>NC_133324.1:724573507-724879132 GCF_042186555.1 Aquarana catesbeiana
GCCACCAGCAGAGTCAGTCTTTACATATAACATATAATTACATAATACTGTATATAGCTAACCCCCCTCCTCCTGTATATAGCTAACCCCTCCCTCCTGTATATAGTTAACCCCCTCTTCCTGTATATAGCTAACCCCCCTCCTCCTGTATATAGCTAACCCCCCCTCCTGTATATAGTTACCCCCCCTCCTGTATATAGTTAACCCCCCTCCTGTACATTAAAGTTAAATTGCTGCAGAGACAAAAGCCAGTGGCGTCACTACAGCTGGTGTCACCTGGTGCGGAAAAAAAATTGGTGTCACCCCCCCTCCACCAACTATGGTCCCCCTTAAGTACAGCCCCCCCTTCCTCAGTAAAGACCCCCCCACTAAGTACAGACTGCCCCTCCAGCAGTATAGATCCTCCTCCCTCAGTACAGACCCCCCCACTAAGTACAGACCCCCTCCATAAGTTTAGACCCCCCTCAGTACAGACCAATCTCCCTCAATACAGACCCCCCTCAGTGCGGTCCCCCATCTATCAGTATAGACCCCCTCAGTGCAGACCCCCCTTCATCAGTGCAGACCCCCCTCAGTGCAGACCCCCCTCCATCAGTGCAGACCCCCCTCAGTGCAGACCCCCCTCTATCAGTGCAGGCCCCCCTCAGTGCAGAACCCCCTTTATCAGTGCAGACTCCCCTCTATCAGTGCAGACCCCCTCTATCAGTGCAGACCCCCATCTATCAGTGCAAACCCCCCACAGTGCAGACCCCCCTCTATCAGTGCAGACCCCCCTCTATCAGTGCAGACCCCCCTCTATCAGTGCAGACCCCCTCTCAGTGCAGACCCCCTCTATTAGTGCAGAACCCCCTCAGTGCAGACGCCCCTCTATTAGTGCAGACCCCCCTCAGTGCAGACCCCCCTCTATCAGTGCAGACCCCCCTCTATTAGTGCAGACCCCCCTCAGTGCAGCCCCCCTCTATTAGTGCAGCCTCCCTCAGTGCAGACCCCCCTCTATTAGTGCAGACCCCTCTCAGTGCAGCCCCCTCTATTAGTGCAGACCCCCCTCAGTGCAGACCCCCTCTATCAGTGCAGACCCCCCTCTATTAGTGTAGCCCCCTCTATTAGTGCAGACCCCCCTCAGTGCAGACCCCCCTCTATTAGTGCAGACCCCCCTCTATCAGTGCAGACCCCCCTCTATTAGTGCAGACCCCCCTCAGTGCAGCCCCCCTCTATTAGTGCAGCCCCCCTCAGTGCAGACCCCCTCTATCAGTGCAGACCCCCCCTCTATTAGTGCAGACCCCTCTCAGTGCAGCCCCCCTCTATTAGTGCAGACCCCCCTATCAGTGCAGACCCCCCTCTATTAGTGCAGCCCTCCTCTATTAGTGCAGACCCCCCTCAGTGCAGACCCCCCTCTATCAATGCAGACCCCCCTCTATTAGTGCAGACCCCCCTCTATTAGTGCAAACCCCCCTCAGTGCAGACACGCCCCTCTATTAGTGCAGACCCCCCTCAGTGCAGCCCCCCTCTATTAGTGCAGACCTCCCTCTATCAGTGCAGACCCCCCTCTATTAGTGCAGAACCCCCTCAGTGCAGCCCCCCTATTAGTGCAAGCCCCCCTCAGTGCAGACCACCCCCTCCATCAGTGCCAGTGCAGACCCTCCCCTCCCATAACGCCCCCCACCACACGTCCAGGAACTCCAGGAGCGGCCGGTGTTCTGCCGAGAAAGTTCCCCTCGGCAAGTAAAGACCCCCCTGTACTGTGCAGGCACAGTGTTTGCGCAGTACGAGCTGGCGGAAATACCCGAACTAAGCTGAATAGCTGGGGAACTTTTTCTGCAAGACACCAGCGTCGTGTGTTCAGTGGAGAGGGGAGGGGCCAATCCATGCAGCTAAAGAAGCCAATTAATTGGCTGCACGGATTGAGCCCCCTTTCTCTCTCCACTGAACACTAGGGGGAAGATCTAGCGGCGGCGCCGGCGGCCATTTTGCTAGAGCCAGCTGCTCCAAAAATTAAAAAAACAACATTCCCGATTTTCCTGATGGAAATCCCGATTCGGGACAGCCTCCGATCGTGACGAGGGTCCCAAAATTGTGATTGTCAAGGGAAAATCAGGACTGTTGGCAACTATGCTGGCTGCTCCAGTTGTGATAAATTTCACCCAAGTGTTGTAGATTAATTTAAGCAGTGTGGGAAAAGGAGAGATAGATGAGAAACATAGTAAGGAAGAAATAAAAGATAAACAAGCAAGTTAGTGAGAGGGGAGTGAGAGGATGGAAAAAGTAAGAGGATAATCTAGGGAAATAATGGAGCATATAGGCAATAGAACCTAACTGAGTGCAATGTTAAGAGCATAAGTAAACATAGCCAAGAAAAAATTTGTAAACTTTTGGTATCCGAAAAAGGTTTTATAAATACTCAAGAAAATGAAAAGTTATACAATATTGCAAAAGTACTGCTTGTCACAACATTACATACAGAGGACCAACCCACAGAGGAAAAAAATAAAACCAACACACACAAATAGAAAACCTCCATATACACTATCCAATATCCACAGTTGAACCAGAGGAAGGCAAAAAACCCCAACAAAGCATGATCCGATTTGCAACGGCGGGGGGGGGGGTTCCTTCCTGATCCCCCAAGAGGCAATCAGATATTCCCTGTATCAAGTTTACCTATAAATATTAGTATCCAAATATTTTAAGTGCATTTAGGAAAGAATACAGGCCTTTCTTAAAAGACTCTACTGAGCTGACCAGAACCAACTTTTGAGGGAGTCTATTCCACATTTTCATAGCTTTTATCATGAAGAAGCCTTCTTGTATTTGGGGAGTAAGCAGCAATATATTACATTTTTGATTTTGTGATTAATACCGCTTTACATATTTTGGGCTGACCTATTACTTCTCTCTACTTCTCCTTTCTTCTAATCTTAGCAGCCAAGCCAAACTCCATCTTACATTGCAACTGCTCACACAATGTCACATATTTTTTAACCACAAAATCCTGAGTTAGGGAATGAGAAAGCGTGTATAAAAAATATTCTGAAGTTGAGCCAAAAGAGTTCTAGTATGCACTAATTTTACATTGTGGCACAATGCATGTGCCAAATTCAAAATACAATACAGAAAGTTCATATCTTACGCACACATGACTTGGTACACAGAGAGAGAGCCTGGAGCAGACAGATTTTTCAAAAGTGTCTTGTGTGCTTTCTAAATGTGGTGCAGCATTTGCTAAATTTAAGTATAAGTTCTAGACAGGAAATTTGCTGCATGCTGTGCCACTTTAAGGCTGGGTTCACACTGGTCCGACAAACGCTCCGACATTGGGAGCTCATGTCGCATGACGTGTGAAATTTAATGTTTCCCTATGGGAGCCGTCCTAACTGGTCCGACACAAGTCGTTCCGACTTTAGAAATGCTCCCTGTACTACTTTGGTCCGACTTTGATCCTACTTCAGCCTATTGACTATCATTGAAGTCGGATTGCTGTCTCGCATGATCCGACTTCGGCACGCGACTTGTGCTCAGATCATCTTGAGGGGGAACTCCGCGCCAAATTTTAGATAAAAATCCGGCATGGGTTCCCCCTCCAAGAGCATACCAGGCCCTTGGGTCTGGTATGGAAATTGAGGGGAACCCCCTACGCCGAAAAAGCGGCGTGGGGGGTCCCCCCAATCCATACCAGACCCTTATCCGAGCACGCAGCCCGGCCGGACAGGAATGGGGGTGGGGACGAGCGAGCGCCCCCCCTCCTGAACCGTACCAGGCCGCATGCCCTCAACATGGGGGGTTGTTGCCTTGGGGGAGGGGGGCGCGCTGCGGCCCCCCCACCCCAAAGCACCTTGTCCCCATGTTGATGAGGACAAGGGCCTCTTCCCGACAACCCTGGCCGTTGGTTGTCGGGGTCTGCGGGCGGGGGGCTTATCGGAATCCGGGGGCCCCGTTTAATAAGGGAGCCCCCAGATCCCGGCCCCCCACCCTATGTGAATGAGTATGGGGTACAGCGTACCCCTACCCATTCACCTAGGAAAAAAGTGTCAATTTAAAAAAAAACACTACACAGATTTTTAAAGCATTTTATTAGACAGCTCCGGGGGTCTTCTTCCGACTTCGGGGGTCTCTCCGGTTCTTCTCCATGCTCTCCGGATCTTCTGCCGGGCTCCTCCGCTCTCTTCTGCTCTTTTGCCGCTCTTTTGCTAAAGCGGAGGAGCCTGGTCTTCAATCTTCTGCCTTCTGCCTTCTGCCCTCTTCTCCTGATGTTGACACGACGCTCTCTGGGGCTAGAATGCTCTCTGTGCGCTCTGCTCTGACTTATATAGGCTGTGACCCCGCCCCCTTATGCCGTCACAGTCCCTGGGCATGCTGGGACTGTGACGTTTTAGGGGGCGTGGTCATCACCCGATGACCACGCCCCCTTATGCCGTCATAGTCCCAGCATGCCCAGGGACTGTGACGGCATAAGGGGGCGGGGTCACCGCCTATATAAGTCAGAGCAGAGCGCACAGAGAGCATTCTAGCCCCAGAGAGCGTCGTGTCAACATCAGGAGAAGAGGGCAGAAGGCAGAAGGCAGAAGATTGAAGACCAGGCTCCTCCGCTTTAGCAAAAGAGCGGCAAAAGAGCAGAAGAGAGCGGAGGAGCCCGGCAGAAGATCCGGAGAGCGTGGAGAAGAACCGGAGAGACCCCCGAAGTCGGAAGAAGACCCCCGGAGCTGTCTAATAAAATGCTTTAAAAATCTGTGTAGTGTTTTTTTTTAAATTGACACTTTTTTCCTAGGTGAATGGGTAGGGGTACGCTGTACCCCATACTCATTCACATAGGGTGGGGGGCCGGGATCTGGGGGCTCCCTTATTAAAGGGGGCTCCCGGATTCCGATAAGCCCCCCGCCCGCAGACCCCGACAACCAACGGCCAGGGTTGTCGGGAAGAGGCCCTTGTCCTCATCAACATGGGGACAAGGTGCTTTGGGGTGGGGGGGCCGTAGCGCGCCCCCTCCCCCAAGGCACACCCCCCATGTTGAGGGCATGCGGCCTGGTACGGTTCAGGAGGGGGGGGCGCTCGCTCGTCCCCACCCCCATTCCTGTCCAGACGGGCTGCGTGCTCGGATAAGGGTCTGGTATGGATTGGGGGCGACCTCCCACGCCGCTCTTTCGGCGTAGGGGGTTCCCCTCAAGGTCCATACCAGACCCAAGGGCCTGGTATGCTTCTGGAGGGGGAACCCATGCCGGTTTTTTATTTAAAATTTGGCGCGGAGTTCCCCCCTAAAGATTCATACCAAACACAGTGCCGGCATTGGCGGGGATCCAAGTCGGATCCCCGTTCATTGAAAGTCGGACACATGTCGGCTTCATGTCGCAGGGCAAAGTCGGATCCAAAGTAGGACGGCTGTCGTGTCGCACCAGTGTGAACCCAGCCTTAGAGCAAACTCAAGACATTTTTGCTAAATCTGTCTGCACCTGTCTTCATGAATTCTAGGGAATGTGTTGTCCACTTTTATGATGATGCAGCATAATGAAATGAAAACATTGATGTTCAATGCAGTAATTACCCAGCCAAAAAATGTAAAAAATGTTATGTTTAGGAAACAGATAACAAAAATTTAGGTTTTGAGCTTTATTGGTACCAGTAAACTGTAAAGCAACAAATGTTACCTGGCCAAAAATAAAATGAAGTAGCTATGATAATATTGGCTTTGGGGTGCTAGTCATGCAAAAACATAATAACCCTACATAAATATTGACGTAGAGCAAAAGATATTTCTAGGCCAAAAAAACTTAAAGTTTTTGCAAATTTGAAGAAGTTGAGGAAAAATAGGATTTAAGGTGTTAGTTGTGCTAAGACACCTTAAACCAATAGACATATTTGTGCAGGGCAAAAGATGTTACCTGGCCAAAAAATGTAATTTTTTTGCAACTGTGAAAAAATGTGATTTAGGGTGTTAGGTGTGCTAAAACATCATCATATCCCCTCTGTTAGATAACATTATGTGTCCCAGTGTCTGTGCTTTATAAAAAAATATGCAGACGCCCATCTCCTGACGCCTACCGGATTGCTCACCTCCCTACAACTACAGCGCAAGGGGCCAGGAACTCCCGCTGACATCAGCCGGGAGGAGAAGGGAAGAGGAGGAGAGCGGCGGGCGGTCACGTGAGCGCCGGACAGCCCTCTAAAATTAGGTAGAAGTCAGCATATTTTTTATAAAGCACAGACACTGGAACACATAATTTATCTAATAGAGAGAATTGTATGATGATGATTATGATACAGTTATTATTGCAGCAGGAAGGGAAGGGGCAGGGAGGGGAGCGGCACTGCCACGAGCTGACAAGCAGGGGGGGAGAGAGGAGAGCTGCGGATGAGTGTGGCAAACTGAGTGTGGCAAATGAAAAGTGGCATTACAATGAACAACAGCAATAAGCCCAGTATGAGATGGTAATGTAGCAGACCTACAGCGGTGACAGTAAATGTTAACAGTATCAGGCCAGCAGTAGTAGAAGGAGGTGTTAATGGTGTTAATGGCATGTGCTCATGATGTCAATGGTAGCAGGGGGTTGGATTTTTTTGGGCTTGCAGCAGTGAGAAGAGAGGCTTAGGCTGTACAGAAAATAAATATTTTGGGTGGTAGAATGTTCAAAACAGTTAATCTGCAGCATCCTCAGCAGGTTGTTGGTCCAGGACTGCTTCAATTGTGTCCTAGAACAGGTGGACTCTTTTGCCTGTCCCAAAGGACAATCTAAAGGACAATCCTAGGGAAGCTTACAAAAGGAATGATGTTGTATTGCTTGTTGGTCTATATTTTGGAATCTTGAAGTAGTTTATCAACATATGTTTTTATTTTCTTCTAACTTATATAAATAGTGCAATGGGGTTTATTTACTAAAGCTAGAGAGGGCAAATTAGTTTCAATTCTGCAGAGAAACCAATCAGCTTCCAGGTTTTATTGCTAAAGCTTAATTAAACAAGCTGAGGTTAGAAGCTGATTGGTTTCCCTGTAGAATTTTGACTACTTTTGCCCTCTCTAGCTTTAGTAAATAAACTCCACTGTATAGTAAAAAATATTAGTCTTTCTTCTTCAGAAAGTCAAGAACTACAATAAGATATCAGAGAAAAAGTGTCAGCTTCTAATAACTCATAATATCTGCTTCTTGGTGATTTTCTGCTTTTTTTCTGACATGGACCATAGGACAAGAACTCTGAAAATGTTTCTTAACCTCCCATTTCTAAAGATGACTAACATCCGAGTGACCTTTTATTACCTATCCATTTAAAAGTATACCTTGGTATAGTGTTTACTCTATTGCAGTAAAACAATGTTATGAACTGTAAGAAATGTTTCAGATAAAATCTTTTCTTTACACAGAGTTCTAAAGAGCAGAACACTCATTCTATTGACAGGGGGTATTCAAGGAAATGTTTTACTCAGATCTGTGAAACAACCAAGAATAAGAATTGTCTTAATTACTGCATTTGAGGACTGGAATCTAGTGCTGGTTTTTAAGGTGTTTGGACAACTCTCGACATCTATCAGACACTGCTGAATCTTTGTGTAGGCAATAAAATATTGAAAGGCTTGACATGTATCAGTCATTCAACCAGCAGGATGAATGAAAAAAAAAAAAAAGGGGGGGGGGGGAAAGAATTGCGCTAGGTGCAAAAAAATATCAAGTGTGAATACAAAAAGTGAATAAAGAATGGTCCTGCAGCTATACACTATAACCCCGATATAAGGGCACCATAAACATATACAAAATTAAAAGTGCAGCGCTGGACTAAGTGATATAGGCGGGTAATGATAAAACTATCAGTATAGCAAAATCACAGTAAAAAAATATATAACAGTCATTGGTGACAAAACAACAGTACGTCGAGTGCTCATAAATAGTGAATTATATATTGAAAACAAATAAACAAAACATTTTGTGTCATAAGAGTCCAAAAATTATGATAAGTAGATGTTCTATACAGGGTCAGGGATCAATCTTCACCATTCAGTGTTGCCCACCACCTGATAGTAAAAATGGAGGCTTACCAAAAAGCCTGTGACCGCCCTTACTCAGGGGGGTCCAAACAGGCTTAGTAGATAGAAATGGACCACTGTGGGAATACTCCAGAGGGCACTGCTGGGCAGATACACCAACCTCCTTCATACATGGCAAGCCGGCAACAGCTGGAGGTGCCTCACATGATCCTATCCCAGGATCTCTTCACATAGGGCAGTTTATAGTGGCTCCCACGGATCCAGCACAAATACATGATACGATGCCAAAAAGAGGAAAAACAAAGGGAGAGACTCCGCTGGTGTAGATAACTTTGGCTGATTTATTTCAAATAATCAAATGAAAACAAGCAGAGTACGATTCCTTTACAAAAACTGGTAAAATAGTAAAAAACAACACTACCGCCGTTTGAATTAAGAGCGCGCATGCGCGGTGGGTACAGTGTTGTGACCCTACGGCCGTTTAGTCACAACTGACCTCATCAGGGGTACGCACCGACGCACGCGCATGCACATTATAAACCCAAACCGCGTAATCGAGAGCGGTGTGATTGGTTTGTTGAAAGCAAAATCAAACTTTCATTGGTCTAAAATATATGGCAATAACCCACTTGGATGATAAATCAAAGGGAACAGGGAGGGAATCATCAATTACTTATGGAAATAAACTTCCTAATAATTAAACAGGGTTATGTAAACAAAAGTGCATGGGGAAAAAAAAGGCGCTTAATGCAATCTAGTGGATTTTAAGAGGCATTACCCAAGGAAATTATGTAAATGAAGTAAAAATTCCTTACCAAAGGGAAGTGCCATTGTGAAAATTAATAATTATCACTCTAAAAGTGTATGAAAATTAATAACCGTAATGCTAAAATAACAAATACTCTAAAAGATAAAATAAATTAAGGACATATGTAGATCCAAAAAAATTTAATTAAATAAAATAACAGACTGGGAGTAAACATGACCCAATCTCAAAAAATGAAAATAAAAATAAATACCAATATAGAATTGCAAAAGCGTATTGTACAATCCTAAGGAGGTACAATAAATGAATAAGTGTTTGTGAATTGGTTTATAAAACATGGTCTAATCAGTGATCTGAATCAAGCACATTAAACAAAAACAAAAATGTGTTTAAGGATTTGAGGGGGACATCAACTGTTATTTATAAAACTGTTGATGTCCCACTCTATGTTCAAACCATTGGGGGCATGAGAGCCAAGTTTATAAATCCAGTTGGTTTCTGATCTGGATATGGTTCACTTCCCATTACTGGAACATATTTTTCAATACCTATAAAAATGGTACCCTTAGGGTCTCTGTTGTGCACCAGGTCATAGTGTCTAGAGACACTATGCTTATCAAATCCCTTTTTGATATTGGTATATGCTCACCCAACCTGGCATGCAGCATCCTAATGGTTCGTCCTACATACTCCAAACCACACGGACACCTAAGGAGGTATACTACACACTTAGAGGTGCACGTTATAAGTGAATTGATAGGGTAAGTAACACCTGTGCCCACTGATGTAAATTCTGTCAGTCTCCTTTGGCGTAGTGCATTCACCCTACAAACTTTACATCTCCTACAGGGAGAGAAGCCCTTCAGATCCCCAAAAAAGGTTGGACGCTGGGGTGGATCAGGGACTATAGGCACCAAAATATGTCTGAGGCTAGTAGCTCCCCTGAATAGAACATGAGGGTTGTCTGATAATAAGGGACCAAGGATACAGTCATTTTTAATGACCGGCCAATGTTTTTTAATAATTCTTTTAATGGCCCAATGCTGGCTGGAATAGGTCGTAAGAAAGGCCAAACCGAAGTCCTCTCTATTATTGACCTGAGGGGGTTTTTCCCTTAGCAATTCCATACAGTCCCTGTTCCCTACTTCAATAATCAGGGAGTCTAGTGCTGCCATATCATAGCCTTTACTCAGAAATTTAGATTTCAAAGATGAGGATTCCCTAAAGAACTCTTCCAAATTTGAACAATTCAGCCTCAAGCGCAAAAATTGGCCCTTAGGGACAGCAGACAACCAAGAACGATGGTGACAGGAATCGAGTGGAATAAAACTATTCCTGTCAGTAGACTTGAAAAAGGTGGATGTGGTAATTCTTCCATCCACTATAGTAATCAATGAATCCAAAAAATGGATCTGAATCGAACTGGTCTCATAGGTGAGGACTATGCCCCTATCATTGCTGTTAAGGGAAGAGAGGAAGGTGGATACAGATTCAGAGTCGCCATCCCAGATAAACAGAACATCGTCAATGGATCTTTTCCACATGACAAGTTGAGAAGGTTTGTCACGTAGAACCACATCTTCCTCCCACTTGGCCATGAAGAGATTGGCCATGCTGGGAGCAAATTCTGCTCCCATAGCCACTCCCTTTGTTTGCAAGTAGTGCACATTATTGTGCCAAAAATGGTTGTGTGCCATCCAGAAGTCCAATAACTCCATCACAAAATTGCATTGTGTGGTGGAGATATTGGAGTCCCGATAGAGGAAATGTCACACCGCATCATACCCCAACTGGTGGGATATAGATGTATAAAGCGATGCGACATCAGCAGTTACTAACATGTATGTAGTTTTCCACTCTATATCGCTCAATAGGTTAAGTACGTGTTTTGTGTCCTTAAGAAAAGAAGGGGTGCCCATCACCAGTGGTTGTAGGAAAAAATCGATATATTTCCCAACACGTGAAGTGATGGAATCTATACCACTGATGATGGGCCTTCCCGGAGGATTAACCAAAGTTTTGTGAATTTTCGGCAAAATATACATAACCGGCAGTCTAGGAGCCAAAGGGACAAGATGTTCTCTCTCTTTTTTATCAAGAATCCCCATATTATACCCTTTGTCTATCAAAGCTCTCAACTCCCGTTTGAATCCGGGTGTTGGATCCGACTGCAGAGGTAAGTAGGTGTCTTTATCAGAAAGGATTCTTAACATCTCATTGTTGTAAGAATCCTTATCTAAGAAGACGATGGCGCCACCCTTGTCAGCGGGGCGTATAATAATGTCTTTCCTTTTACATAAAGCCTCTACTCCAATTTTTATATCATGTTCAGATTGCACTGTTCTGATTCTCAAATTGGCCAAATCATTCAGCACCAAATCCCTAAATATGGTAACATTTGGTGCTGAATTCCCGGGAGGATTAAAGAGCGAAGCATTCGACAGGCCAGAGTGAACCACCGCAGATGCCTCTCTGGTAAGCTGTCTTAAAGGATTGCTGAGAATATACCGTTTAACATTAAGTTTACGTGTATGTTTCTGCACGTCTATAAACGTCTGAAACTTGTTTAAATTCCGGGGTGGAACAAACTTCAAACCCCTATTAAGTGTGGAAAGTTCTTCCTTAGGGAGTTCTTTAGTGCTCAAATTTATGATGCCATTTGTATCTATAGCCTCCTTCTTTTTGGAGTGAGCGGAGTCTCTCCCTTTGTTTTTCCTCTTTTTGGCATCGTATCATTTATTTCTGCTGGATCTGTGGGAGCCACTATAAACTGCCCTATGTGAAGAGATCCTGGGATAGGATCGTGTGAGGCACCTCCAGCTGTTGCCGGCTGGCCGCGTATGAAGGAGGTTGGTGTGTCTGCCTAGCAGTGCCCTCTGGAGTATCCCCACAGTGGTCCATTTCTATCTACTAAGCCTGTTTGGACCCCCCTGAGTAAGGGCGGTCACAGGCTTTCTGGTAAGCCTCCATTTTTACTATCAGGTGGTGGGCAACACTGAATGGTGAAGATTGATCCCTGACCCTGTATAGAACATCTACTTATCATAATTTTTGGACTCTTATGACACAAAATTTTTTGTTTATTTGTTTTCAATATATAGTTCACTATTTATGAGCACTCAACGCACTGTTGTTTTGTCACCAATGACTGTTATATATTTTTTTACTGTGATTTTGCTATACTGATTAATAGAGTTTATCATTACCCGCCTATATCACTTAGTCCAGCGCTGCACTTTTAATTTTGTATATGTTTATGGTGCCCTTATATCGGGGTTATAGTGTATAGCTGCAGGACCATTCTTTATTCACTTTTTGTATTCACGCTTGATATTTTTTTGCACCTAGCGCAATTCTTTACCCCCTTTTTTTGTGTATTTTTGATATATAGTTTTGCAGCTGGTGTGTCCTTAAATGGACATTTTTGAGTATAGATCTCAGGTAGTCACAGACACCACAGGAATCTTTCACGGTAAGGAGGACCCCAGGGATGATCTGGCAGGATGTTTCCTCAGATTAAAAAACCTCACCATCACTGAAGTGCATGTTAGATTGGATATACCATACCTAGAAGAATATATAAAGGAAAATATGGTGCCTAGGAGCTTAAGATGGGAGGTTAATTCCCAAAAAGAAGATAATGAACTAGGGGAATGGTTTAAATATTTTAACGAAGCAGGTGTTGATTTTCTTCAATTCTTGGTAACCAAGAAGAAACGCAAATTAACAATGTTGGATTTAGAAATAAACAGCATTAGAAGCAAATTAGCCCCCTTTAAAGATGATCAGGATTATGTTCGTAGATCAGAGGCATTAAAAACTACTCTGATTAACCACTTAACAACCGGCCCATAGCCGAATGACAGCTGCAGGGTGGTTGCTTAACTCTGGGAGGACGTCATATGACGTCCTCCCGGAATTCCCCTCTCGCGTGCCTCCTGGGGCGCGCACCCGAGCACATCCATGACCCCCGGGTCCGGAGGACCCGGCGCATCACGGATCCCGGTAAATGGCCGCCAATCGCGGGCGTTTACCATGTGATCGCGCCGTCAAATGACGGCGCGATCACATGTAAACAGACCGGCGTCATCTGATGACGCCGGTTCCTCTCCTCCCCTCCTGTGTACCGATCGGTACACTGTGAGCGGAGAGGGGGATGGATGGATGGCTGCAGCGCTGTGGGCTGGATGTGCAGTGCCCACAGCGCTGCACAGAGACATCCAGCCATCCATCCATCCATGCTCAGCATCCCTACTGCTGTGCAATACTCTGCAAAGCCCCACATTACCCTGGAATACTCCACATTACTCTGCAATACCCCCACAATACTCTGCAAAGCCCCACATTACCCTGGAATACCCCCACAATACTCTGCAAAGCCCCACATTACCCTGGAATACCCCACATTACTCTGCAATACCCCCACAATACTCTGCAAAGCCCCGCATTACCCTGCCATACCCCGCATTACCCTGCCATACCCCGCCATACTCCGCCATACTCCGCCATACCCCGCCATACCCCGCCATACTCCGCCATACCCCGCCATACCCCGCCATACCCCGCCATACCCCGCCATACCCTGCCATACCCCGCCATACTCCGCCATACCCCGCCATACTTCGCCATACCCCGCCATACTCCGCCATACCCCACCATACCCCGCCATACTCCACCATACCCCGCCATACTCCGCCATACCCTGCCATACCCCGCCATACCCCGCAATACCCCGCCATACTCCGCCATACCCCGCCATACCCTGCCATACTCCGCCATACCCCGCCATACTCCTCAATACCCCGCCATACTCCGCCATACCCCACCATACCCCGCCATACCCCACCATACTCCACCATACCCCGCCATACTCTGCAATACCCCGCCATACTCCGCAATACCCCGCCATACTCCGCAATACCCCGCCATACTCCGCAATACCCCGCCATACTCTGCAATACCCCGCCATACCCAGCCATACCCTGCCATGCTGAGCCATGCTCGGCTGTACTCGGCCTCTGTATGTGGCCAGGCTGTGGAAGTCTCACACATGTGATATCTCCATACTCAGGAGTAGGAGAATCTATTTTGAGGTGTCATTTTTGGTATCTACATGCTATGTGGTAGAAATATTGTATAAATGGACAACTTTGTGTTAAAAAAAAGAAAAATGCGTTTCAACCACTTCCCGCCCGCCGGCCGTCATACGACGTCCTTGACTTTGTGCGGGGATATCTGAATGATGCCTGCAGCTATAGGCATCATTCAGATATCAGCTTTTTCACCTGGCGATTCCCTACACCATAAGAATGATCATAGCGGCTGTTCCACTGCTTGATCGTTCTTACGGGAGGCGAGAGGGGATGCCCCCCCGCGCGCTTCTACCGACTCAGCGATACGATCGAAGCCAGGATCATTTTTTTTTTTTTTTAATTTCAGGCTTCCCAGCCTAGAGGTGAGATGTGGGGTCTTATTGACCCCATATCTCACTGTAAAGAGGACCTGTCATGCCATATTCCTATTACAAGGATGTTTACATTCCTTGTAATAGGAATAAAAGTGGTCAAAATTTTTTTTTTTTGGAAAAAAGCATTAAACTAAAATAAATAAAGTAAAATGAACAATAAAAAAAAAAAAATTTTTAAAGCGCCCCTGTCCCTGTGTGCTCGCATGCAGAAGCGAACGCATACGTAAGTCCCACCCACATATGAAAACGGTGTTCAAACCACACATGTGAGGTATCGATGCGATCGGTAGAGTGAGAGCAATAATTTTGGCCCTAGACCTCCTCTGTAACTCAAAACATGTAACCAGTAAAAAATTTTAAAGCGTCGCCTATGGGGATTTTTGAGTAGCAAAGTTTGGCGCCATTCCACAAGCTTGTGCAATTTTGAAAGGTGACATGTTGGGTATCTATTTACTCGGCGTAACTTCATCTTTCACATTATGCAAAAACATTGGGCTAACTTTACTGTTTTGGTTTTTGTAAAGCACAAAACAGTTTTTTTTCCAAAAAAAACGCGTTACAAAAATTGCTGCGCAAATACCGTGCGAGATAAAAAGTTGCAACAACCGCCATTGTATTCTCTAGGGTCTTTGCTAAAAACATATATAATGTTTTGGGGTTCTATGTAATTTTCGAGCTAATAAATGATGATTTTTACATGTAGGAGAGAAATGTCAGAATTGGCCTGGGTGCTCCAAAACGCCTGAAGGTGCTCCCCTGCATGTTGGGCCTCTGTATGTGGCCACGCTGTGTAAAAGTCTCACACATGTGGTATCGCGTACTCGGGAGTAATAGCAGAATGTGTTTTGGGGTGTAATTTGTGGTATGCATATGCGGTGTGTGAGAAATACCCTGCTAATATGACAATTTTGTGGAAAAAAAAAAAAAGTAAAAAAAAAACCTTGATTTTGCAAAGAATTGTGGGAAAAAATGACAACTTCAAAAAACTCACCATGCATCTTTCTAAATACCTTGGAATGTCTTCTTTCCAAAAAGGGGTCATTTGGGGGGTATTTGTACTTTTCTGGCATGTTAGGGTCTCAAGAAATTAGATAGGCCGTCAGTACTTCAGGTGCGATCAATTTTCAGATATTCGCACCATAGCTTTTGAACTCTATAACTTTCAAAAAGACCAAATAATATCCACCGATTTGGGTTATTTTTACCCAAGATATGTAGCGGTATAAATTTTGGCCAAAATAAATGAAGAAAAATTACTAATTTGCAAAATATTATAACAGAAATGAAGAAAAATTTATTTTTTTACAGATTTTTCGGTCTTTTTTCTTTTACAGTGCAAAAAATAAAGAACCCAGCGGTGATTAAATACCACTAAAAGAAAGCTCTATTTGTGTGAAAAAAAGGACAAAAATTTCATATAGATACAGTGTTGCATGACTGAGTAATTGTCATTCAAAATGTGAGAGCACCAAAAGCTGAAAATTGGTCTGGTTAGGAAGGGGGTTTAAGTGCCCAGTTGTCAAGTGGTTAAAGAAGAAATGGAGCAAAAGCAGAAGAAAAGGAGAAAATATAATAGGGATGCCAAAGACTATAAGCATAATTTAGTTTTCAAATGGCAGATCCCCTCCCCTTCTGACCTCCCTGCCCCCACTACCACTACTAATAACTCCCAACCTGCACCAGTCATTCAGGAGACACGGGGGGAGAATCAGATAGTTGCCCCTCATGTGCACTATACCTCCCCTTATCCATCCAGAGGTAGGGGTTTGCAACAACATTCCAATCACCCTTATCCATCCAGAGGTAGGGGTTTGCAACAATATTCCAATCACCCGAAAGGTAGAGGAGGAAGTAAAAGATCCTTCTCTCGATCACACCACTACCCATCTCCCTCTTGGAGACAACGGGGTAACCGAGAGACCCACTATGATCATGACAGTCGGCATTACTATCAAGATCAGCAGACCTATAGAGGGGGACATGGATATAGCGATGGCGGGGTTGAACAAAGTCAGCAGGGCATTGACACCAGTACTAGCAATAGATTTTCTCCATTGTCACATCTTGCGGATGTGTCAACATCTGATTCGAGTGGAAACCATAACATTCCCTATCCCTCTCAAGGCCAATACATGGAAGACAACCGTTTTAGATGGGATTTTCAGGTGGCCGGCAAAGGAAGAAACAAAAGAAATGCGACGCAAGAGAGGGTGCAGAGGGGGGAGGAAACTTCACCCCAAAAAGAAGGAGGCTATAGATACAAATGGCATCATAAATTTGAGCACTAAAGAACTCTCTAAGGAAGAACTTTCCACACTTAATAGGGGTTTGAAGTTTGTTCCACCCCAGAATTTAAACAAGTTTCAGATGTTTATAGACGTGCAGAAATATACACGTAAGCTTAATATTAAACGATATATTCTACGCAATCCTTCAAGACAGCTTACCAGAGAGGCATCTGCAGTGGTTCACTCTGGCCTGTCGAATGCTTCGCTCTTTAATCCTCCCAGGAATTCAGCACCAAATGTTACCATATTTAGGGAATTGGTGCTGAATGATTTGGCCAATTTGAGAATCAGAACAGTGCAATCTGAACATGATATAAAAATTGGAGTAGAGGCTTTATGTAAAAGGAAAGACATTATTATACGCCCCGCTGACAAGGGTGGTGCCATCGTCATCTTAGATAAGGATTCTTACAACAATGAGATGTTAAGAATCCTTCCTGATAAAGACACCTACTTACCTCTGCAGTCGGATCCAACACCCGGATTCAAACGGGCGTTGAGAGCTTTGATAGACAAAGGGTATAATATGGGGATTCTTGATAAAAAAGAGAGAGAACATCTTGTCCCTTTGGCTCCTAGACTGCCGGTTATGTATATTTTGCCGAAAATTCACAAAACTTTGGTTAATCCTCCGGGAAGGCCCATCATCAGTGGTATAGATTCCATCACTTCACGTGTTGGGAAATATATCGATTTTTTCCTACAACCACTGGTGATGGGCACCCCTTCTTTTCTTAGGGACACAAAACACGTACTTAACCTATTGAGTGATATAGATTGGAAAACTACATACATGTTAGTAACTGCTGATGTCGCATCGCTTTATACATCTATATCCCACCAGTTGGGGTATGATGCTGTGCGACATTTCCTCTATCGGGACTCCAATATCTCCACCACACAATGCAATTTTGTGATGGAGTTATTGGACTTCTGGATGGCACACAACCATTTTTGGCACAATAATGTGCACTACTTGCAAACAAAGGGAGTGGCTATGGGAGCAGAATTTGCTCCCAGCATGGCCAATCTCTTCATGGCCAAGTGGGAGGAAGATGTGGTTCTACTTGACAAACCTTCTCAACTTGTCATGTGGAAAAGATTAATTGACGACGTTCTGTTTATCTGGGACGGCGACTCTGAATCTGTATCCACCTTCCTCTCTTCCCTTAACAGCAATGATAGGGGCATAGTCCTCACCTATGAGGCCAGTTCGATTCAGATCCATTTTTTGGATTTATTGGTTACTATAGTGGATGGGAGAATTATCACATCCACCTTTTTCAAGTCTACTAACAGGAATAGTTTTATTCCACTCGATTCCTGTCACCATCGTTCTTGGTTGTCTGCTGTCCCTAAGGGCCAGTTTTTGCGCTTGAGGTGGAATTGTTCAAATTTGGAAGAGTTCTTTAGGGAATCCTCATCTTTGAAATCTAAATTTCTGAGTAAAGGCTATGATATGGCAGCACTAGACTCCCTGATTATTGAAGTAGGGAACAGGGACCATATAGAATTGCTAAGGGAAAAACCCCCTCAGATCAATAATAGAGAGGACTTCGGTTTGGCCTTTCTTACGACCTATTCCAGCCAGCATTGGGCCATTGAAAGAATTATTAAAAAACATTGGCCGGTCATTAAAAATGACCTTATCCTTGGTCCCTTATTATCAGACAACCCTCGTGTTCTATTCAGGGGAGCTACTAGCCTCAGACATATTCTGGCGCCTAATGTCCCTCATCCACCCCAGCGTCCAACCTTTTTTGGGGATCTGAAGGGCTTCTCTCCCTGTAGGAGATGTAAAGTTTGTAGGGTGAATGCACTACGCCAAAGGAGACTGACAGAATTTACATCAGTGGGCACAGGTGTTACTTACCCTATCGATTCACTTATAACGTGCACCTCTAAGTATGTAGTATACCTCCTTAGGTGTCCGTGTGGTTTGGAGTATGTAGGACGAACCATTAGGATGCTGCATGTCAGGTTGGGTGAGCATATACCAATATCAAACAGGGATTTGATAAGCATAGTGTCTCTAGACACTATGACCTGGTGAACAACAGAGACCCTAAGGGTACCATTTTTATAGGTATTGAAAAATATGTTCCACATTGGCGTGGCAGTAATGGGAAGCGAACCATATCCAGATCAGAAACCAACTGGATTTATAAACTTGGCTCTCATGCCCCCAATGGTTTGAACATAGAGTGGGACATCAACAGTTTTATAAATAACAGTTGATGTCCCCCTCAAATCCTCAAACACATTTTTGTTTTTCTTTAATGTGCCTGATTCAGATCACTGATTAGACCATGTTTTATAAACCAATTCACAAAACTTATTCATTTATTGTACCTCCTTAGGATTGTAATACGCTTTTGCAATTCTATATTGGTATTTATTTTTATTTTCATTTTTTTAGATTGGGTCATGTTTACTCCCAGTCTGTTATTTTATTTCATTTAATTTTTTTGGATCTACATTAGGCATTTATATGCCCTTAATTTATTTTATCTTTTAGAGCATTTGTTGTTTTAGCATTATGGTTATTAATTTTCATACACTTTTAGAGTGATAATTATTAATTTTCACAATGGCACTTCCCTTTGGTAATTTTTGGTAATTTTCATACACTTTTAGAGTGATAATTATTAATTTTCACAATGGCACTTCCCTTTGGTAAGGAATTTTTACTTCACTTACATAATTACCTTGGGTAATGCCTCTTAAAATCCACTAGATTGCATTAAGCGCCTTTTTTTTCATCAAACCAATCAAACCCCTCTCTATTACGCGGTTTGGGTTTATAATGCGCATGCGCGTGCGTTGGTGCGTACCCCTGATGACATCAGTTGTGACGAAACGGCCGTAGGGTCACAACACTGTACGCACCACGCATGTGCGCTCTTAATTCAAACTGCGGTAGTGTCGTTTTTTACTATTTTACCAGTTTTTGTAAAGGAATCGTACTCTGCTTGTTTTTATTTGATTATTTTAAATAAATCAGCCAAAGTTATCTACACCAGCGGAGGCTCTCCCTTTGTTTTTCCTCTTTTTGGCATCGTATCATTTATTTGTGCTGGATCCGTGGGAGCCACTATAAACTGCCCTATGTGAAGAGATCCCACGATAGGATCATGTGAGGCACCTCCAGCTGTTGCCGGCTGGCCGTGTATGAAGGAGGTTGGTGTGTCTGCCCAGCAGTGCCCTCTGGAGTATCCCCACAGTGGTCCATTTCTATCTACTAAGCCTGTTTGGACCCCCTGAGTAAGGGCGGTCACAGGCTTTCTGGTAAACCTCCATTTTTACTATCAGGTGGTGGGCAACACTGAATGGTGAAGATTGATCCCTGACCCTGTATAGAACATCTGCTTATCAAAATTTTTGGACTCTTATGACACAAAATGTTTTGTTTATTTGTTTTCAATATATAATTCACTATTTATGAGCACTCAACGCACTGTTGTTTTGTCACCAATGACTGTTATATATTTTTTTACTGTGATTTTGCTATACTGATTAATAGAGTTTATCATTACCCGCCTATATCACTTAGTCCAGCGCTGCACTTTTAATTTTGTATAGGATGAATGAAAGAAAATGACTTGATCCCCCCATCCACACATTCAAAATGGATAGGGGAATCCCTCCCACTGATCCTTTGTATTCTAACAGGGGAGTGATTTCCCCACTGCCAGAATACACTCATCAGCACTGTGGGCTATAGCTGGCAGCGCTGATCGAGAGAAAAATTTCCAGTAGGCTGGTTGTACACAAGTTGTTTGATATATTGACTTGTGTATAACCAGCCTGCCCATTTATGGATCAAAATTTGTCCAGTCCCTGCTGAACAGGCCAAATTTGGATCCATCAACTTAACACAATCACAGTTGAGAGAAGAAGGGGCTGCAGTAAAACTTTAAAGGTATTTTCCTTGATGCTATCAAGCTACGGTGTTACAGCAATTGCCAAGGAAACAGAAGCTGAACTAGTTCAAAAGTAATTTTAATTTTTTTTTTTTTTTTTTTACCAAAAAGAAAATTAATACAATTAAGTCTCTTGCACAGTGCCGCCTAAAAATGTGGTGTTTTTAGGCATAAGGATCCTCTCAACTGGGTCAGCATGAATACTATGAACATACAGGAGAATAGATGGCACTGCGACAGGCTTTTCATCCTTTGCTGTACTGCGTGATTGCAAATTAAGACTGAGATATAAACTGAACTTCCATTACAATTATTGACTCATCTCTAGTGTATCACCCTCTAATGCAGGGGTAGGCAACCTCAGCACTCCAGCTGTGGTGAAACTACAAATACCATCATGCCACTGCCTCTAGGAGTCATGCCTGTGATTGTCAGGGTCTTGCAATGTCTCATGAGAGTTTCAAAACAGCTGGAGGGCAGAGGTTGCCTACCCCTGCTCTAGTGTGTGCTATTAGAAGTGAGAGTAGGTACAATTCTTTTCTGGCCAGGGATAAACCTAAGTCACTGAATCTGGGTCAGGGTTACTAAAGGCTGGGGCCAGATGACTCATCCTGCAGCTCTCTGGTGCCCCCCCCCTGGTATCTGGTATATTGAAGAATGTTCTAGAACTAGTGTAGGTGAGGAGGAGCTGCCACGAATATTTATGGGTTCTCAGCTAATCCCCAGAAGTGGGCTGGCAGGGAACTGGGATAACCCATAAACAGACATGGGCTATGCCAGCAAGGAAGTTGGGTGGAATACGGAGAAGCAGTGCTGAGGGAGGCTGATGGTGGCCCTTGAGGAGCCCCTTACCTGGGGGTGTTGCCTCAGGTTGGGGCTTGGGATAGATGGCCTGGAGGGATCCCACCACAGGAGGCAGTTGGAGGTATTCATGCTGGAGAGGCAGTGGGAGGGAGCAAGCAGAGACAGTGAGTAGATCAGCAGGGACAAGGCAAGGGAAAAGACTGTAAGCCGTAACAGTGCTTTCTTGAAGACTGCATTGTACCAAGTCTTCATCTAATCTTGCCCTAGGAGGTCTCCATGTGTGTGTGCCAGTCGGGGGACTGGGAGGAAGATCAGCCAGGCGTGGCTGGTGGCAGTCAGGTGGGCTAGCATGTCTGCAAGCAAGTGGAACTGGGATCAGTGGCCACAGGAAGGCAGAATGAAGTGTGTTTGCTGTTCACTCCAACTTTGTACTGTGTCAAAAGGGGCTGCAAGTCCCCCTGCCTGCAATGGGCCTTTGCTGAACTAGCTAAAACTGTTAGTTGTTCCCTCAGGAGTGAGCAACAGGTGCTAAACTTTTTGGTCGGAAAACAAACCCCCCTCCACCAGTTTTGCACTCACCCCTCCAGGGTCACGGCACCACAGTTTCCCTAGCGTCTCCTCCTGGCCAACCCGGTCTGCTTTAGATGCGCCTGCTGTCCTGATTGGCTGGGAGGAGAAGCCAGAAACCAATAGTGAATATTCATTCCAAGCCCAAGATTTTTGAAAGCCAATTAGAGCCCCAAGCTCTAATCATGTGCTTGAAAAAAAAACCTCATAGAAACCTATGAGTCGAGTTCCCCACATGCAACCAAGCATGCAAACTAGGGGGCGGCGCTCCTGCACTCCTTATGGACCGGCCGCTCCTGATAGGAAACCAAGTTTGTGGAAGGAAAAAGAGGACTTTTGTAAATAGGGAGGAAGTTGTCCCTGGCTCAGTGTTTTGGACATTTTCAAGTTGAGCGTCCCATAATTCCCCTACCCTAGGTCAGCGGATTAGTAAGCACATGTATAGTAGGAGAATTGACAACCTGTATTTACCGCTTGGCAGACACGTCGGCAAGAGACATGAATACAGAATGCCCAATGTCAACTTCACTGTTCTAGATCGTGTCCATAAACCATTGAGGGGGAGTGACTGGAACAAGACCCTGTTCCAGTGCGAAATGCGCTGGATCAGGTATCTTAATGCCACGTCACCCCCAGGTCTCAATGAGGCTGACAGCTTCAGACCCTTTCTAGAAGGTTTTAGTTTGGGGGCTTTTTTTTCTCTAAAGTGGTATTGGAAATTTTTCTCAACCACTATAGAACATTGTCAGCGGCTTTTGTTTCCAATATGGCCACCAAATCTGGTCTCTGGATGTCAACATCCAGTAAACTAGATATGATGCGGCTACGCATGACGTCATTACGGCATGACAACCGTGACGCAGGTACGGCACGCATGCGCATTATAGAGAGAATTCGGGGACCTCAGCTGACGCCATTCCTCTCCTTCACACAGCATTGGCGGTTCTTTAAAAAATTAAGCCACTCCCTCTGTGAACGGCAGGAGGGTAGATTCTCATGAGGACTGCTTCACATTTGGATAACCGGTTTGGAGGAATTCTTTTCAGTAAGTCTTTCCTATTTTTTTATACAAACATCTTAGGTTGTCTTTTTCATATCTAGATAACGGTGATAGATGGATTAAGCACCCATTAGGGTTGATATATATATATATATATCACCCAATTAAGCCATTTTTATTTCTTTCATTTTTGCAATCTGAATATCTCCATTTTCCTCTCTTTAGCGTCATACCTTTTGAATAATATCCAGCAGGCTTGTACAATATGAAGGGCAATATATATGGATAATCTATGTTTTCCTCCTGGCTTAAAGGAATGCATCTATTATTGATATACATATATAAAGAATGTAAGTGTATTTGCAATGTAGCTTCAAGATACTGGATATATGTGTTACATATGAAATTCATGTATACATATATGGATTCTATAATGAAAGTGCTCTATATTTCAGAAGTGGTATAAATCCCTGATTTTTGGCATTTGCTTATTTCGAAACGCGTTGAATATCCCACCTACCGGTCACCATCCACAATATACTGATGGTGGAACAGCAAGTAGTTGGGAATACCACTTCAAGATATTAATGTATCATGCAATGTTTTTACTATTGTTGCACCGTGTATATATGTTTGAACAGTTTTTTCTACAAATTTAAAAAATATTAGTGTTTGTTTAAAATGAAGTATTTTTATGGAAAACCAACATAAAACTCCACATTCTTTGAAAATTGCCTTAAAAATCCCAACCTTGAGGTTTATTACTTTTTTACAATTAAAGGAATGATGGTAATTACTCACCTGGTCACATTAGTCTTTAAAGGATAATTCCTCTACCCTTTCCAAGTTATCATCCCCTAATAAAAACAACAAAAACAAGCCAAGGACTGTTTTCTGAGTTGTAGCGAATGAAGGAAATGCTATGTGACTGGCTGTGCAGCAGTGGGGAATCCTAACTTCAGTGACTCTTACAGGGGTAGTGCTACACTAGTATCATTACATTCAGGAGTTATCAGCTTAAGAGGCTGTGGTGTATTGGCAGCCACCTAACAATATTTTTGTTGTGTTGCATGGCTCTGCACCACTTGTGCTTGCCTGGTAGCAGCAGTTCAAACGAAAAGGGAGGCTTCTTCACTGCTCCGATCTCAGGACACAGCTGAGGGGAGAACTTCCCCTCACTCTGAATGGTCACTGTTTTTGAGGCTGGCACTAGTCATTTTTTTTTTTCATTCAACCAATGGGTTGAACAAAAGAAAATTATTCAATTCCCCCATCCCATTAGCGATGGATGGGAGAATCCCTCCAGCTGTGCTATTGTGTTCTGATAGCAGAGAGATTTAGATGCCATCAGAATACATTGATCAGCACTGCTGGCTACAGCTGGCAGAGCTGATCCCAACAGGCTGGATGTACACAAGTCGATTGATTGATCGACTTGTGTAAAACCAGCCTGACCCATACATGGATCAAAATGCAGTCAGTCCCTGCTGAACTGGCTGAATTTCGATCCATGTATGGCCAGCTTAAGATCTGTGAACTGATTCTTCATCTGGTGAATATGAGGGGGGAAAATCTGTAACAAAGGAAATGTCTGTGCTGGTAGAGGGGGGCTTGAACTGGGGGGTGGGCTGAGAGGGAAGATTTAGGCCAGTGGGGGGAGAGCTGTACTGGGGGGATTGGGGCTATTGGTAGAGTACAATAGCTTATGCTTTATGGACTCCTGGTCTCTGCATTCTGTGTGATACACACTCCTAAGCTTTGAACATTCTGTGTTTTGTATTCCTGAGCCTTGCGCTCTCTGCATTTTGCACTCCTGAGCCCTGCACTCTCTGTGGTATGCACTCCTCTGCCCTGCACTCTCTGCATTACACACTTCATGCCCCTGCATTCTGTGTATTATGCACTCCTGAGCCCTGCAGTCTGTTTTATGCACTCCTGAGCCCTGCAGTCTGTGCAGTATGCACTTCTGGGCCCTGCATTCTGTGCATTACACAATCCTGAGCCCTGCACTCTCTGATATACACATGTCTGAGCCCTGCACTTTCTGTGATACACATTACTGAGTCCTACACTCTCTGCATTACACATTCCTAACCCCCACACTCTATACGTTAGGCACTCCTGACCCCTTCGTTCTCTGCATTACACACTCCTGAGCATGAGGGTAATAATTTCTGAAGATCCATAACTTTCATGAAGCTGTTTGAGAATTTGACTGTGGTTGGTGTCTAATTGAGCGCTATTTGACCACTTGTAATTAGGTGGTCCACAATTGAGGGTAAGAGGCTCTGTGTGCTGTGGTGCAGGATTTTCTCATAACTCTTTTATGAAATTGTACACACATCTGAGGTGCCTTCCTTGCTCCTGATTTCAATTGCTTGGACTCTGAAGGACTTTTATTTAATACTTAAAAAGTGCCGCATTATATATTGTTGTTTATTGATAAGATACTTTAACATATTTGCTCCATGAGCTGAAATGACAGCAGTGTTTACAGTTTTAAAAATACTGCTTCAATGTCAGCTGTAATGTGCACTGTGATCGCCCTGTCACCTTTAGCAGCACCTATTTTAAAAGGCTTGATACACTTCACTTTTAGTTGGCTGTTTAATGTATGTTCAACAAAATTGTTTTTCTTAGTTTTGCATAGAGTGGGGAAAGAATTGAATCCCTCTTAGTTTTTTACTGCTATCCAGATTTCCTTTCACTTTTTGTCTTGCTGGCAACACTTTATTAAACAGGAAGTGAGCGGAATTCTCTAACAACAACACAGATATAAACACTTATTTGTTTAGTAGAGTAAATGAAAATTAGAAGCCCTGAGAGATTTTTGCTTCTGCTTGTGTCCGTTGCAGCTATTCCCTTATTTTCTGTCTGGTAAAACTGTTGTCATTGAAACAGAAATTGAGGGTAAGAGTAAAAACCAGGCAGGGGCTCTATCCAAAACAAAAAACAAAAAATGTAGCTGGACTTACAGTTTACACATTAGACTATTACACCTGAACAGCAGATTCCAAAACACAGAAGATTAGAAATTCACAGATGAATTTGGGGTAAATGCCAGAGTTGAAAAACAAAGTTAACAGAAACCAATACATCAAAGCCAAAACAGGAATCCAGTGCAAGGTCAGTACAGCTGGGGTAAGGACAGGAAGATATTTTTCACAGGTGAAGAACAATTAAAGTGTTTGTTAACCCAAAAAACAAAACAAAAATTGATCCTGCACCTTTAAAGCATGTTATACGACACAGTGCTTGTCCTGTGTCATTTGACCCCCTGTAACACCTAAAAAACCTGGCTGATCCTGCTGGTTTCTCCCCTCCCCTCTGTAAACTGACCACAATAATCATCGCTGCTGAGCCTGTGACACCGTGGTCATTTTACGTGCCTCCGTCATCTGCACCTCTGCTTTCTGTCTCCTCTCTGCTCCTCTGTCATCCTCCCCCCTCCCCTCCTTGCCTGTCAGCTCATGACAGTGCCGCCCCCCCCCTGCTCCTGCTGCTGGGATAACTAGCATTTATGCACCATCCAGACTGCCTCCTATTGCAGTGTCCTCCTCTGTGTGTGATTTCTAAAAATAAATGCTGCAAATTCTGTATTTCAGAGCCAAGATCGCGATCACATGACCGTTCCGGATCTCTCCTCCTCTCCTCCTCCCCTCCTCCTCCCCTCCCGAGGTCAGCGGGGGAATCTTGACCTCACCCACTGCATCTGTCAGCAGAGGAAAGGAGAGACCCGGCTGGCCATGTGATCACGATCTCCGCTCTGAAATATGGTATTTGCAGCATTTATTTTTATAAATCACACACAGAGGAGGACACTGCAATAGGAGACAGTGCGGATGGTGCATAAATGTTAGAGTGGCTTAACAACTACTTTAAGATCTGCAAAAAAAGAAGAGCAAATTAATATTAACATAGACAAGGACAGAATTGTCAGAGAACCCTTATAAAGGGAAAGAAACAAGTATTTGAAATGGTCATCCCACTGTTACTGCAAATGTACAGTACCTGAAAATTTATATGGGTATTGCAAGAACACATCGAGCTAGATGGTTACGTCAGACTGCTTACGTGAACATGACTGCAAAAATCATAATCCCAGTAAACAGAAGATGGGTAAGGATCATATAATTGCATAGCTCCCAACTGTCCCTGATTTCGAGGGACTGTCCCTGATTTTGAGGAACTGTCCCTGATTTCGAAGAAAGCCCCTCTATCTCTCTTTCCTCCTCATTTGTCCCTCATTTTGGTCTGATCTTTATAGTTGTATATAAAATGCACTACTTATCTATCAAAAAGTGTTTCCCAGTGCTAAACCTTGAGTCCAATTTCTAAATTGTTGCATTTGTAAATTCCAAAAGCCAGTATAAAGGAATAGCATTGGTAAAAAAAAAAAAGCACTTGTGGGTTTAACCAATCATTTTTTGCACAATTCTCCTTTAAGGGGGTGTGGCAGGAGGTGTGTCCTATGCCCACATACTTTTGCTAATAGGTGTCCCTCATTCCAATCTCACAAAGTTGGGAGATATGTACAGTAGTTGAATGCAGATGACAATAAATGAAGAGATATTTCCACGCTACCAAAGAAAAGAGAAAAAAGAAAAGAAAGTAGGACGAGACACTAGTTGCTGCAAGCACAGAAATGGTCAATCCATAAACCACAATAACTAGCAAATGGATAGTGCTACGCTCTAAGTGATAACACAAACAATGTGCAAAATTAAAATTAGAGTGATGGGTGCTACAGTTGCAAACAATAAATATGTAACGTGCCACTTGCTTGTAGACAGTGGAAACCTCAATGGCTAATTCATATAAACATGACAAAATCCAAAAGATATAAGTAAAAGGAAATACCAAAAAAACAGTGTTAAAAAATATAATGAATAATAGTCCCAGAGGATAAATATCCTTATTTAGTAATAAAAAACAGTGAATACACAAGTGTTGAAATTCCTCTGATATTCTGTGCAAATAACAATGTAAATGGTGACTTTTCTGCCGTGCAAATATAGCAAACTGAACAGTAAATAATCTTCAGTGCAAATATAGCAATATAAACGGTGACTTTTCTTTAGTGCAAGTGTAACAAACTAAACGGTGGATAATCTTCAGTGTAAATATAGCAATGTAAACAGTGACATTTCTTCAGTGTAATAACACCTCAATAAAAGATGGTCCCTTACCTTACCGCTGTAAGGTAACAACGTGTATATAGAGCAAATGCATATCGCTCAGTGGATCCCTCTGCCAGGTTCCTATCAATGGCGTAATGTGGGGCCCATCTAAACAGCCTTATATCCTGGTCAGTGGTTTAGGATGATGTATATGCGTCTCTCAAGGGGTGAGAATATATGGCATGGAAGGTAATCCTAAATAGGTACATATCATCTCTCATCAATGCAGTGCAGGAAATCACCAAGGCACCATCTCCTGTTTATTCGGCTCTAAGTTGGCAGCCACATACACAGTCCCGCCTCCGCCATCAGCCCTGGGAGCTGGTCCAATGCTGATTGGACAAAGTGATGATGACTTTGTTCAATCACGGCTCAGTGATCATAGTCCCACCCCACACTATAAAAGGTTCCCTCCCATAGGAACCTTTTGCAGTGTTGTCGGAGTAGAGATAGATAAAGCAGGGCTCAGTTTGCTACTAGTGAGTTAATGTGTTCACTTATTGTGACTCTGATTATAGAGTGTTAGTATAGTGTGCCAGTATAGTGTAGTGCAGGGCTTGACAAACACCAGGCGCCAGGTCGCCATTGTGACCAGAAGTTTGGACCTGGCGCCTGGGTGCTGCTGATTTCTCACCACACCCTGCGTGCACCCCCCCCTATATACCCCGGGCTTCACTTGCCCATCTGCGGGCCCCGGACTGGCAGAGTGGGTGCCGCTGGGTAGAGGGGGAGGTAGGAGAGAGCGGACACACATCCTCTCTCCTCCCCTTTCGGTTGACCCGGAAGTTGCGTGTGATGTAATTGCCATGTCCCCATTGACCGTTTTCCCAGCCATCAAGGTTGGGAAAGAATGTAATGCAGCATGATGTGCATTGCACTACATTAAGTGGAGCACATGGAAGACATGCAGGGTCTTTTAGAGAACCTGCCACCAAAAATAATCATCACATAGGGGACTTTTATATGCATTTTAATAATCGTCACATAGGGGGCATATATGAATCTACAAATATAAACGCCCACAGTGGGGCGCCTACGCCTGAAAACGTTGATTGCGATATACACATGTCACATATCGCTGCACACGCCGGAATGAGAGCAATAATTCTAGCACCAGACCACCTTCGTAACGCTAAACTGATGAGTTATAGGGGGCTTTTAAAGCATTGACTATGTAAAATATAGGGTATTGACATGTTTAAGGTTTGACATGTTGGGTGTCTATTTACTTGGTGCAACCTCGGCTTTTATATTTTAACAAACAATTGGGTAATTTATTGCGTTTTCATGCCTCCTAAAATTAACTTTTAATATGTTTTTTTTTACTGAAATTTTTTGCTACCTAGACCTTTGCGGTATTATCGTGTGACATAAAAAATTGGAACTACCACTATTCTTTATGGTGCCTGCTTTCAGAAAATATGAAATGTTATATAATCTTCAGGCTTAAGATGATTTAAATGTATTTATTTAAACATGTTAAAAAAAACTGGCTCCTAGTTTCAAAGCAAATTTGTCAAGCTCTGGTGTAGTGTGAGTATAGTGTGTCAGTGTAGTGTAGTGTCATTCTAGTGTGTTAGTGTAGTGCAGTGTTTAACACAGCATTACTTAATATTTAGTGCTATATACAGTGCCGTATACCCTTTTTTTGTGGTTGCTGCATGTTTTGTTTTTTTTGTCCCCTGTCTGCCCCCTTTTTTATATTTTCAGCCGCAATTTTTCTGACTGCAACTCCGGTGTTCCCCTTACTTTCTTTTCTTTTATAGATTTTACATTATTGTCAGCGTCAGTCCTCAATCTAAAGTGCACAAAACACCACTTTTAATTCAATTCAATAACGTGCATCCAATCACATATTTCCCAGTTTATATAAAATGTTGGCCTCCCATCATGTCTGAGAGACCAACAAGGAGAGGCAGACATTCCCATGCCACTATGAGGGGGCCAACAGTGTATGTGTCCACAGGCAAAGGTGGACATGGTCCGTCCTCAGGCAGGGCACATTTGTCTCTGTTTAGTGATGTTACCCATGCTATCCAGCCACAGCATGCAGAGGAGGTAGTGGACTGGCTTACTAAACCATCCTCATCTTCCTCATCCTCTATGACCCAAGCTGAGACTAGTGAGCAGTTCAATGCAGCTTATTCTGATGATATTGATGAGGTCGCTGACTTTATCTAAAAAAAAAAGGTTAATCTTGGCCTGAGTCAGTGCTGTGTATTAGCCTAGGCCGACAAGGCCCATGACTAGGGTGGCACTTTGTGGGGAGGCGGCAAAAAAGCCGCCCACCCACATGATAAAAAGCTCGCCCCCTCCACCCGGCTTCCGCTGCAAAATAGTCTGCTGCGGCGGCCAATGGCTTTTGTGTAGCCGCTACAATGTATGGTATGAAGCCAGTGTTATTATGGCATTGGACGGACTGTGAGCAGGGGGGGGGCATGGACTGGCACCCCCATAAAGCGGCCGGTGTTTGTGCAGACTGGCCGCACTCAGTACAACTCTGCCTACTTTCCTCCATGGCATCCTTCCAGCCCAAACTCTGTGGACTCAATGGGAGAGAGGAGGACAAGGGGAACTCCCAGGCGAGCCAGCCAGCACGACTGCCTGCCCAGCAAGAACTGGTGCATCCTCCTAAATAATGTAAGTGTACTAGTTCCAGTGCAAATTTTACTGCCACTTGTCAAGCCTGTGTGGCATGTAGACAAGGAGAAGTTTGAACGATGTACTATAGTTGTTGGCGCCTGTCTCTGCCCACCTCCTGTCAGTCATACCTGTGTAGCTAGCACAGAGCTGAGGAGGATTTTAAGAGCGCTTCCTATGGCTCCAATCCATGCTGCATGGGTCTGTCCCCAGCAAACACCTGGCTCCAGGAAAGTCCCTAGTGGTGTAGACCTGCTACTTGTCAGACTTGGACAAAAGCTGCAACTAAATGCCACATGGGTCTGATAGGTAACAGGCAGGGACAGAAGTTATCTCTTTGATGATAGAAAGCACCATGTCTCTTTCTTCTGTGCTCTACAAGAGCAGTTGCATTTAGTTTACAACTGCTTTCTATCTTAGGAGTAATAGGATCAATGAAATATAAAGTGCTCAATATGCATTAAATTAATATACAGATACTGCAATAAAGTGCTCAGTGCTACAAATTCATTAAACAGTCCATATTAAGTGAACATTTCTATGCTCCAATGTGCTCTGTGCTATAATCAATACATAATGTATATACAATAATAATGTAAGAAAGATAGGGGGCGCTAGATACCATAATATTCAAGTGCTCCAAAAAAAATTATATATCTCCTGCATTACCAAAAAATGGAAATGTAAGAAAGCTAGGGGGCGCTAGATACCATACTATTCAAGTGCTCTAAATAAATATATCTCCTGTGTTACCAAAAAAAATGAAAATCATAATATTGACAAATCATAATTAGATTACACATTGAAGTGCCCACATTAGTGAAAACATATATAGTGATTGATTGTCCACATAAAAAAGTGATTGAAGTAGTTGAAGTGATATCTTTCAATATTATCCCAATCTTGTTGCTGTAAACAAAAGGTTTTCCATCACCAAAGAAACAAAAGAAAAGGAAAACACCTCGAAGTAGTAGATATCTGCTTACCAGATACCAATGACTCCTTTAGTTAAAAAGAGAGTCACTAGCGCTTGTGCAGGGTTGTGCCTGCTCACATGGATGGCCGGGCTGTGGTTGGTATTATAGGCATGGATCATTCCCGTCAGGCTCATTCAAGATAGGATAAGGATACATAGGAAACAAAAACAGTCTCCATAGCGTAAAACCATTTATTAAAAAAGTAAACAAATTAAAAAGCCAAATGGCCGCTTACATTGGTGGGTGCCTACCCGGCACTGGGGCTGCTTGCATGTCAGGGTGACTTCGCAGTCAAAAAAAGCCTTTCATGTCTCCTCCACGCTGGCGTGCGTTCCAGCTTACACAGGGGGCAGCCAAAGGATCCGGATGTTGTTGGATGATAGGACATGTGACCACGTACCGCTCCGCCGTACGTTTCGTAGTGAACGTCTTCAGGGAAGCTTCCTCCTAAACATCTGGCTTTTTAATTTGTTTACTTTTTTAATAAATGGTTTTACGCTATGGAGACTGTTTTTGTTTCCTATGTATCCTTATCCTATCTTGAATGAGCCTGACGAGAATGATCCATGCCTATAATACCAACAACACAAGCGCTAGTGACTCTCTTTTTAACTAAAGGAGTCATTGGTATCTGGTAAGCAGATATCTACTACTTCGAGGTGTTTTCCTTTTCTTTTGTTTCTTTGGTGGTGGAAAACCTTTTGTTTACAGCAACAAGATTGGGATAATATTGAAAGATATCACTTCAACTACTTCAATCACTTTTTTATGTGGACAATCAATCACTATATATGTTTTCACTAATGTGGGCACTTCAATGTGTAATCTAATTATGATTTGTCAATATTATGATTTTCATTTTTTTTGGTAACACAGGAGATATATTTATTTAGAGCACTTGAATAGTATGGTATCTAGCGCCCCCTAGCTTTCTTACATTTCCATTTTTTTGGTAATGCAGGAGATATATAATTTTTTTTGGAGCACTTGAATATTATGGTATCTAGCGCCCCCTATCTTTCTTACATTCCTTTTTTTGATTATCTATTTTTTTGATTATTCAAAAATTGGGGAGCAGCTTACACTGATTGTTTATATATTTCCACAATTTTTTTATTGTTGGGAATGTTTTCTTACTAGATGTATCACCAGTAAATGTAATTCATATATATTATCTGCTATCGACACCACTGGCGCAAAGGTTTCTATTATTATATACAATAATAAGCTGTTATATGAAAGTGCTCAGTGCCTCTGTATACATAATTCCAGTGCTCCATGTGTAAAACTCTGTGCTTCCCTCCTATGTGTCCTCACTCGCTAGAACAATAAAATATCTGTGCCTTGTGAAAGATAGATCGGGTCAGCCTCATATTTACTTCTATACTCCATGTACATTTTGAAAGAGTAAAGACCGGGCATGGGCACCCATAGTGTAAATCCAAAAATACATTAAAAGTAGCTACTACTCACATATAAAACTGCTCGCTTCCTACACTATGGATTTACACTATGGATACCTGGTCTTTACTCTTCCATGTACATGGTGGGACTGCGCCATTGGGGTGGACAAATTGGACACTACATGCCGCTTTTTTGGGGATCAGTGACACTAATACAGTGATCAGTGCTAAAAATATGCACTGTCACTGTACTAATTTATTATTCAGTTATTTCAGGTACTTATATAGTGCCATCAAGCTGGAGCCTAAAGAGGAAGGGGTGTGGTGTACAGATGACAGGGTGGGTCTTAAACATGAAGGGGCATGGCCTTGACAGAAAGGGGTGGGTCATAGTTAAATTAGGGGGTGCACAAGTTTAGTCAGGCCTAGGGCAGCACAAAACCTAAATACACCACTGGCCTGAGTGTATACTATAATTTGGCTTCTTCACTAGGGATGAGCTGAACACCCCTCGGTTCGGTTCGCACCAGAACCTGCGAACGGACCTAAAGTTTGCGCGAACTTTAGAACCCCATTAAAGTCTATGGGACTCGAACATTCAAAATCAAAAGTGCTAATTTTAAAGGCTAATATGCAAGTTATTATCCTAAAAAGGGTTTGGGGACTCGGGAGCAGTTATTTTAATGATGCTTAAAGTGAAAAAAAAAGTGAAATATTCCTTTAAATATCGTACCTGGGGGGTGTCTATAGTATGCCTGTAAAGTGGCGCGTGTTTCCCGTGCTTAGAACAGTCCCTGCACAAAATGACATTTTTAAAGGAATAAGCTTACGGCTTTAATGTAATGTCGGGTCTGGGCAATATGGATGAAAATCAGTGAGACAAATGGCATGGGTACCCCCCCAGTCCATTACCAGGCCCTTTGGGTCTTGTATGGATATTAAGGGTAACTCCGCACCCAAATTAAAAAAAGGAAAGGCGTGGGGCCCCCAGGCCCTATATACTCTGAACAGCAGTATACAGGCGGTGCAAACAAGACAGGGACTGTAGGTTTGTTGTTAAGTAGAATCTGTTTGTAATTTTGAACTGATACATTTTTAAAGTGTAGGTCCAGGCAAAAAATCTATTTTTAAGCTTTTTGGAAAACATAGGGAAGGGTTATCACATCTGTAACACTGTCTGTGCACCTCTTCAGAAGATTTCACCTCACTTTGGGGTTGATTTACTAAAAGAAAATAGACTGTGCACTTTGCAAAGTGCAGTTGCACTCTGCGAGAGAAGTTGCTCCAGAGCTTAGTAAATGAAGAAAAGCTCTGCTGAATTCCATCCAATCATATGTAAGCGAAAAGGCTGTTTTTAAATTCTCCTTGCACGTGATTGGGTATTCTTTGCAAAGTGAAGCTTTACCTCATTTACTAAGCTCTGGAGCAACTGCACTTTGCAGAGTGCAATTGCACTTTGCAAAGTGCACAGTCTATTTGCCATTAGTAAATCAACCCCTTTCTGTTCCAATGACAAATGTTTTTTGAAAATTTGTGTTTTTTACTGGTGATAAAGCATCAGTGAAGAGGAGACACGTTTTTCCCATATTAACTCTTACAGGAGAGAATTTCCCTTCCTAGGGGTAGATTTCATCTCACTTCTTGTTGTCTCCTTCCGTTTGCAAGTAGGAGTCGTTTGTAAGTTGGATGTTTGAAAGTAGGGGCCTGCCCTATATATTCTGCAGAAATTGGGGCCTTAGGTGTTGGTGTTGCCACAACACTGTAAGCCCTCACAGTTACTCTTGGTGGGCGCAGGAATGGGCCCTGCTGTGAAATATTGGATCAAGAATTGTAATTACATGCCATTGTTGAACAGGGGCAGAAAAAATGGGCCTTTGGTGGTGGTGGTGCTGGTGCCACAACACTGTAAGTCCTCACAGTTACTCTTGGTGGGCGCTGGAACGGGCCCTGCTGTGAAATATTATATCAAGAATTGTAATTACATGCACCTGTTGAACAGGGGCAGAAAAATTGGGCCTTTGGTGGTGGTGGTGTTGCCACAAAACTGTAAGCCCTCACAGTTACTCTTGGTGGGCGCAGGAATGGGCCCTGCTGTGAAATATTAGATCAAGAAATGTAATTACATGTCCCTGTTGAACAGGAGCAGAAAAATTGGGCCTTAGGCACTGGTGCCACAACACTGCAACCCCTCACAGATGCTATAGTTGGAGCGCAGGAATGAGCCCTGCTGCAAAGTATTGCATAAAAAATTGTAATTATACACCCCTGTTAAACAGAGGCTGAAAAATTGGGCTTTGGGCACTGGTGCCACAACACTGCAACCCCTCACAGATACTATAGTTGGAGCGCAGGAATGAGTCCTGCTGCAAAGTATTGCATCAAAAACTGTAATTATACGCCCCTGTTAAACAGGGGCTAAAAAATTGGGCCTTGGGCACTGGTGCCACAACACTGCAACCCCTCACAGATACTATAGTTGGAGCGCAGGAATGAGCCCTGCTGCAAAGTTTTGCATCAAAAATTGTAATTATAGGCCCCTGTTAAACAGGGGCTGAAAAATTGGGACTTGGGCACTGGTGGCGGTGCCCAGAACCAAAAATGTTCTTACAAGCTATCAGCATGAAAATTGAGGAGGATTGTGACTCAGCATAACAGAATAGTCACTCAGCATCAGCATAGGCAGTCTTGAAGGGATCTCACATTAAAAAAAATCAATCGGTTACATCAGCATCAGGTGCTTGGTAGCTGGTGATCCAAGATCGGTTACAAAGCCTCCAGCAGCACTGAATATGCGTTCCCAAAGAACGCTGGATGCAGGACAGGCCAGTAGCTCAATTGCATACTGTGCAAGCTCTGGCCAGTGATCCATCCTCAAGACCCAGTAACCCAGAGGATTTTCGGTGGGAAAGGTCTTGCCCCTAGGTAATCCTGCACCAGGTGAATCAGACGCTGGCGATGGTTATTGGAACCGATCAGACCTTGGGGCTGCGGACTAAAAAATTGTCTGAACGCATCGGTCAGATGACCACCTTCTCCACCGCTCCTTCTGTGACTGACTGAAGCCTCAGCAACACGTTGTCCAGGAGGACCAGGAAACTGTAACCTCCCAGGCTCTGGAAACGCGTTGCACAAACCTTTCTGCAAGGCCTCCCGAAGATGTTTCATCCCCTGCTCCCTCTGCGATGGCAAGATAAGGTCCGCAACCTTATCCTTGTAACGTGGATCAAGGAGGATTGCCAGCCAGTAATCATCCCTCCCCTTGATACCACGAATATGAGGATCCTTCCGCAGGCTTTGCAGGATCAGGGGTGCCATGCAGCGTAGGTTTGCTGAGGCATTCGGTCCAGAGTTCTCTGGGTCACTAAGGACGACATGATCCGCAGCCACCTCCTCCAAGCCACGTACAAGTCCATGGGTTTCTTTGGACTGTAAATGATCCCTTGAAGACTGCTGCTGATGCTGAGTTCCAGGCTCCACCTCCATGCTGACACAATCCTCCTCCTCCTCTTCCTGTGTGATCGGCGGGCACCTTGAGAGGTATGGAAGTCCTCCTCTTCCTCCCTCTGTTCTGCCTCAAGTGCCCTGTCCATTATTCCACGCAGCGTGTGCTCCAACAGGTGGACAAGAGGGACAGTGTCACTGATGCATGCACTGTCACTGCTTACCATCCTCGTGGCCTCCTCAAATGGTGACAGGACAGTGCATACTTCCCTGATCATAGCCCACTGGCGTGGGGAAAAAAACAAGCTCCCCTGACCCTGTCCTGGTGCCATAGTCGCAGAGGTACTCATTGATGGCCCTCTGCTGCGTGTGCAGCCGCTGCAGCATGGCCAACGTTGAGTTCCACCTGGTGGGCATGTCACAGATTAAGTGGTTCTTGGGCAGGTTAAATTCCTTTTGGAGGTCAGCCAGCCGAGCACTGCCATTATATGACCTGCGGAAATGCACACAGACTTTCCTGGCCTGCCTCAGGACATCCTTTAAGCCCGGGTACCTGCCCAAGAACCGCTGCGCCACCAAGTTAAGGACATGAGCCAAAAAGGGCACATGGTTCAGTTGTCCCTGTCGGAGGGAGGAGAGGAGGTTGGTGCCATTGTCGCAAACCACCATACCTGCCTTAAGCTGGCTTGGCATCAACCACCTCTGAGCCTGCCCCTGCAGAGCTGAAAGAATCTCTGCCCCAGTGTGGCTCCTGTCCCCCAAGCACACCAGCTCAAGCACCGCATGGCATCTTTTTGCCTGCGTGCTTGCGTAGCCCCTTGAACGCCTACAGAGCACCGCTGGTTCCGAGGACAAATCAGCACAGGAAGAAGAAGAGGAGGGCATGGAGGAGAGTGGTGTGGGAGAATCATCACTAGTAGAATTTTGGAGGCGTGGTGGCGGAACAACCTCCAACACTACTGCACCCTGTCCTGCATCCTTCCCAGCTGCCAGAAGAGTCACCCAGTGCACGGTGAAAGATAGGTAAGATCCCTGTCCATGCCTGCTGGACCATGAGTCAGTGGTAATATGCACCTTACCAGCGAGGCCAAGACATTGCCTTCCACATGCCGGTAGAAAGCCGGAATCGCCTTCCGTGAGAAAAAGTGGCCTTTGGGAACCTGCCACTGAGGAACCGCACATTCCACAAACTCACAGAAAAGGGCAGAGTCTACCAACTCTTACCAACTCCTACCAAGGCAATGTCTTGGCCTTGCTGGACAGGGCGGTCAGTGGTAAGGCAGCAGTTGAAGTGCTAGCAATTTAGCCAAGCTAGCATTCAACCGCTGGGCATGTGGATGGCTGGGAGCAAACTTCTTTCAGCAGTGCAGCAGCTGGGGCAGGGAAATTTGCCTGGTACAATCTGACGTCGGTGTACCAATAGCGGATTGCCCTCAAGTACTTGGCTGTGACACACCTAATTCTACACCTTCATTCCTCTCAGTGCAGGTTTCAGAGAGGACTGAAGGTATAGTGGGGTTGGAGATCCCAGCTGATGAGGAGCAAGGAGAGGTCCGCTTTGTTCTTTGGTGTGGGTCTTTTAGGTATACTTGCCAACGAACTGCGTGGCAGGTCGACATATGTCTGGTCAAGCATGTGGTGCCCAAGCGGGTGATGTTTTGACCATGCAAGATACGCTTGAGACATATGTTGAAAATAGCAGCAGTGGGATCTGATGCACTCGTCTCAAAAAAGGCCCACACCAAAGAACTTTTGGAATAACGCGCAGAGACAGCAGCGCCCTGCACATGCGGAGCTCTGCGGTGTGATGCAGTCAGTGTGCTGCCCTTCAGCTGGCCCCTGGAGGGCATTCTGCCTCGTTGGAGATGTGCCTCCTCCTCCTCCTATCTCCTATCAGGCACCCATGTGGAGTCAGTGACCTCATCATCCCCTCCCTCATCACTGGAGCAAAGCTGGCAGTATGATGCAGCTGGGGGAACATGACTGCTAGTTTCTTGTCCTTCTGTGGCATTCCCCCTCTCTAGGCTCATGTTACTCCCTTCCTCAACCTGGGAACCAACATCGGTGCCTTCAAATCCTCCATCAGCATGTAACCTACTCTATGGTCGAATAATTTTGGTGACTCCTCCATGCATGATGGTGGGGCTACGGAAGGAGTAACTGTGGACAGGGAGCCGGTGGAATAGGCTGCTTTGGCAGCTGCATTGGAAGGACAGATTGCTGTCCTTCTTGGGCACCCCCTCTCTCTGGGATCACGTTACTGCCTTCCTCTAGCTGGGTACCATCATCCGAGCCTTCAAAATGCTGGGCATCCTCTTGGAGCATGTACCCAACACTGTGATCAAACAGTTCGGGGGACTCCTAAGGAGGACATAGTGGGACTAGGGAAGGAGTGACTGATGCCATTGAGCCGAGGGAAGAGGCCGCGTTGGCAGCTGCTTTGCCAGACAAAGTACCCTGAGCCTGGGTGAGAGAGGATGAGGAGGATGAGGATGGCTTGGTCATCCACTCTACCAAGTCTTCCGCATGTTGCGGCTCAACACGGCCAGCTGCCAAAAAAAAAGGACAAGCGTGTCCCACAGCCACGTTCACCGTCTCCATGACCAGCACTGTTGCCTCTAGACACAGAGCCTGCTTGCCCTCTTTTATTGGCTTGTGACTGTCTGCCTCTCCTTGTTGGCCTTCCAGACATATTAATGGCCTGCAGTGAGATGTAGCTGCACAAAGCTGGGATGTATATATATACTGATACTGCAGCTAGCAGAATCAACTGCCTGCCTGTAGTATTATTAGTATGGATAAACACCAGCAATTGTCTTCAGATAGCTTTAGGTGCTCACTGAGCAGAGGATGCAGTACACTAACTGTAAATACTGCAGCTGCCTGCCTATGGTATTAATAGGATCAGAAGAACACCACCAATTTTCTTCAGGTAGCTTTAGGTGCACACTGTGCAGAGGACGCACTACACTAACTTGTAAATACTGCAGCTGCCTGCGGTACTAATAGGATCAGAAGAACACCACCAATTTTCTTCAGGTAGCTTTAGGTGCACACTGTGCAGAGGACGCACTACACTAACTTGTAAATACTGCAGCTGCCTGCGGTACTAATAGGATCAGAAGAACACCACCAAGTTTCTTCAGGTAGCTTTAGGTGCACACTGTGCAGAGGACGCACTACACTAACTTGTAAATAGTGCAGCTGCCTGCAGTACTAATAGGATCAGAAGAACACCACCAATTTTCTTCAGGTAGCTTTAGGTGCACACTGTGCAGAGGACGCACTACACTAACTTGTAAATACTGCAGCTGCCTGCGGTACTAATAGGATCAGAAGAACACCAGCAATTTTCTTCAGGTAGCTTTAGGTGCACACTGTGCAGAGGACACACTACACTAACTTGTAAATACTGCAGCTGCCTGCGGTACTAATAGGATCAGAAGAACACCACCAGTTTTCTTCGGGTAGCTTTAGGTGCACACTGTGCAGAGGACGCACTACACTAACTATAAATACTGTAGCTAATAGGACTAATAGGATCAGAAGAACACCAGCAATTTTCTTCAGGTAGATGTAAATACTGTAAAAACACCTGCCTGCCTGTCAGTAGGAAGAGAATAACAGGAACGGATATAGCTAAACTGAATACAGAGTATATATATGTATATATATATATATATACACACACAACACCTAGGATGCATATATATACACAATACACTGTAAGTGCAGCTAACTGACTTGCCTGCCAACTCTATTTAACTTAAATCAAATGACACTGTCTCTCTCTATCTCTCTCTCAACGCCGGAACACACTACACAGGGTCGACGTGCAGGCGGCCTTATATAGTGTGGGGCATGTACTAAACCCCCTGAGCCATAATTGGCCAATTACGGCTCTCTGTACAGACAGTGCTGTGATTAGCCAAGCATACGGGTCATAGTGCATGCTTGGCCAATTATCAGCCAGCAATGCACTGTGATGCCACAGTGAATTATGGGCCGTGATGCACCACTGGAATTTGGCGCGAACGGCCCATATCGTTCGCAATTCGATGAATGGTCGAACATGCGATCTTCGAGTCGAACATGGGTTTGACTCGAACTCGAAGCTCATCCCTATTCTTCACATAAGGATTGCTCACTGTGGTGCAAAAATGTGTTATTTCTATCCAAAGTCTGTGGTAGAGACACCAGAATTTATCCAAATCTTGCTCCGAGTGCACTAAATTGAGGCCTCATCATACAGACTGGCTCCCCAATTTGTTGTTTACAAAATAAAGAAAGCTTGCAGGGAGAATCAATTTAAATTTATATGTAAGTTTTGCTGTAGCAGGCTCTATACATGGTACAGATGCGTCACTTTACAGGCTGACTAAGGGGATGCCCTAGGCACTATATTTTAAGGAATTTTTGATTTTTATTGTCTCACTTTAAGCATCATTAAAATCACTGCTCCTTTAAAAAGATCTTTTAAAAAAACATTTTTTTGCATTGATACATGGCACAAGGCCAGTACCCGGGACCCCATACCCTTTTTATGGCCAATAACTTGCATATAAGCCTTCAAAATGGGCGCTTTTGTTTTTTCAAGTTCAGGTCCCATAGACTTCAATAGGGTTCGAAGTTCAGGTCCGAAACCTTTGCGATGTTCGAGAGTTCTGGAGCAAAACAAACCGGGGGGTGTTCAGCCCAACTCTAATAGTGACTATATCCAGTTTTACACTTTTGATGAAAGCTGCTATAGAGCATTCCAGATCTAGTCTTGCCCCTCACATGTCCTTTGCTTCATTCTTGGTTCATGGCTATGATAACCAATAGTAAGGCACAAAAGGAGGTGACCAGTGTCTTGACAGTAAAGCTAGTTGATATTTTTATATCAGTGCACTCAAGGATTTGCAGGAATATGGGGTACCCTATTGAAAATCTGATGTGCAGGCACCTGAAGGTGGCCACAATTCTTTGTAAATGTTGGCTTATTTTATTTTATGCCCATGGGTTCACTTTAAATTAAGTCTCATAAGTAACCCGCAACCTTACTCAAACCTTTAAACCTAACCCCAAAGAACTCCATGTAGAAGTACTCCTTAAGGTTAATGTAACCCTGATTCTTTTTATCCAAACAATGAAAGAATTATACTATGCTGACAATATTACCTCCAACATTTTATGTGCCAAAATAATAGCTCCAAAAGTACTGCAATGAAAATGAATTACCTGTATTAAATAATAGTCAACATCAGGGTCTGCATTGTTTGCTCATGTGCCCTGCACTTAAAATCAATTTCCTAAGACTTACACATTTCTACATGGATGCCATGGTGTGCAGGTTGATGGAAATACAGGAGCAGGGTGATCAAGATTTTGATTACTTTATTCTAGTCAGTTTTGCATGTTTTTGGAAATGGCAGGGGTACTTTAAATTAGGTTGCATGGATAAAAAAGTACTTACATGTAGCAAATAGGACAATTAAAGTCAACAAACTGTTTGTTCTGGGATTTACTAGTCTTTGTCTACCCAAGACTACATGGTTTTATCCAGCCAAAAAAACAAAACTCATCTGTAGTACAGTTATGTTTTTATTGGGACTATGAAATTAATAAACATAACTTAATGCAGCAGTTGGTCAATACACAGTTAACATAAAAGTGCATGGTCTTGCAGAATGGCGCACAAGGTTTTACTGATAAAACAACCTGAATCAGCATTATCAGGTGACTATTTTAGGAACCTAGAGCTAAGGAATTCTTTAGAAGCAGAATCCCCTAATGCAGCTTTGCTTTTGCTTTTCCGGAATTCTAAAATATATATTCTGCTATATAGAACTTCTGAAAGCCCCGCTGAGTGACTTGTACCTGATAACAGTTCTGTACCAGTGTTGCCCAGAGATATGAGAGAGACTCCCACATGACACAAGAACTGCCAACCAAGTATTGAACTTGCCAAGGAAAGGTGATAAGAGTCATACCAAAATCAGAGAATTCCTAAAGAAACATAAAACGTGCATTAGAAGTCTGTAATAAACTCAGGGAACAATTTATGACACACACCAAGAAGTTTTCCAGCTGCCTATAGTCCAGGGAGTAAAATAGTAAAACTGAAATGATCCATTTGAGTCAATTGTTTTTTATTGCTGTAATGTATTTTTTATTTCTAAATTTTCTGCAGAAAAGAGGGTAATTCTGCAGGTTTAATAATTAAAGCTAGTCTTTATTATTCTGTTGGTATGCTAGAGACCGTGATCTTTTGGTCTCCGAATAGCTAAGCTCCCCAAATTGTCATTTGATAAAGGTGTTCGATTTGAAGGTCATATGAAATTGACCCTATAAGGTTTAGTTACTTTGGAGGCCAACTAGAAACTAAGTTTGTGTTCTCAGGAAATTTACTGACAATGCTAATGATGATCAATCACTGTCTTCCAGCTTTTAAACTACTGCACTGGGTCTAATAAAGATGAGCAACATCGTGGTATTATTATAAGTTACTGTTATAATAAAGTGAACCAAACTTTTCTCAAATGACGATATTGATCTTGCTCTTTTGCCTCCTCTGTAAGGGCATGGTGTAGCTTAAAGTGAACATCTAGGCATAACTTTTTTGTTTATTTTTGATTACAGTGTAAAGGGGTAAGACCTTTTGTGCTGCCTGTGTTCCCATTTGGAACCCCTCAATTTTAACTTGTGCAATTATCAATATGAAAATGAGAGGAAATACAATGTTTTAGAGTTGTTCCCAGAACAAAAAGCAAGGGGAAGTATTCCAACAGGAACACCTGTTTTGTGGACAACTGTCTAGGAGGGATATTTACATCACTTGGGGAAATTTCCTATAACTTCCTGTTGTAAAAAATAACCTGGCAAACATTTTCTTTCCCTACTCTATCCAGAACAAAAAAAAAACTAAAAAACAAAACAAAAACATATTGTACATACACTTTAGGCAGTCTATTGTAGAGCCCCTTCCTATTCTGGTTGGTATATCTTTGTTCCTGCATACAAAATGAATATTTCCTTGCACAGTTCTTGGGATAAAAAGTTTATCTGTCAAATATTTATATTGACCTTGAACATATTTACATATTTATTGGAACACCTGTTAATTTACTTTTTTTCCAAACTAAACACTATTTTTTAGGCCTTCTTTATGTTTTTTTATTACTCAAACTGAAGGCCTTAGAACCTTCAATATATCTACTTTGTTCTTGAGCCAAAAGCCCTTAACTATCCCCACCTGTTTTCTTACATGGATGGAGATTGCCAGGCCATAAAAGTGAATAGGGCCAGTGATATCACTAGTTGTTAAGGACTCAGTGGTGACTGTACCTCCCTGCATCCATAACAACCAGTGAGAACTGGAAGCTGTCATGTATAATACCAGTAGCAATACCATTAGTGTACATGATGTTTGGCTCCTACTGAACAGGTTCATTCTTGTTGGGCTCACAAACATGGATTATGGCTAGGATTCAAACACACCTGAGCTCATCCCTAGTTTGAAGACCATCCAGGGCTAGTAGCAAGAGGAATTCAATAAAAAATACTGGATCAGTAATTCAGGACTGGTAGCAGGAACCACACAACCATAGTTCTGGATAAGCAACCAGTAACAGGTGTCATGCAAGCACAGTACTGGAAAATCAGTCATTAATATAATCATTCAGGGCTAACAAAAGGAACCACACAAACAAAACACTTGATTAACAGCCAGGGAAGTAGTCAGTATGTCACTTATGGCTTGCAGAAGGAGTCAGACATGCACAATATTGGATCAACAGCCACAGAGGTAGTCAGCAGGTCATCAAAAGTTAGTACCTCACAAAACAACAGTTAAAGATCAGCAGCAAGGAAGATAGTCATCAGGTTGCACAGCACTGGAACAGTAGCCAAGAATCTATTTATTACAAAGGTAACAGTTGGTGCCTAAGTTAAATGGACATAACATATAGATGTTTGGATACATGTCCATACACTACATTCATGGCCGTGTGCTGCTTGTTCATAGTCCAGTGCTACCCCCAGAGGAGCCTCTGAATTGTTTTGTGATTTCTCTGCTACATGAAGATGACACAGCACTTACCAACACACTTGAGGTATTTTAAAGAATTTATTTGACCAAACATAGCCTAAAAGAAGAGAGGATTAGCAGGTGTACTTATACAAACAATCAATGAGACAACAACGCAACTGTGAGAGATATGGTTAAACGCCTGCAGTTTTCTAACTGACAGTAATTAACAGAACTGAACTGCATGTACCTAGCAACAGTATATAAAGATAGTCATAACTTGCCATAAAAGTACCTGTTTTATCACAGTGACCAGTGAATGATGAAAATACAAATTGGCTGACAAAGTTTAGGCCCTTGATAAGTACAAATAGATGAACGTATTCAATGTTAGTCTCTTACCAGGCCCAGGGCATTCTTTTCTGGGTCACCAGACACATGATCTGGTTTATTTCATGTCCTCAGACAGGGATTGGATTTGCTGTGATGTGTCTCTTTCAATCTTGCTGAGACAGTCCCTCTTTTCTTTCTTTACAAGTGGTGGGGGTGCTCTCTACTACAGTCTGATCACCCCAGGCATCCAAATTACACCTTACGCCTTTCTAGGGAGAAAGTTCCCATCTCTGAAGCAATGTCCTGTGCGATGAGCAGTCTTTCCCGATTGTGGTCAGCTATTGCAGGATTCCGTGCAGCTAGCAGAAGCAGCCTAGTCTTTTCTAACACTCCTGCTACCTTTAAGACTCTCCTTTCTTTTCCTCTCAGAAGCCTGCAGACTCCCTCTCTTTTCTTTGTTGTATCAGCCAATAACCATCATCCAGGATCGAGCTATACCCAGCCAAGGCGGCTGCTCCTCTCCTGGATACCCTCCATGGACGAGCATTGCAATGCGGTCTCCATAAAGATGGCTCCTGCACTTCTGTATTAATGAATATTTAACTTAAAGTGGTTGTAAAGGCTGAAGGTTTAGGTTTACATTGTATGCATGAAGGTAAAAAAACTTCTGTGTGCTGCTCTCCCACAGCCCCCCCAATACTCACCTGAGCTCCCTCTCTATCCAGCGATGTGCATGAGAGCTTTGGCTGTCCCGGGGCTCCCTCTCCTCATTGGCTGAGACATTGGCTACCACTGCTGTCAATCACAGCTAGTGAGCCATCGAAGAGAGAGTGGGGGAAGGGGCCGAGCCTCTGCTCTGTGTCTTATGGACATATAGAGACTCTGGAGGGAGCATGCACCAGTGTCTGTCACGTACCTTACAGCGGAGTCCAAAATGTTGATGGTGGCCTCTTGCACGGTTCTGGTCCCAACACCCCTGGTAGTGAGGACAGGGAGTGCTGGGGCAACGAAAGGGTGCAGGTGCCTGCAGGCTGAAGACTGGAGCTTGGAGATACAGGGTCCTCTCGGAGGAAGGCATGAAGACTGATCACCAGAACTGTTCAGCAGAAGCCAGGCATGTAAGTATGGATTCAGGAGCAACTGCAATGTCAGAAACAGGCAAAGGTTGGCAACTGGCTGGCAACAAGGTACATAAACGGAAGGCAAGTTCGTAGTCAAGGACAGGCAGAGGTTGGCAACGGGCTGGCAGCGAGGTACAGAATCAGGAAGCAGAGCCGTAGTAGAGAATCCAAGCCAAGGTCTGTATAATCAGTAAAGGTAGATAACAGGCAGGGGTAATCCAGGAGAATGGTCAGGGAAGCCAGGTTTGTCAGGAGCAAGGTAACAGGTCAGACAGCAATCAGGAACTCAGGAACAAGCTGAAGACAATCCAGCACTGGTATCAGGCAGAGACTCTGTTTATATAGGGTGCCATGCGCCAGGAGACCTGGGGGTTTAGGAAAGAGAATGGGGGGAGAAAAAAAAAGGATGGGGGGGAGGAGAAGAAGAGGAAAGGGTTAAACAAAAAAAAAAGAAGCAGGGGATAGAAAAGAGGAAACTGGTATCAGGCAGAGATTCTGTTTATATAGGGTGCCATGCACCAGGATTGGTGGACGTGAATGTGCGAGTGCACACACACGTTAGCATGGGTGTGCGAGTGCGCGCACACATTCGTATGGGTGCACGAGTGAGCACGTTCGTTCCGGAACTCGTTCGCCTCTGTCGGGGACACTGCGCATAGCCATTGGCATTAGCGGAATGGGGATTAGCCACTGCTGCATGGAGACAGGCATTAGCACTGTGAGTTCTCTGACAGTGTCCCTGTAGCAAAAGGCTTGCTATTGGGGGCATTGGTCAAGGGGGAGAAGCCAGGAATGTCAGCGGGGGACCTGAGAAGAAGAGGATCGGGGCTGCTCTGTGCAAAACCGCATCACAGAGCAGGTAAGTACTACATGTTTGTTTGTTTTTTTAAAAAGCTTAAGCTTTACTACCAATTTAATATATGCAAAAAGGAAGAAATAGAGGGGAAGACTGCACCTAACAGAAGTGGAAGCAGAAACACCACTCTAAATGAGAAAAGGGACTTTAAATGTGCCTAACAATGGGAAATAATTAAGAAAATCTTAATATAAAAATATATGTTTATTTCATCCCATTAAAAAGAAGTGCCGTCTCGATTAAAACATATTGTAAAAATTTCCGATTGTATCAAACAAATACAACAGCATGCAACAAGTGTATACAATCGACTCATTTTGCAATGTTTGCTTCTGCAGGGTTCACGCTTAGAGATGACAAGCTGTAACAGATAAAATACATTGAGCAAGAACAAACCACAATGAATATAAATCACATAGATGAAACAAAAAGCAAAATACAAAGCACACAAGACCTGGGGGTTTAAGAAAGAGAATGGGGGGGGGAGGATGGGGGGGGGGGGGAGAGGAGAGGGTTAAAAAAAAAAAAAAGAAGCAGGGGATAGAAAAGAGGAAACCGGGGGGGGGGGGGGGGATATCTCATCGAGGGACAGAAAAAAAGAACTGGGGCCAAGGTAAAAAGAAGACCTAAGCATACAGATTATATACAAACTTACCTACTCACACAGAGCCACATCAAAGAACAAATCGCTATAAATGGCCCTGCACAGCCACACAAGTAAGAGAGGATACCCCTGGGATCAGAATACAATATGGAATAAACAATAATATAAAGGTAAGAACAGCATAAGTATACAAAGATAAAAGAGAATAAAAAAATGTATATCACAAGGGGGCAAAAAAAAGCAAACCCGCTGTTACACAATAAAGCAAAACCCATTGCAAACGCTGGACCCAATACCCACCTTACTCAGCTGAGTCAAGCGAGAGGAGGAGATGCAACCACCAGGAGAAATCTCTACACACCTATTTAAATGGTCATATTCCAAATGTACTGTCCCATCATAATACCACTTTAACCCTATCCACTCTGCAGAAGGATAATGCAGCAGCAACAAAGGAAGAAGTTCCACAGCAGTTATCAGCTACAGTGACAAACCTGCTTTCGCATACAGTAGGAGTCATGTTTACTCCTATAAGATTTCAAAAATAATTTCCCATGTGCGCCAGCCCTAACGGTATTCAAATACCTATGATTAACTTTTCATAGGTATAGACTTATTCATCTTATGCATTACATGGTCTCAATAATATCCATCACATTTGAGAGCCAATTTCACAGAGACTTTTTAGCACTCACTGATAGAATTATGCTTTTATACAACCCCTGGCAAAAATTATGGAATCACCAGTCCCTGAGGATGTTCCTTCAGTTGTTTATTGTTGTGGAAAAAAAGCAGATCACAGACATGGCCAAAAACTAAAGGCATTTCAAATGGCAACTTTCTGGCTTTAAGAAACACTAAAAGAAATCAAGAAAAATAATCGTGGTGGCCAGTAACAGTTAGATTTATAGAACAAGCACAGGGAATAAATTATGGAATCACTCAACTCTGAGGAAAAAATTATGGAATCATGAAAAACAAACAAAATAACACTCCAACACATCACTAGTACTTTGTTGCACCACCTCTGGCTTTTATAACTGCTTGCAGTCTCTGAGGCATTGACTAATGAGTGTTAAACAGTACTCTTCATCAATCTGGCTCCAGCCTTCTCTGATTGCTGTTGCCAAATCATCTTTGCAGATTGGAGCCTTGTCATGGACCATTTTCTTTAACTTCCACCACAGATTTTCAATTGGATTGAGATCCGGACTGTTTGCAGGCCATGACATTGACCTTATGTGTCTTTCTTCAAGGAATTTTTTCACAGTTTTTACTCTATGGCAAGATGCAATATCATCTTGATAAATTATTTCACCATCCCCAAACATCCTTTCAATAGATGCGATAAGAAAAGTGTCCAAAATTTCAATGTAAACCTGTGCATTTATTGAAGATTTAATGACAGCCATCTCTCCAGTGCCTTTACCTGACATGCAGCCCCATATCATAATTGACTGTGGAAATTTGCATGTTTTCTTCAGACAGTCGTCTGCATAAATCTCATTGGAACGGCACCAAACAAAAGTTCCAGCATCATCACCTTGCCCAATGCAGATTCGAGATTCATCACTGAATATGACTTTCATCCAATCATCCACAGTCCACGATTGCCTTTCCTTAGCCCATTGTAACCTTTTTTTTTTGTTTTTTTGTGTTTAGGTGTTAGAGATGGCTTTCTTTTAGCTTTTCTGTATGTAAATCCCATTTCCTTTAGGGGGTTTCTTACAGTTCGGTCACAGATGTTGACTCCAGTTTCCTCCCATTTGTTCCTCATTTGTTTTGTTGTACATTTTCTGTTTTCAAGGCATATTGCTTTAAGTTTTCTGTCTTGATGCTCTAATGTCTTCCTTGGTCTACCAGTATCTTTGCCTTTAACCACCTTCCCATGTTGTTTGTATTTGGTCCATGTTTTAGACACAGCCGACTGTGAACAACCAACATCTTGTGCAACACTGCATGATGATTTACCCTCTTTTTTTTTTTTAAATATTTATTGAGTTTTTACAAAATACAGTTGTATAAAACAAGGTACATAACGATTGTAAGGCATGAACATATAAATGCTCTAGGCAACAAATTAGTTTTATACCTAAACACAGGTAGGGGGAACGTGGGGGGGGGGGGGGGGGGGCAGCAATTCACATTTACCACCATTATTCACATTTACCATCTTATCAGGGTTGTTTGGCAATAAAATGCCTGAAAGGCTCCAATTTATACCTTTGTACCTTAAGGAGTGGAGGCGACGTTCGGATATATCTAACTAGATAACCTACATTATGGTTTGGTAACAACAATTGAACTAAATGTTAATATTGGGGTGAGATAGATGAGGATAGTGGATGTCAAAGGGCATTATGAAGTTGCAGACATCTTACAGTGGCTTAAAAGTAGAGGGGTCAGGAGCTGGAGATATTTTGTTTGCCAAGTGTGTTGGTGAGATCTCTCTTTAGGTACCAAGCTGTAAAACGGAATGGATGCATTATATCTTGCATGGTCTGTGGAGTGAATGTGGCTTCCATATATCTTCTCCATCGTTTGAAAAAGCGTGGAGTAGAACGGTGGTTCGTTGTGATGGTGTCCAATCTCTCCAAATAAAATAGTGAGGTCATGGCTTTTTTGACCGCCGGTAAATTAGGTGGTGTTGCTGTGATCCAGTGAGACATAATGGTCCTACGGGCAACTAGGAGACATATATGAGCCCAATGTGGTATGTTTTGTAGGTCCATCGCTGACGAGGAGGAGGAGGATGGTGGTATGCTGAACAGGCATAAGAGACAGTCCTTAGTTATCCGCGTTTTATTGATTTTGTTGATGTAAGCTATCACAGCATTCCAATAGCTGGTGATAGCCGTGCAGTCCCAAAGTCAGTGAAGTAGTGTGGGACGAGGCGTTGAGCACCAGGGACTTTGCGCTTGAGATGGGTCTGGTTTCTTGAAGCGAAATGGGAAGTATGCTCTGTGAATAATTTTAAATTGCGTCTCACGCCATGTTTCTGATGTTGTAAGTTTGCGGATATGCCTGTATCCCTCAAGGATTTTTTCCGGCAAGTCGTCGTCACCCAGTAGGTGAGACCATTTTTGGAATGGTTTAAGGCAGTATTTCCGTGATTGATGTTGTATGAGGTTAGAGTAAATATTGGAGATAGAATAGTCTTTGCTCTGAAGTATATTGTCGATAAAGGAAGGTTGAAAAGGATCTGACTCAGACCCACAGCAAGATCTTAAATAGTCGGTGAGTTGGTGATAGAAGAAAATGTGCGTTGGAGGTAGTGAGAATTCCTGCATCAAGGTTTGATAGGGTTTGAATTTCCCTGGTTTGTCTTGGTATATGGAGGTTATGTTCGTAAGGCCCCTGGTTTTCCATTGATTAAAAGCTTTATGTAAAGTAGATGGTAGGAACATAGGGTTGCCTTGTATTTTTAAGTGACGAGAGATGCTAGATGGCAGTCCAAGTAGTTTTCTGACCTCTCTCCATGTGATGACAGTATCCCTGAAAAGAACACTTGTTTTGAGGTGGGGAGGCAGGTTATTAGGGTTAGAGTGGAGGATGGCTGAAAGATCATACGGGAAAGCCATAGAGTCTTCTAGTGCAAAGTTGGAATATTTAGATCCTCCAGTCAACCAATCTAGGCCCTGTCTAAGTAAACACGCTAGGTTATAGAAACGTATATTGGGGAGTCCTGCCCCGCCCTCGCCCTTCGGGAGACACAGTTTTTGAAGCGCAATGTGTGTTTTTTTGCGAGACCATAAGAAAGCTGTTAACGCTCTCTGGATTTTTTTTACATCTGAGCGTCTCAGTAAGAGAGGTATGGTCTGCATTGGGTAAAGCAGGCGCGCAAATGACACCATTTTAAAGAGGTGGCATCTCCCAAAAAGCGAGAGGGGGAGGGCCCCCCAAGCCTCCAACTCCTTGACAATTTTGGTTATCAAGGGGGGTAATTGAGTAGATATAAAGAGGATGGTTCCCGTCCTATACGAATACCTAAATATGTAATATGTTGAGATGCCATGGCAAGCGGGGATATGTGTTTCCATTTATTAGATAGACGTGGGTGTAACGCTAACACTTCACTTTTATCAAAATTTATACGGAAGCCAGAGCAGAGTCGAAAGGCTGCAAAGAGTTGTTGGAGTCTGTCAAAGTCTGATATGGGGTCGGTAGAAAATAATAGTATGTCATCCGCAAACAGGGCGGAGTGGAGTGTTTGGTTACCCATAGTGATGCCACTAACCCCTTCAGATGAGTTGAGTATTCTAGATAAGGGTTCAAGCGCAATGTTGAACAATAACGGGGACAGGGGGCATCCCTGCCGTGTTCCCTTTGCTAAGGGGATTGTGTCAGAGACAAAATCAGGGGTGACAAGACGTGCCGTTGGGGAGGCATACATTTGTAGTAAAAATCACATAATTTGACCCAAAAAGCCGAATTTTTCCATTACTGTGAAAAGCCAGGGAAAGCCGATGTTGTCAAAGGCTTTTTCCGCGTGGAGAGACATGATAGCGACGTCTTGGTCAGGGTGGGTTTTAGCGTATTCTAAAGCCATTAAGACTTTACAAATGTTTAGGGTAGCTGATCGACCTGAAACAAAACCAGATTGGGCTTGGTGTAGTAGAGATGGAAGTAGGAGAGCTAAACGTGATGCTACTATTTTAGACATGATTTTAGACATAGACATTAATTAATGAGATTGGACGATATGAGCCTGGAAGTAGGGGATCTTTACCTTTCTTGGAGATTAATTTGATGTGAACCTGTGTCCCTGTGGGAAGATAGGGGCCTCCATCCCACATGGCTGCATACACATGCTTCAGGGTGTCGGGTATAAAGTCGGTTGTTCTGAAAAGTTCTGCCGTGTACCCATCAGGGCCTGGAGCTTTGGCAGATGCCATGGATTTAACCGTATGTCGGATGTCATTCACCGTAATAGGAGCGTTGAGTGCCTCTAATTGTGTATTTTGAAGTTTGGGCAGATGTATCTTGGCTAGCAGAGCTTCCGCTGTAGGTTTGTCCATTGGGTCAGCTCGGTATAAATCAGTATAATACTCTGCAAGTAGTTTGCTAATTTCAGCAGGCGAGGTAACCAGCGAGCCGGTTGCATTTCTCAGGGTAAAGATATGTGTAGGACGTCTTGGTCCTGAACATAATTTGGCCAGCAGCCTGCCCGCTTTGTTACCAAACTTGTGAAAATGAAGAGTAGAGTATGATGTTTTAGCAGCTTCGTGATGTTCTGCCCAAAGATCAAAAGTGCATTTGGCTTGCCGCCATTCTTGTATGTTATCAGAGGTACGGTTTAGTGTAAGCTTCTCATGGGCCATGCGTAGAGCTTCGTTTGCTTGCCTATATTGTTGTCGGGTGCGTTTCTTAAACTGGACAGTGTAAGAGATAATTTTACCCCGTAGGAAGGCTTTGCCGGCTTCCCAAAAGAGGTTTGGGTCAGAAATGTGAGCTCCGTTTGTGGAGATATATTCTTCCCAGGCTTCATATAGTACGTGTCGGAAGTCTTCACTATCCGTCAGGTACGAAGGGAAGCGCCAGGTAGGGGAGGGAGTTGAGGGTTTAGCCTGAGTTATGTGAACTGAAATAGGGCTGTGATCCGAGATTCTGGCGTCATTAATGTCTGGGGCACTTATTGCGGAGATTAAAGCTGGGGAGGCAAAAAAGTAGTCTATGCGAGAAAATGTATTATGTGGGGGCGAAAAAAAGGTATATTCTCGATCTGTTGGGTGCATTAAGCGCCAAATGTCGACGATCTGCATGAAGTCAATGGATTGTGCTAAGGAAGTAGAGTCTGGCGCATGGGGGGTAGCAGTTGGGCAATATGTGCGATCTGCCAGTGTAGACATGACAGAGTTAAAGTCCCCGCCCACTAGATGCAGCATCTCGGGTGCAGTGAGCACCCACTGTACCATGTCTTGAAAAAAGGAAGTGTCAGGCGAGTTGTGATATCTACATATATGTTGGTGACAGCAACTGCTTTGTCGTCTAAGGTCATATGTAGGGTTAGTTTGTGGCCTATGGAGTCAGCCCTGACATCTCTGACAGAATGGCGTAAGTTTTTGTGCACTAGAATAGCTACGCCCACTTTACGGCCTACTGCCGGTGAACCATATACAGAGCCTACCCACATTTTTTGATGGCGTGTTAAATCGTCTGTGGACAGGTGTGTCTCCTGAAGCAGAGCCACATCTGCCCGGAGGCGCCGTAGGTGTCTAAGGATAGACATGCGTTTATTTGGAGAGCGAAGCCCCTTAACATTCAACGAAATAACCTTCAGGTGACTCCCATCGTTTGAAGAAGACATGACTGGAGATATATAATGTATTGTGCAAGAGGCTTGCAACGGAGCCTCTTGGTAGGTAGAGTGTCAACCATACGGGAGTCACCAGAGCGTTGTAGGTCACCTGAGAACATAGGTACTAAAAAGGTAAATGTGAATTGCAAATCTTCTAAGCAATAGATAATAAACGGTAACAAAGCAGAATTTCGGTTAAAGAAAAACAAACTACACACAGTGGACTTCACTTTTTTCCACATGAGGTTCAACTACCCATAACATCTCCCAGCGGGCCGCTAGCCCCTCACGTAGGGGCAAGATGTAGGCTACGGGGAGCGGAGGGAGATAGGAAAAGAGGGGAGAGAAGGGAGGGGGAGAATGAGGGAGATAAGTAGGGGATGGCAGAGGGGGGTAAGCAGAGGAGAGAGGGTCGGGAAAGGGCTTCTTGCATCTGTACCATGGAGTAGGCTCAGATGAGGGAGGGCTCAGTCCATGGGCCTGAGCTGCGGAGAGGCGGTGGCTGTGGTCATTTCATGGGCCCCTAGAGTGACCCATTAAACAAACAGCATGCTGTCTCGAGGGAGACTGTAGTATCAGGCTGGAAAGCAAAAAACATTGAACAACAGTCTGACACCAACAATGGATATCAATATATGTAATAAAAGTAAAAAAAGATAAAAAACTAGAGATAAGGGGGGGTAATATTGCCCATCTGTGCAAGCACGATTGGCGATAGTGAGTTTCTGAAGTCCTTCAGCGATTACCAGAGCGGTCCTCCTGGTTGGTGAAGCGGCTGCGTTTGTATGGAGGTTTGGTTGGGCTGCGTTGATGTTTAGGCGGTGCATTTGATGCAGATGGTGATGGCCATGGCGAATCCTCTGCAGTGTTGCTGTGTTCCAACTCAGTGCCTCGAGTAGCTATGTAGTTTTCCGCCTCCTCAGGTGTGGTGAAGGTGAGGTGTTCTCCTTCATGCGTTTGGATGTGGAGGATAGCTGGGTATGCTAAGGAGAACCGGATTTGGTTGTGATGTAGGGTTGAGCAGATCGGTGAAAACCGTTAAAGAGCGCGAACGGTGAAATGTTTGCATTATAGCATTCTTGTCTGCGTAGTTAAGGTACTTGACGATAACATGCCGGGGTTTGGCGCGGGTTTCTGAATATTGACCCATGCGGTGTGTACGCTCAATAGTACAGGGTATGCGGAGGCCCAGTTGCTCGGGGATGATTTTTGCGCAGATATTCGTTAGCTGGGCTGCGGATACCAATTCTGGCAATCCAATTATGCGTAGATTGTTTCTTCTCGAACGATTTTCCAAATCGTCGAGTTTGTCCCAAATGTCTCTGTTAGTAGCAGTCATGCGTGCAACTGCTGCCGATGAAGCTGTGAATTCATCTTCCAGGGAAGAGAGCCTCTTTTCCACATGAGTGATTCTCTGTGCCTGTGCTTGAATGTCTATGTGAAACTGCTCTAGCCCTCTGTGAACTGCAGCATCCACAGTGGCAGTCAGTGTAGGGCCCAGCAGTGTTACCACTGCTTGTGCGATGCCAGCAGGGGAGGCAGGATCCATACCTGTCAGGTCTGGAGCTGAGGGCGGCTGTGTCTGTTGCAGCTCCGTCATGCCTGGTGCGGCCGCCACCTTGGCTGTGTCCGCCGCTATGTCTCCTCCGGGGGATATCGTGGAGGACACCGCCCGGGTATATGATCGCTCCACAAAGCGATCCATGTGAGCCCACAGTAATGCAGCGATGCGGGGGGTCTCCCCAGAGCAGTAGCCGGGTTAAGTAGCCGAATTGTGAGGAGCGCTGCGGGAGCTGGGGCTGTCTACCTCCTCCTCATGTTGCGCCGGAACCGGAAGTCCTACCCTCTTTACCTACATACTAACAAGCAGATTTAATCTGATGCAGGTGTTAGTGTTTGTAATGAAAATTTACAGGGTGATTCCATATTTTTTTCCTCAGAATTGAGTGATTCCATAATTTATTCCCTGTGCTTGTTCTATAAATCTAACTGTTACTGGCCACCACAATTATTTTTCTTGATTTCTTTTAGTGTTTTTTAAAGCCAGAAAGTTGCCATTTGAAATGCCTTTAGTTTTTGGCCATGTCTGTGATCTGCTTTTTTTCTACAACAATAAACAACTGAAGGAACATCCTAAGAGACTGGTGATTCCATAATTTTTGCCAGGGGTTGTATTTAAATGTTATTTAGTCATGCTTAATTATTGGAGTTATACTTTAACTCCTAATTCCACTGAAATTCTCTCTCTTTGCAACTTATGCCCCGTACACACGATCAGATTTTCCGACAACAAAACCGTGGATCTTTTTCCGAAGGATGTTGGCTCAAACTTGTCTTGCGTACACACAGTCACACAAATGTTGGCCAAAAATTCCAAACGTGAGAACGCGGTGACGTACAATACCTACAACGCGCCGAGAAAAAGGAAGTTCAATAGCCAGTGCGGCTCCTTCTGCTTTATTCAGAGCATGCATGAAGTTTTGTGCGACGGACTTGTGTACACACGATCGGACTTTCCAACAACAAGTTTTGTTGTCGGAAAATTTGAGAACCTACTTTCAAACATTTGTGTGGGGAAATTCCGACAGCAAATGTTCGATGGAGCATACACACTGTCGGACTTTCCGACAACAAGCTCACATCGAACATTCCCTGTCGGAAAATCCTACAGTGTGTACGCGGCTTTAGACATTTCTGTTTTCGAGGATGTAAGCTTCCTCCCATTGTTATCTGATCCATGGGAACATTTTTGTTTTCACGTTATTTCTTCTATTCTGGGATCTTTCTTTTCTGAGTTAGTTTTCCTGTCATATATACATCTGTTTCCTTTTACATACATACGCCTTGTTTATCATTTTGGATTGTCATTATTTGTGCACTACTATTTCCTTTAACCTATAAATGTAATGATCATTGCTCTTAAGTATTATATGTATATTTTTAGTTGGTCTGGGGGACTAATGTCACATCCCCTTTTTGAACTGTATATAAGCTGTCCTGACTTGAATCCAGTTGAATACAGACTGAAAGAACACACAAGTCTTGATGTCTTATTATATACTATACATTCTTTACAGGTTGAAGGGAGGCTGGCCAGCAGAAGTGTACCTACCTACCCTGGTGCCACCCGCCAGTGGAGTGACGCCATGAAGGTGCTGTCAAGCCCCCATCAGTGTACTGTGACTGCGGGCTTTTTTCCCCGCTTAGTCCAGCAGAGAACTTGGTGGTACTGTGACAGGGGAAAGGCAAGCTGCGGGCTGTCGGAGGTTTTCCCAGTTCGCCCCCTCCCTTTTCCCCTGTCAGGGAGAAGAGACGGAGGCTCTCACCATGTTCCCCGCTCAGCGTCCTGCCCGCTCTGTTCCTTCCCCATTGGCCACAACGGAAGGTCAATCAAAGGTGACTAGGAGAGGAGTGCATCATGGGACATGTAGTCCTGACTCCCAAAGATTGGCGACCCCATTTTCCACAGGGAGGAGGCTACAGCTCGATCAGGAGAGATTGAGAGACTGCAGCCTCGAAAAAAGCTGAAGGAGTGAGTGCTACAGGACAAAAAAAGAGGAGTGTGCTGGGCAGAAGCCAGAGAGAGAGACCCACGCTGCCCAGCACCACCCGAGAGAGAGCCACGCTGCCCAGCGCCACCCAAGAGAGAGCCACGCTGCCCAGCACCACCTGAGAAAGAGCCTAGCTGCCCAACGCCACCCAAGAGAGAGCCACGCTGCCCAGCACCACCCAAGAGAGAGCCACGCTGTACAGCACCACCAGAGAGAGAGCCACGCTGCCCATAGACACCCGAGAGAGAGCCAAGCTGCCCAGCCCAACCCGACAGAGAGCCACACTGCCCAGCGCCACCAGATAGAGAGAACCACACTGCCTAGCTCAGCGATCCATCCGATTCCTTGGCTGCCAGTTCCAGCAGTGGCAGTGCCCGACTGTTGTTGAGGGACCCTGGACCACCACCACTCAGGTGAGAAAATGGAATAAGATGGATAACTGGAATAGAAGGTAACACAATTTGGGGCCAAGCACTGTGACTGGGGACAGTAATAATTGAAGCTGACAAGTGAAGTGGGGCCGGGGGACTCGGTCTCTGACCATCTCCTGTATCATGTCTACAGTCTCTGACCATCTCTTGTATCATGTCTATAGTCTCTGACCATCTCCTGTATCATGTCCGCAGTCTCTGACCATATCCTGTCTGTAGTCTCTGACCATCTCCTGTACTATGTCTGCAGTCTCTGACCGTCTCCTGTAGTATGTCTGCAGTCTCTGACCGTCTCCTGTAGTATGTCCGCAGTCTCTGACCATCTCATGTACTATGTCCGCAGTCTCTGACCATCTCATGTACTATGTCCGCAGTCTCTGACCATGTCCTGTACTATGCCTGCAGTCTCTGACCGTCCCCTGTATCATGTCCACAGTCTCTGACCATCTCCTGTACTATGTCCGCAGTCTCTGACCATCTCCTGTACTATGTCCGCAGTCTCTGACCATCTCCTGCACTATGTCTGCAGTCTCTGACTATCTCCTGTATCATGTCTGCAGTCTGACCATCTCCTGTACCGTGACAGCAGTCTCTGACCGTCTCCTGTATCATGTCCGCAGTCTGACCATCTCCTGTACCATATCCGCAGTCTCTGACCGTCTCCTGTACTATTTCATACAGTATAGTAAATGTCCATAGATACTCTAAAGGTACCTCTGAATACTAAAGAGGCGCTACTATCATTACATATTATGACCAGCTTTCAGATGGTCATGATGCATGAAAAAAATTGAAGAGTGATAGATAGTGATAAAAGTCCAGGAAGACACAGATGGTGGTCCTAATGTAGTTTAAAGATGTGCACCTTACAACAGACTCTGCAAGCCGTGTGTCACACTCCCCTTAGGGGTTCACACTCACCAGAAAGATGAACACATCAAGCTTTTGATATGTTAACCACAGCTGTCTTCCACATAATGAAGGGTGTCAGCACTTGTACTGGATCTCCCACAGATATTTTGCTTTCACTCATTTTTTCCTCGTTGATCACTGAGATGTCATGTTTTCCAGGCTGTCACTCAGTAGCAACTGGTAATCAAACGCAGTTGAAATTAACTTGATCTACAACAGAGTCTGTGAAGAGAACAAAAGGCCTCATTTCACAAGCAAAAATAACAGGCATTTGCTTTACATTATTCAAGCTTTTCAAAGGCTTTGAAAATCCAGTGCGTGTTCACTAATCACCATTGATAAGCGTAGTTATCCAAACAGAGGGAATCCAAAGATCCATGTATAAACATACAGCAAGCATAAAGAGAAATGCATACCAAATGGTTATGGGAAGGGGTATTCATGTGCTGGCTGCAGGAGAGGATAAACAGATCTGTCGCCACTAGTCCTGTACTATGTACGCAGTCTTTGAGCGTGATAATGTGATAATGACATTGTCATTACTACACACACACGGGCGGAGCATGGGTGTCCTAAAAATGATCCCCCCCCTGAAAAAAGTTCTATGGACGCCCGTGTGTGTGTGTGTGTAGTGGCGTCGCTGGACACCATCCTGAGCGCGGCGGAGGGTCCTGGACGCAGGGCTCCTCAGCCGGAACATGCCGGCACCACGCTAGCCCTGCATGAGACTCCCTCATTCTCACTGCTGTTGCAGCTGCCTTATGACCTCTCACAAACATGTTGACCTGAGAGTGACAGTCTGAGCAAGCAACTCTCCGGGCGGCTGCACACTGGATCCTCTCTCAGCCCACCGCCAAAGTGCATGAGAGGAGGGGGTGTTTGTACTGATGGAGGGGGGGATTTATCCTGAGGGGAGTCTGTACTGATTGGGGGTTTATCCTAAGGGGGGTCTGTACTGATGGAGGGGGGATTTATCCTGAGGGGAATCTGTACTGATTGGGGAGGTTATCCTGAGGAGGGTCTGTACTGATGGAGGGGGGATTTATCCTGGGGGGGGTGTACTGATGGAGGGGGTGGTTTGTCCTCAGGAGTGGTCTGTACTGATGGAGGAGGGGGTTTATCCTGGGGGGGGTGTACTGATGGAGGGGGTGGTTTGTCCTCAGGAGTGGTCTGTACTGATGGAGGAGGGGGTGGTTTGTCCTAAGAGGGGTCTGTACTGATGGAGGGGGGTCTATACTCTCAGCCTCAGTGATGCGGCTGCCAGCCGGGGCGGGTACAACCGGCAGTCAGCATTAAAATACACCGCTGGCACGGTACAGTCTCTGCCTCCAGTCTCCAGACCAGCATACAGTTTCTATGTCACCACCTCACCTCCTGCTACTGTGTACATTGCTGCTGGGGAGCAGTAAGAGTGGCATTGGTTTGGAGCAGCGTGGGGTGGGCATGGCTTGTGCGGCGGAGCCAGAGCAGCGAATGGGTTAGGGAGCGGAGCAGGTTTCCTAGCTGGAACGCCCAGAGCACATTACATGACAGCATAGCACAGCACAAATACCCGCTCATCACTGACACAACCAGGGCTGCAAGACGGAATAAGAGACTCAGGTACCAATTTGCCAGCTGATGAGTTCTGTGTTCATAGTAAATCTAGTATGATGTGTAATGTGAGTGGTAGGCTGGCTTAATTGGTTGCTCTATTTATGTTTATTCAGCTCAGGGCAAGTCGCTTCCACTTGCCAACCACGGTATAGCCAATTGACGGCTACACCACAGCCGGCTAGTTCTGGGAGGCCTCCTAGTCTCACACTTCTCGGAAGTGTCCATGATGGCTGGGTTTGCAGGCCCCAATGCATCATGGACCGGGGTAAATGACAGCGACCCTTTACAACTTAATCACTCCGTCCAATTATGGAGTGATCACTTGTCATCAAACCAGCATAATTTTGCATCACCACGCTGCTGTGGTGTGAGGAAAGGAGAGAGAAACACTACAGCAGCGTGAGCCAACTGTGTGCCATCAGTGCCCCATCAGAACAATCACAGTGCCCCATCATACAGACATGGTCCTGTTGCATGTAAATCTGACTTCCTGTTAAATTTAATTTTAATTATCACAATAAAAAATAATAGGTGGGGGGGCTTTTGGTGGGCATGTAAGGGAGACAGTATTGTAAAGCACCATCAGACCATCAGTTATATTAATAAAATTGTGAAATCTTTATTAGTGCATCTTGAAGATGTTTCAGATACCTTAGAACCATGTTTAGAATTTAGAAAATTATTGAAAGTAGACCCTTAGCCTTAAATAAAATTTCCCTTAAGAAAACAAATCCTCTGAGAATGGAATAAATAAAAAAGCCACAGATAAGCAAATTAATTAATCTTCTGAAATTAATTCCTCCCTCTAGTGGCAGTCATATGACCAAATATTCATAGTCATTGATTATGTGGTATCTGCTAAAGGAGTGAATGCCTAATTAGTCCCAGTAAGATTAACCACCTCAATACCTGATATTGTCATCCCCTTCCTGCCCAGGCAAATTTCAGATTTCAGTGCTGTCACACTCTGAATGACAATTACTCATTATTATTATTATTATTATACAGTATTTATATAGCGCCAACAGTTTACGTAGCGCTTTACAACTTGAGGGTAGACAGTACAAGTACAATACAATTTGATACAGTAGGAATCAGAGGGCCCTGCTCCTTAGAGCTTACAATCTAAGAGGGGAGGTCAAGAGATACAAGAGGTAATAACTGTGGGTGATGTGCTGATTGAGAAGATAAATGTACAGTTGTTAGGTGGGGGCCAGATAGGCTTCTCTGAAGAGATGAGTTTTCAGGGATCGTCTGAAAGTGGATAAAGTAGGAGAAAAACGGACGGATTGGGGTAGAGCATTCCAGAGGATGGGGGAGGCTCTGGAGAAGTCCTGAAGGCGAGCATGGGATGAGGTGACAAGGGAGTTTGAGAGCAGGAGGTCTTGGGAGGAGCGAAGAGAACGATTAGGTTGGTATTTTGTGACTAGGTTAGAGATGTAGCTAGGGGCCAAGTTGTGGATGGCTTTGTAAGTTATAGTTAGTATCTTGAATTTAATTCGGTGACTGAGTGGCAGCCAATGGAGGGATTGGCAGAGGGGTGTAGCAGACGCTGAGCGGTTTGTGTGGTGGATGAGCCTGGCCGCAGCGTTCATGATGGACTGAAGTGGGGATAGCCTATTTAGAGGTAAACCAATGAGGAGGGAGTTGCAGTAGTCAAGGCGGGAGATGACCAGGGAGTGGATTAGAAGCTTTGTGGTGTCAATGGTTAGGAAGGGGCGTATCTTGGAGATGTTGCGAAGACAGAGGCGGCAAGCTTTGGATAGTGATAGAATGTGGGGTCGAAAGGTTAGTTCAGAGTCCAGGATTACACCTAGGACCTTGGCGTGGGGAGATGGGTTGATAGTTGAGCCGTTGATCTTGACAGGGAGATCAGGGGAAGTGGCACCTGAGGGAGGAAATATCATGAGCTCGGTTTTGGATAGGTTGAGTTTGAGAAAGTGATGTGACATCCAGGCTGATATGTCTGCAAATAAGTTGGTAATGCGTGAGGAGACAGATGGAGAGAGCTGGGGGGTGGAGAGATAGATTTGGGTGTCATCAGCGTAGAGATGATATTTAAAGCCGTGGGAGGCAATCAACTGACCCAAGGAGGTGGTGTAGATTGAGAAAAGGAGAGGTCCGAGAACAGAACCTTGGGGGACCCCAACGGAAAAAGGAAGAGGAGAGGAGGAAGTAGAGTTGTAAGTGACACTGAAGGAGCGGTGGGATAGGTAGGATGAGAACCAGCGAAGAGTGCAGTCACGGAGACCAAAGGAGTGGAGTTTTTCGAGGAGGAGTGGGTGGTCCACTGTGTCAAAGGCAGCAGAGAGATCCAGGAGAAGTAGTACAGAATAGTGTCCATTGGCTTTAGCCATTAGTAGGTCGTTTGAGAGTTTAAGGAGAGCAGTTTCCGTGGAGTGTTGAGGGCGAAAACCGGACTGAAGGGGATCAAGAAGTTTATTCATGGTCAGATGGTCACTTAATCGGTTGTAGACCAGTCTTTCAAGAAGTTTGGAGGAGAAGGAGAGTAAGGAGATGGGACGTAAGTTGTTGAGATTGGTGGGATCCAGTGAGGGCTTTTTTAGTATGGGGGTGACTAGTGCATGTTTTAGAGAGTTTGGGAAGATGCCACAAGAGAGGGAGAGGTTGAAAATGTGAGTTAGAGAGCGTAGAATCGAGTCAGAGGGTGAGCGTAGCATTTGCGAGGGAACAGGATCCAGGGGGCAAGTGGTTAGATGAGTGCTAGATAAAAGTTTAGCAACCTCAGTAGTAGTAGCAGGGTTGAATGAGGGAAGTAATGACTGTATCTGTGGACATGGGGTGTTGCATGGTGGAGGTTTTTGCGCATTGGCGATCTCCTCATGAATTGTATCAATCTTAGTTTTGAAGTGATTGGCAATCTCCTGGGTGGTGATTGAGTTGGTGGGTGGAGGCAGTGGAGGACAGAGTAGAGTGTTGAAGGTAGAGAAGAGTTGACGTGGACTGGATGAGAAGGTGTTGATGAGTGTGATAAAGTAGGTCTGTTTGGCAGTGTGAAGGCAGGAGTAGTATTTTAGGAGGGCAGATTTATATTGTGTGAAGTCTTCCTGGGTCTTAGTCTTATGCCACAGGCGCTCAAGAGCGCGGCTACATTTTCTGAGACTTCTGGTGTCATCTGTTTGCCAGGGTTGTAGCAGTCGGGGCCTAATTCTGCGTGTAGTGAGGGGGGCCAGCTTGTCTAGGGAGGAGGACAGTGAGCTGTTGTAAATGAAAGTAGCTAGGTTGGGGCAGGACAGGGGGGAGATTTTGTCATAGAGGTGATCAGTAGCAGAGTAGAGAAGAGAAGGGTTGAGGTGGCGAAGGTTTCTGCGTGTAACTGTTGGGCGGTTGGAGGGAGAAGAGGTGGAAGACAAGGAGAGAGCAAAACTAATAAGGTGGTGATCAGAGAGTGGGAATGGATTGTTGGAAAGGTTGCACGGAGTGCACAGATAGGAGAAGGCAAGGTCAAGGGTGTTGCCGTTGGAGTGGGTAGGAGCCTGTATCCATTGCTTCAGGTCAAGCGATGAGGTTAGACTGAGAAGTTTAGAAGTAATAGTAGTGTTAGTGTTGACAGGGATGTTGAAGTCCCCAAGAATAATTGTGGGGATTTCAGAAGAGAGAAAGTAGGGTAGCCAGGCAGAGAAGTCATCAAGAAAGGCTGATACCGGTCCAGGGGGCCGGTAGATGACAGCAATTCTTAGAGAAATGGGAGAGAAAAGACGAATGCAATGTGCCTCAAAAGAGGAGAGTGTCAGAGAGGGAGGTGGGTGAAGAACCTGATAGGTGCTGCATGGGGCTAGAAGGATTCCCACTCCACCTCCCTTCCGTCCACTTGGTCTGGGGGAGTGAGTCCAAAGAAGGCCCCCATGGGAGAGGGAAACAGGAGAAATAGTATCCGATTCATGAAGCCAGGTTTCAGTAATGGCAAGTAGGTTAAAGGAATTTGTGATGAAGAGGTCGTGGAGGGCGGTGAGTTTGTTGCAGACAGAACGTGCATTCCACAGGGCACAGGAAAAGGGGGGGCTGGTTTTGGAAAGAGGAATATGGACCAAGTTCTGTGGGTTGCGGCTCCTGCCAGAGGGTGTAGGGGGATGGGAGCGTTGGGCAAAGACAGATGATGGTGGCCCAGGGTTTGGGGATATGTCACCAGAGATTAGGAGAAGCAGGAGGGTGAGGGAGGTAATGTGGGACTGTGATTTATGTGAAGGGGCATGTCTCAGAGTACTGGAGGTTTTATCAGTGTATGGATGTAGAATGAGCGAGAGTTGGTAAGAGCAGTAGTAGGGGGAAGACAGAAGGCAGGGTGATATGTATAAGCAGGCGGGTGGAGAGGGGGGGGTGAAGGTAAGAGAGTTTGAGGAGAGAGGACAGGAGTGTCAGAAGCAGTGGTAGAGAGTGCATGTTACAGAGTGGAAGGAGAGCTTAATAGAGAGACGGGTCACCTGCAGTCTGTTAGCTGCTTTCCAGTGCAGATTGCTGTATTTGTTTGCTTCGTGCAATCACTGAAGTGCAGAGAATGAAGTGCATATCACTTGTAGAAAGAATCACTTAGAGATAGAAGCCTTAACGATAGAAGCCCCAGCAATGTGCTACCCCCTTAAGGATGCTCAAATATATACTGTTATAAGGGTGGGGTTGAAGTTCGTTAATTCATCATGAGTGACTATAAGAGTGCCTAGCAATCAAAGTGAACTTTTTGCTTCAAAAGTCAGAATAGCAAGAGGCCAAGACAAGATCAACACATAAAACTTAGGTAAGACAGTCCAGAAAAACAAATAATGTCATGGTTGTTCGCACAGGGCAACAGATAGAGAAGGCCACATACCAGAGAGACACACACACACACAGAGACAGCAAGCAGATCCCAATTGCAGTTAACGGTGGAAGATGTGGATGAGCTGACACATACCTGTAAAGAGACAGAAGGAATGATCAGGTGAGGCAGAACCCAGTGCAGAGAATGAAGTGCATATCACTTGTAGAAAGAATCACTTAGAGATAGAAGCCTTAACGATAGAAGCCCCTGCAATGTGCTACCCCAGCAATGTGCTACCCCCTTAAGGATGCTCAAATATATACTGTTATAAGGGTGGGGTTGAAGTTCGTTAATTCATCATGAGTGACTATAAGAGTGCCTAGCAATCAAAGTGAACTTTTTGCTTCAAAAGTCAGAATAGCAAGAGGCCAAGACAAGATCAACACATAAAACTTAGGTAAGACAGTCCAGAAAAACAAATAATGTCATGGTTGTTCGCACAGGGCAACAGATAGAGAAGGCCACATACCAGAGAGACACACACACACACAGAGACAGCAAGCAGATCCCAATTGCAGTTAACGGTGGAAGATGTGGATGAGCTGACACATACCTGTAAAGAGACAGAAGGAATGATCAGGTGAGGCAGAACCCAGTGCAGAGAATGAAGTGCATATCACTTGTAGAAAGAATCACTTAGAGATAGAAGCCTTAACGATAGAAGCCCCTGCAATGTGCTACCCCAGCAATGTGCTACCCCCTTAAGGATGCTCAAATATATACTGTTATAAGGGTGGGGTTGAAGTTCGTTAATTAATCATGAGTGACTATAAGAGTGCCTAGCAATCAAAGTGAACTTTTTGCTTCAAAAGTCAGAATAGCAAGAGGCCAAGACAAGATCAACACATAAAACTTAGGTAAGACAGTCCAGAAAAACAAATAATGTCATGGTTGTTCGCACAGGGCAACAGATAGAGAAGGCCACATACCAGAGAGACACACACACACACACAGAGACAGCAAGCAGATCCCAATTGCAGTTAACGGTGGAAGATGTGGATGAGCTGACACATACCTGTAAAGAGACAGAAGGAATGATCAGGTGAGGCAGAACCCAGTGCAGAGAATGAAGTGCATATCACTTGTAGAAAGAATCACTTAGAGATAGAAGCCTTAACGATAGAAGCCCCTGCAATGTGCTACCCCAGCAATGTGCTACCCCCTTAAGGATGCTCAAATATATACTGTTATAAGGGTGGGGTTGAAGTTCGTTAATTAATCATGAGTGACTATAAGAGTGCCTAGCAATCAAAGTGAACTTTTTGCTTCAAAAGTCAGAATAGCAAGAGGCCAAGACAAGATCAACACATAAAACTTAGGTAAGACAGTCCAGAAAAACAAATAATGTCATGGTTGTTCGCACAGGGCAACAGATAGAGAAGGCCACATACCAGAGAGACACACACACACACACACAGAGACAGCAAGCAGATCCCAATTGCAGTTAACGGTGGAAGATGTGGATGAGCTGACACATACCAGAGAGACACACACACACACAGAGACAGCAAGCAGATCCCAATTGCAGTTAACGGTGGAAGATGTGGATGAGCTGACACATACCAGAGAGACACACACACACACAGAGACAGCAAGCAGATCCCAATTGCAGTTAACGGTGGAAGATGTGGATGAGCTGACACATACCTGTAAAGAGACAGAAGGAATGATCAGGTGAGGCAGAACCCAGTGCAGAGAATGAAGTGCATATCACTTGTAGAAAGAATCACTTAGAGATAGAAGCCTTAACGATAGAAGCCCCTGCAATGTGCTACCCCAGCAATGTGCTACCCCCTTAAGGATGCTCAAATATATACTGTTATAAGGGTGGGGTTGAAGTTCGTTAATTCATCATGAGTGACTATAAGAGTGCCTAGCAATCAAAGTGAACTTTTTGCTTCAAAAGTCAGAATAGCAAGAGGCCAAGACAAGATCAACACATAAAACTTAGGTAAGACAGTCCAGAAAAACAAATAATGTCATGGTTGTTCGCACAGGGCAACAGATAGAGAAGGCCACATACCAGAGAGACACACACACACACAGAGACAGCAAGCAGATCCCAATTGCAGTTAACGGTGGAAGATGTGGATGAGCTGACACATACCTGTAAAGAGACAGAAGGAATGATCAGGTGAGGCAGAACCCAGTGCAGAGAATGAAGTGCATATCACTTGTAGAAAGAATCACTTAGAGATAGAAGCCTTAACGATAGAAGCCCCTGCAATGTGCTACCCCAGCAATGTGCTACCCCCTTAAGGATGCTCAAATATATACTGTTATAAGGGTGGGGTTGAAGTTCGTTAATTAATCATGAGTGACTATAAGAGTGCCTAGCAATCAAAGTGAACTTTTTGCTTCAAAAGTCAGAATAGCAAGAGGCCAAGACAAGATCAACACATAAAACTTAGGTAAGACAGTCCAGAAAAACAAATAATGTCATGGTTGTTCGCACAGGGCAACAGATAGAGAAGGCCACATACCAGAGAGACACACACACACACACAGAGACAGCAAGCAGATCCCAATTGCAGTTAACGGTGGAAGATGTGGATGAGCTGACACATACCTGTAAAGAGACAGAAGGAATGATCAGGTGAGGCAGAACCCAGTGCAGAGAATGAAGTGCATATCACTTGTAGAAAGAATCACTTAGAGATAGAAGCCTTAACGATAGAAGCCCCTGCAATGTGCTACCCCAGCAATGTGCTACCCCCTTAAGGATGCTCAAATATATACTGTTATAAGGGTGGGGTTGAAGTTCGTTAATTAATCATGAGTGACTATAAGAGTGCCTAGCAATCAAAGTGAACTTTTTGCTTCAAAAGTCAGAATAGCAAGAGGCCAAGACAAGATCAACACATAAAACTTAGGTAAGACAGTCCAGAAAAACAAATAATGTCATGGTTGTTCGCACAGGGCAACAGATAGAGAAGGCCACATACCAGAGAGACACACACACACACAGAGACAGCAAGCAGATCCCAATTGCAGTTAACGGTGGAAGATGTGGATGAGCTGACACATACCTGTAAAGAGACAGAAGGAATGATCAGGTGAGGCAGAACCCAGTGCAGAGAATGAAGTGCATATCACTTGTAGAAAGAATCACTTAGAGATAGAAGCCTTAACGATAGAAGCCCCTGCAATGTGCTACCCCAGCAATGTGCTACCCCCTTAAGGATGCTCAAATATATACTGTTATAAGGGTGGGGTTGAAGTTCGTTAATTAATCATGAGTGACTATAAGAGTGCCTAGCAATCAAAGTGAACTTTTTGCTTCAAAAGTCAGAATAGCAAGAGGCCAAGACAAGATCAACACATAAAACTTAGGTAAGACAGTCCAGAAAAACAAATAATGTCATGGTTGTTCGCACAGGGCAACAGATAGAGAAGGCCACATACCAGAGAGACACACACACACACACAGAGACAGCAAGCAGATCCCAATTGCAGTTAACGGTGGAAGATGTGGATGAGCTGACACATACCAGAGAGACACACACACACACAGAGACAGCAAGCAGATCCCAATTGCAGTTAACGGTGGAAGATGTGGATGAGCTGACACATACCTGTAAAGAGACAGAAGGAATGATCAGGTGAGGCAGAACCCAGTGCAGAGAATGAAGTGCATATCACTTGTAGAAAGAATCACTTAACGATAGAAGCCCCTGCAATGTGCTACCCCAGCAATGTGCTACCCCCTTAAGGATGCTCAAATATATACTGTTATAAGGGTGGGGTTGAAGTTCGTTAATTAATTATGAGTGACTATAAGAGTGCCTAGCAATCAAAGTGAACTTTTTGCTTCAAAAGTCAGAATAGCAAGAGGCCAAGACAAGATCAACACATAAAACTTAGGTAAGACAGTCCAGAAAAACAAATAATGTCATGGTTGTTCGCACAGGGCAACAGATAGAGAAGGCCACATACCAGAGAGACACACACACACACAGAGACAGCAAGCAGATCCCAATTGCAGTTAACGGTGGAAGATGTGGATGAGCTGACACATACCAGAGAGACACACACACACACACAGAGACAGCAAGCAGATCCCAATTGCAGTTAACGGTGGAAGATGTGGATGAGCTGACACATACCTGTAAAGAGACAGAAGGAATGATCAGGTGAGGCAGAACCCAGTGCAGAGAATGAAGTGCATATCACTTGTAGAAAGAATCACTTAGAGATAGAAGCCTTAACGATAGAAGCCCCTGCAATGTGCTACCCCAGCAATGTGCTACCCCCTTAAGGATGCTCAAATATATACTGTTATAAGGGTGGGGTTGAAGTTCGTTAATTAATCATGAGTGACTATAAGAGTGCCTAGCAATCAAAGTGAACTTTTTGCTTCAAAAGTCAGAATAGCAAGAGGCCAAGACAAGATCAACACATAAAACTTAGGTAAGACAGTCCAGAAAAACAAATAATGTCATGGTTGTTCGCACAGGGCAACAGATAGAGAAGGCCACATACCAGAGAGACACACACACACACAGAGACAGCAAGCAGATCCCAATTGCAGTTAACGGTGGAAGATGTGGATGAGCTGACACATACCTGTAAAGAGACAGAAGGAATGATCAGGCGAGGCAGAACCCAGTGCAGAGAATGAAGTGCATATCACTTGTAGAAAGAATCACTTAGAGATAGAAGCCTTAACGATAGAATCCCCTGCAATGTGCTACCCCAGCAATGTGCTACCCCCTTAAGGATGCTCAAATATATACTGTTATAAGGGTGGGGTTGAAGTTCGTTAATTAATCATGAGTGACTATAAGAGTGCCTAGCAATCAAAGTGAACTTTTTGCTTCAAAAGTCAGAATAGCAAGAGGCCAAGACAAGATCAACACATAAAACTTAGGTAAGACAGTCCAGAAAAACAAATAATGTCATGGTTGTTCGCACAGGGCAACAGATAGAGAAGGCCACATACCAGAGAGACACACACACACACAGAGACAGCAAGCAGATCCCAATTGCAGTTAACGGTGGAAGATGTGGATGAGCTGACACATACCAGAGAGACACACACACACAGAGACAGCAAGCAGATCCCAATTGCAGTTAACGGTGGAAGATGTGGATGAGCTGACACATACCAGAGAGACACACACACACACAGAGACAGCAAGCAGATCCCAATTGCAGTTAACGGTGGAAGATGTGGATGAGCTGACACATACCAGAGAGACACACACACACAGAGACAGCAAGCAGATCCCAATTGCAGTTAACGGTGGAAGATGTGGATGAGCTGACACATACCTGTAAAGAGACAGAAGGAATGATCAGGTGAGGCAGAACCCAGTGCAGAGAATGAAGTGCATATCACTTGTAGAAAGAATCACTTAGAGATAGAAGCCTTAACGATAGAAGCCCCTGCAATGTGCTACACCAGCAATGTGCTACCCCCTTAAGGATGCTCAAATATATACTGTTATAAGGGTGGGGTTGAAGTTCGTTAATTAATCATGAGTGACTATAAGAGTGCCTAGCAATCAAAGTGAACTTTTTGCTTCAAAAGTCAGAATAGCAAGAGGCCAAGACAAGATCAACACATAAAACTTAGGTAAGACAGTCCAGAAAAACAAATAATGTCATGGTTGTTCGCACAGGGCAACAGATAGAGAAGGCCACATACCAGAGAGACACACACAGAGACAGCAAGCAGATCCCAATTGCAGTTAACGGTGGAAGATGTGGATGAGCTGACACATACCAGAGAGACACACACACACAGAGACAGCAAGCAGATCCCAATTGCAGTTAACGGTGGAAGATGTGGATGAGCTGACACATACCAGAGAGACACACACACACAGAGACAGCAAGCAGATCCCAATTGCAGTTAACGGTGGAAGATGTGGATGAGCTGACACATACCTGTAAAGAGACAGAAGGAATGATCAGGTGAGGCAGAACCCAGTGCAGAGAATGAAGTGCATATCACTTGTAGAAAGAATCACTTAGAGATAGAAGCCTTAACGATAGAAGCCCCTGCAATGTGCTACCCCAGCAATGTGCTACCCCCTTAAGGATGCTCAAATATATACTGTTATAAGGGTGGGGTTGAAGTTCGTTAATTAATCATGAGTGACTATAAGAGTGCCTAGCAATCAAAGTGAACTTTTTGCTTCAAAAGTCAGAATAGCAAGAGGCCAAGACAAGATCAACACATAAAACTTAGGTAAGACAGTCCAGAAAAACAAATAATGTCATGGTTGTTCGCACAGGGCAACAGATAGAGAAGGCCACATACCAGAGAGACACACACACACACACACACAGAGACAGCAAGCAGATCCCAATTGCAGTTAACGGTGGAAGATGTGGATGAGCTGACACATACCAGAGAGACACACACACACAGAGACAGCAAGCAGATCCCAATTGCAGTTAACGGTGGAAGATGTGGATGAGCTGACACATACCAGAGAGACACACACACACAGAGACAGCAAGCAGATCCCAATTGCAGTTAACGGTGGAAGATGTGGATGAGCTGACACATACCAGAGAGACACACACACACAGAGACAGCAAGCAGATCCCAATTGCAGTTAACGGTGGAAGATGTGGATGAGCTGACACATACCTGTAAAGAGACAGAAGGAATGATCAGGTGAGGCAGAACCCAGTGCAGAGAATGAAGTGCATATCACTTGTAGAAAGAATCACTTAGAGATAGAAGCCTTAACGATAGAAGCCCCTACAATGTGCTACCCCAGCAATGTGCTACCCCCTTAAGGATGCTCAAATATATACTGTTATAAGGGTGGGGTTGAAGTTCGTTAATTAATCATGAGTGACTATAAGAGTGCCTAGCAATCAAAGTGAACTTTTTGCTTCAAAAGTCAGAATAGCAAGAGGCCAAGACAAGATCAACACATAAAACTTAGGTAAGACAGTCCAGAAAAACAAATAATGTCATGGTTGTTCGCACAGGGCAACAGATAGAGAAGGCCACATACCAGAGAGACACACACACACACACACAGAGACAGCAAGCAGATCCCAATTGCAGTTAACGGTGGAAGATGTGGATGAGCTGACACATACCAGAGAGACACACACACACAGAGACAGCAAGCAGATCCCAATTGCAGTTAACGGTGGAAGATGTGGATGAGCTGACACATACCAGAGAGACACACACACACAGAGACAGCAAGCAGATCCCAATTGCAGTTAACGGTGGAAGATGTGGATGAGCTGACACATACCTGTAAAGAGACAGAAGGAATGATCAGGTGAGGCAGAACCCAGTGCAGAGAATGAAGTGCATATCACTTGTAGAAAGAATCACTTAGAGATAGAAGCCTTAACGATAGAAGCCCCTGCAATGTGCTACCCCAGCAATGTGCTACCCCCTTAAGGATGCTCAAATATATACTGTTATAAGGGTGGGGTTGAAGTTCGTTAATTCATCATGAGTGACTATAAGAGTGCCTAGCAATCAAAGTGAACTTTTTGCTTCAAAAGTCAGAATAGCAAGAGGCCAAGACAAGATCAACACATAAAACTTAGGTAAGACAGTCCAGAAAAACAAATAATGTCATGGTTGTTCGCACAGGGCAACAGATAGAGAAGGCCACATACCAGAGAGACACACACACACACACAGAGACAGCAAGCAGATCCCAATTGCAGTTAACGGTGGAAGATGTGGATGAGCTGACACATACCAGAGAGACACACACACACAGAGACAGCAAGCAGATCCCAATTGCAGTTAACGGTGGAAGATGTGGATGAGCTGACACATACCTGTAAAGAGACAGAAGGAATGATCAGGTGAGGCAGAACCCAGTGCAGAGAATGAAGTGCATATCACTTGTAGAAAGAATCACTTAGAGATAGAAGCCTTAACGATAGAAGCCCCTGCAATGTGCTACCCCAGCAATGTGCTACCCCCTTAAGGATGCTCAAATATATACTGTTATAAGGGTGGGGTTGAAGTTCGTTAATTAATCATGAGTGACTATAAGAGTGCCTAGCAATCAAAGTGAACTTTTTGCTTCAAAAGTCAGAATAGCAAGAGGCCAAGACAAGATCAACACATAAAACTTAGGTAAGACAGTCCAGAAAAACAAATAATGTCATGGTTGTTCGCACAGGGCAACAGATAGAGAAGGCCACATACCAGAGAGACACACACACACACACACAGAGACAGCAAGCAGATCCCAATTGCAGTTAACGGTGGAAGATGTGGATGAGCTGACACATACCAGAGAGACACACACACACAGAGACAGCAAGCAGATCCCAATTGCAGTTAACGGTGGAAGATGTGGATGAGCTGACACATACCAGAGAGACACACACACACAGAGACAGCAAGCAGATCCCAATTGCAGTTAACGGTGGAAGATGTGGATGAGCTGACACATACCAGAGAGACACACACACACACAGAGACAGCAAGCAGATCCCAATTGCAGTTAACGGTGGAAGATGTGGATGAGCTGACACATACCTGTAAAGAGACAGAAGGAATGATCAGGTGAGGCAGAACCCAGTGCAGAGAATGAAGTGCATATCACTTGTAGAAAGAATCACTTAGAGATAGAAGCCCCTGCAATGTGCTACCCCAGCAATGTGCTACCCCCTTAAGGATGCTCAAATATATACTGTTATAAGGGTGGGGTTGAAGTTCCTTAATTAATCATGAGTGACTATAAGAGTGCCTAGCAATCAAAGTGAACTTTTTGCTTCAAAAGTCAGAATAGCAAGAGGCCAAGACAAGATCAACACATAAAACTTAGGTAAGACAGTCCAGAAAAACAAATAATGTCATGGTTGTTCGCACAGGGCAACAGATAGAGAAGGCCACATACCAGAGAGACACACACACACACACACAGAGACAGCAAGCAGATCCCAATTGCAGTTAACGGTGGAAGATGTGGATGAGCTGACACATACCAGAGAGACACACACACACAGAGACAGCAAGCAGATCCCAATTGCAGTTAACGGTGGAAGATGTGGATGAGCTGACACATACCAGAGAGACACACACACACAGAGACAGCAAGCAGATCCCAATTGCAGTTAACGGTGGAAGATGTGGATGAGCTGACACATACCAGAGAGACACACACACACAGAGACAGCAAGCAGATCCCAATTGCAGTTAACGGTGGAAGATGTGGATGAGCTGACACATACCTGTAAAGAGACAGAAGGAATGATCAGGTGAGGCAGAACCCAGTGCAGAGAATGAAGTGCATATCACTTGTAGAAAGAATCACTTAGAGATAGAAGCCTTAACGATAGAAGCCCCTGCAATGTGCTACCCCAGCAATGTGCTACCCCCTTAAGGATGCTCAAATATATACTGTTATAAGGGTGGGGTTGAAGTTCGTTAATTAATCATGAGTGACTATAAGAGTGCCTAGCAATCAAAGTGAACTTTTTGCTTCAAAAGTCAGAATAGCAAGAGGCCAAGACAAGATCAACACATAAAACTTAGGTAAGACAGTCCAGAAAAACAAATAATGTCATGGTTGTTCGCACAGGGCAACAGATAGAGAAGGCCACATACCAGAGAGACACACACACACACAGAGACAGCAAGCAGATCCCAATTGCAGTTAACGGTGGAAGATGTGGATGAGCTGACACATACCAGAGAGACACACACACACAGAGACAGCAAGCAGATCCCAATTGCAGTTAACGGTGGAAGATGTGGATGAGCTGACACATACCAGAGAGACACACACACACAGAGACAGCAAGCAGATCCCAATTGCAGTTAACGGTGGAAGATGTGGATGAGCTGACACATACCAGAGAGACACACACACACAGAGACAGCAAGCAGATCCCAATTGCAGTTAACGGTGGAAGATGTGGATGAGCTGACACATACCAGAGAGACACACACACACAGAGACAGCAAGCAGATCCCAATTGCAGTTAACGGTGGAAGATGTGGATGAGCTGACACATACCAGAGAGACACACACACACAGAGACAGCAAGCAGATCCCAATTGCAGTTAACGGTGGAAGATGTGGATGAGCTGACACATACCAGAGAGACACACACACACAGAGACAGCAAGCAGATCCCAATTGCAGTTAACGGTGAAAGATGTGGATGAGCTGACACATACCTGTAAAGAGACAGAAGGAATGATCAGGTGAGGCAGAACCCAGTGCAGAGAATGAAGTGCATATCACTTGTAGAAAGAATCACTTAGAGATAGAAGCCTTAACGATAGAAGCCCCTGCAATGTGCTACCCCAGCAATGTGCTACCCCCTTAAGGATGCTCAAATATATACTGTTATAAGGGTGGGGTTGAAGTTCGTTAATTAATCATGAGTGACTATAAGAGTGCCTTGCAATCAAAGTGAACTTTTTGCTTCAAAAGTCAGAATAGCAAGAGGCCAAGACAAGATCAACACATAAAACTTAGGTAAGACAGTCCAGAAAAACAAATAATGTCATGGTTGTTCGCACAGGGCAACAGATAGAGAAGGCCACATACCAGAGAGACACACACACACACAGAGACAGCAAGCAGATCCCAATTGCAGTTAACGGTGGAAGATGTGGATGAGCTGACACATACCAGAGAGACACACACACACAGAGACAGCAAGCAGATCCCAATTGCAGTTAACGGTGGAAGATGTGGATGAGCTGACACATACCAGAGAGACACACACACACAGAGACAGCAAGCAGATCCCAATTGCAGTTAACGGTGGAAGATGTGGATGAGCTGACACATACCAGAGAGACACACACACACAGAGACAGCAAGCAGATCCCAATTGCAGTTAACGGTGGAAGATGTGGATGAGCTGACACATACCAGAGAGACACACACACACAGAGACAGCAAGCAGATCCCAATTGCAGTTAACGGTGGAAGATGTGGATGAGCTGACACATACCAGAGAGACACACACACACAGAGACAGCAAGCAGATCCCAATTGCAGTTAACGGTGGAAGATGTGGATGAGCTGACACATACCTGTAAAGAGACAGAAGGAATGATCAGGTGAGGCAGAACCCAGTGCAGAGAATGAAGTGCATATCACTTGTAGAAAGAATCACTTAGAGATAGAAGCCTTAACGATAGAAGCCCCAGCAATGTGCTACCCCCTTAAGGATGCTCAAATATATACTGTTATAAGGGTGGGGTTGAAGTTCGTTAATTAATCATGAGTGACTATAAGAGTGCCTTGCAATCAAAGTGAACTTTTTGCTTCAAAAGTCAGAATAGCAAGAGGCCAAGACAAGATCAACACATAAAACTTAGGTAAGACAGTCCAGAAAAACAAATAATGTCATGGTTGTTCGCACAGGGCAACAGATAGAGAAGGCCACATACCAGAGAGACACACACACACACAGAGACAGCAAGCAGATCCCAATTGCAGTTAACGGTGGAAGATGTGGATGAGCTGACACATACCAGAGAGACACACACACACAGAGACAGCAAGCAGATCCCAATTGCAGTTAACGGTGGAAGATGTGGATGAGCTGACACATACCAGAGAGACACACACACACAGAGACAGCAAGCAGATCCCAATTGCAGTTAACGGTGGAAGATGTGGATGAGCTGACACATACCAGAGAGACACACACACACAGAGACAGCAAGCAGATCCCAATTGCAGTTAACGGTGGAAGATGTGGATGAGCTGACACATACCAGAGAGACACACACACACAGAGACAGCAAGCAGATCCCAATTGCAGTTAACGGTGGAAGATGTGGATGAGCTGACACATACCAGAGAGACACACACACACAGAGACAGCAAGCAGATCCCAATTGCAGTTAACGGTGGAAGATGTGGATGAGCTGACACATACCAGAGAGACACACACACACAGAGACAGCAAGCAGATCCCAATTGCAGTTAACGGTGGAAGATGTGGATGAGCTGACACATACCAGAGAGACACACACACACAGAGACAGCAAGCAGATCCCAATTGCAGTTAACGGTGGAAGATGTGGATGAGCTGACACATACCAGAGAGACACACACACACAGAGACAGCAAGCAGATCCCAATTGCAGTTAACGGTGGAAGATGTGGATGAGCTGACACATACCTGTAAAGAGACAGAAGGAATGATCAGGTGAGGCAGAACCCAGTGCAGAGAATGAAGTGCATATCACTTGTAGAAAGAATCACTTAGAGATAGAAGCCTTAACGATAGAAGCCCCTGCAATGTGCTACCCCAGCAATGCAACAACATGCAAAAAGGGGATTCATTCCAGAGATAAAACGATTATTGTCCAGCTCTAAAAGACTCTGGTCCCCCCCCCTTAAAGTATGCTGTCCAGTTCTGGGCACCAGTCCTCAAGAAGGATATACTGGAAATGAATTGAGTACAAAGAAGGGCAACAAAGCTAATAAAGGGTCTGGAGGATATTAGTTATGAGGAAAGGTTGCGAGCACTGAACTTATTCTCTCTGGAGAAAAGACGCTTGAGAGGGGATATTATTATTTTATTATTATTATACAGTATTTATATAGCGCCAACAGTTTACGTAGGATATGATTTTAATTTACAAATACCATACTGGTGACTCCACAATAGGGATAAAACTTTTTCGCGGAAGGGAGTTTCACAAAACTCGTGGCCACTCATTAAAATTAGAAGAAAAGAGGTTTAACCTTAAACTATGTAGAGGGTTCTTTACTGTAAGAGGATGTGGAATTCCCTTCCACAGGCGGTGGTCTCAGCAGGGGGCATTAATAGTTTTAAGAAACTATTAGATAAGCACCTGAACGACCACAACATACAAGGGTATACAAGGTAATACTGACATATAATCACACACATAGGTTGGACTTAATGGACTTGTGTCTTTTTTTGACCTCACCTACTATGTAACTACGTAACACTGTACCCAAATTACATGTTTATTATTTTTTTGAGAAAGATAGAGCTTTATTTTTGTGGTATTTAATTACAACTATGTTTTCTACTTTTTGCTATATCAATGAAAAAAATACAGAAAAAAATTAAAATAAATGATAAAATTTTGTAAATAAATAATCTTTCTTCATAAATTTAGGCCAAAATGTATTCTGTTATATTTCCTTGGAAAAAAATAAACCAAATCAGTGTATATTATTTAGTCTGTGTGAAAGTCATAAAGTCTACAAACTATGGTATATACTGTATATTTTAAAATTGATCAATCTTGATGTACTGATTGCCTATATCATTTATTTAGGTCCTAAAATGCCAGGACGGTAAAAACACCTCCCAAATGACCCAATTTTTGGAAAGTAGACAGTCCTGTATTTAGTAAGAGGCATGATGAGTTTTTTTTTTAATTATAATTTTTTTGTACAAACTTTTTGGAAAATGAAGACATAAATATTTTTTTTTTTCATACAGTTGCCATTTAAACAATGTATTTTTCACGTCATAGGCATACTTAGAATTATACCCCAAAACACATTCTGCTATGTCTCTTGGGTTGGGTGGAGCCACACTTGTGAGAATTTTTCACAGCCTAGATGCATAAAGGGGCCCAAAATCCAGGAAGCACCTTTGGACTTTCAAGGAGCATAAATTACACGTCTAATTTCTTGACTACCTATCACATTCTTGGAGGCTCTGGAGCACCAGGACAGTGGAAACACCCACAAAATTACCCAATTTTGGAAAGCAAGCACTGCAAGTTTTTTTTTCAGAAAGGCATAGTGAGTCTTGAAAATGTCAAGAAAAAAATAAAATTTTAATGTTTTTTTTTTAAACAAAGTTGTTAATTAATAAAATATTTCTTTTTGAAAGAGAGAAGATATTTCTGAAACACATCACATACATATTTATATTTGCACACCAAAACACATTCTGCTACTCCTCCTGACTATAATGATATCACATGTGTGAGACTTTTTCACAGCCTAGCCATATAGAGGTGCTCTTTAACCAAGGAAGTACCTTCAGGTGTTCTAGGGACATAAATTATGCATCTAATTTTCTGACTACCTATCACACTTTTGGGGTCCTGGGGCACAAGGTCAGTAAAAAAACCCACAAAATGACTACATTTTGAAGAGTAAATACCCCAAGCTATTTTTTTAAGAGGCATGGTGAGTCTTTTAAAGACTGCATATTATTGTCACAAGTTTTTGGAAAATGCAGAAAGAAAATTACATTTTTTTTATACACAGTTGGCATTTTAATAAGATATTTCCCACATACAGCATAGACATAGTTAGAATTACAATCCAAAACATATTCTTATACTCCTCCTGAGTATGGCGATACCACATGTGTGAGACTTTTTTACTGTCTGGCCTGTTTATTTAGCGGATATTGTATCTCGTGCATCACACAAATCAACCAATTGTGTCAAAAAATGTACTTTAATGGTTACCACTATACAAGTGGAAAAGAAATATACTGTAGTGTAGCGGCACCTTCAGCAGTCCCAATTCCTAAAAGCCAAGCAAGCCTAGCCTACTGGTACATGAACACCCCCAGGAATGCCATGTTCACTGGCCTGGCGTCTTGCAGGAACGTAATCAGTGGGATGTGCAGATGGGTCCCTTTAGGTGTCAAGCAGAGACATAGTCTGCCAATCAGGCCAATGGATTGGTCCAGGCAGCAGACAGAAATGTGGTCAATGAACAGGCCAGAGTTAGTACAGGCAGTAGGCAGAGCCTGCTCAGAGGTGATCAGGGACAGTATAACCAGTGTGGTGGTGATCAGGAACACTGTAATTGGTGTGGCGGTAATCAGGGACACTGTAATAGGTGTGGTGGTGATCATGAGCAATTTGACTGGTGTGGCGGTGATTAGAGACAATATGACTGGTATGGCGGTGATCAGGAACAATATTACTGGTGTGGTGGTGATCTGGGACAATATGACTATTGTGGTGGTGTTCAAGGACACTTTAACTTGTATGACAATGTCAGGGACAATATAAGTGGTGTGGTGGTGATCAGGGACACTGTGAGTGGGTGGCAGTGATTAGGGACACTGTGAGAGGGCAGTGGTGATTGGGGACACTGACTGGTGCAGCAGTGATAAGGGACACTGTGGTGGAGATTTACTAAAACTGGTGCACACAGAATCTGATTTAGCTGTGCATAGTACCCAGTCAGCTTCTAGGTTTTATTATTAAAGCTTAATTGAACAAGCTGCAGTTAGAACCTGGTTACTCTGCATAGTTGCACCAGATTCTGTGTGCACCAGTTTTAGTAAATCCCCCCTGTGAGTAGATTGTGGTGATTAGGGACATTGACTGGTGTGGCGGTGATAAGGGATACTGACTGGCAGCATTGGTCTGGTGACATTGTACTGCTGTGTTGGTGTGGCAGAGATAATGGCTGGTGGTACTAACATACCAGTGATATCTGAGCATCCATCTACTGTACATGATCATAGCCACAGCAGTAAAATGTCACCATAGTGACAATTTTTTTATATATTTTTTTTAATTTTTAAAAAGTTTCTTGCAATGTTTAGGCTTTTTTTTACATACGTATTGTCACAAGAGCAGCAGGTTGTCACCATAGTGACACTGTACTACTGTGGCGGGGTGGTGGGGTAAAGGATATTTTTAGGTGTAGACATAGTGGCTGCATTCATTTTCTTTTATAGGCTTCTTGTTTTCATCCAGAGACCTGGCCAGTATCACACTCCCTGTATTAGAGTGATTGCTCTCTGGATGAAGGAACAACAGAGACACCTCTGGACAGCAGCATTGTTATTCTGGAAGGGGGGGTATAGTGTTGGATGCACTAGCAGATTTAGACTAACAAATTTAAGTCAAACACATTCATTTCAATGGGCAGGGCATTTTGGGAGCGCTGTATACAGCGCTTCCAAACCGCCCCCAAAGATGCTGCTTGCAGGACTTTTTCTAACGTCCCGCAAGTGCACCGCCCCAGTGTGAAAGCACTCAGGCTTTCACACTCGGGCGGCATGGGAGGCAGATTTCAGGTGCTTTACAGATGCTATTTCTATCGCTAAAATGCCTGCAAACGTCCTCTGTGTGAAAGGGATCTTAAGCAGTTACAGCAACATTTTTTTCTGTTGGAATAAAGGTTTTACATAAATGAATAACTGTAAGCACCTTTGTCAGTTTTAAATGGTTTGTCTCAGTCCTCTAACTGTTATATCTGAAGGACAGACTGTTCTGTTGAAAAACAATGGACTTACTGGCAGGATCCCCAGATGAAAATAACAGAAAGAGAGCCTAAAAAGAAAAGTAGTGCAACCATCACATTTGACAATCGGTAAGTTGCAATATTATAAGTGATTGCTTTTGGGTTTAATATGGCTTTAATGTTGTAGAGGTTATATCTGAATTTAAAAGAGATGTAATGTTTTAGTTTTATTTTCTAATGGTGCATAATCAAAATGTGTGAGTCAGATAGTTTATATTTTATGTTTTTAAATAGGCTAAAATAGCAAACAAATTCTTAATGATTCCGTCAAGAGAACATTGTATTATATTTTAAACCACTGTTAAGATAAGCAAACAGCTTACAACCAGCTCTGCAACAATTTGCCCAATATGCCTGGTTGATCTGTGCCACAGTAAAAAAAAAAAAAAATCTAACATAATTTTCCTAACCATGTGATTCCAACACACATTTAGAATGACATCCACTTGAAATTTTACTGTAATCTTACGTTTTCCCAAAAAACATGTAGGGGAAAATTACAAAATTACCGTATTTATCGGCGTATAACACGCACCGGCGTATAACACGCACCCCAATTTAGGAGGGAATTTTAAGGAAAAAAAACTTTTAGGAGGGAAGTTGAAGGGAAAAAAACTTACATTTAAATGCCCTTCATTGCAGCCTTGTCGGTGCAGCCATGTCGGTGCAGCCATGTCGGTGCAGCCATGTCGGTGCAGCCATGTCGGTGCAGCCATGTCGGTGCAGCCATGTCGGTGCAGCCTTGTCAGTGCAGCCTTGTCAGTGCAGCCTTGTCAGTGCAGCCTTCCCCAGTGCAGCCTTCCCCAGTGCAGCCTTGTCAGTGCAGCCTTGTCAGTGCAGCCTTCCCCAGTGCAGCCTTCCTCAGTGCAGCCTTCCCCAGTGCAGCCTTGCCCCAGTGCAGCCTGGGATCCCCTGTCCCTGCTTCCAGGGCTTCAAAATCGCGGTCCACGATTTGAAAATGGCGCTGCCGGCGCCGAAGTACACAGAGCCGGTCCTCGGCTCTTTCCGGCGGCTCTCGTTTACTTTCGGCTCCACTCGTAGTCCCGAGCGGAGCTATCCGAGTAGGTTCGGATAGCTCCGCTCGGGACTACGAGTGGAGCCGAAAGTAAACGAGAGCCGCCGGAAAGAGCCGAGGACCGGCTCTGTGTACTTCGGCTCCGGCGGCGCCATTTTCAAATCGCGGTCTGCGATTTTGAAAATGTGACAGCTCGGGATCGGCGGGGATCGGCGTATAACACGCACCTGCGACTTTCCCCTGATTTTAAGGGGAAAAAAGTGCGTGTTATACGCCGATAAATACGGTAGTTTTACAATTTCTTTTTTTCATCTGTAGTACTAGGGTCACTAAACATATACTGTAAAGAGCTGTTATTCAACATAGGATAAGCACTGGTGTAGGTTAACATGGGAGTGGACGATAATGCTTTATTTATAGAAATACAAGCTAAGTTTTATGAATGGCTGTTCCTAAGCACAACACTTTACATATGAATCCACAATGGTCCATTTCTCAAGTGGAATATTGAACCAAAAGTGCATATTATGAATTGGTACTGTAGTTTGATTTTTTCAGGCATAGCATTCACCATTCTTCCATTCTGACGACCTCAGAATTTGTAGGTATAAAAAAATCTGCTGCACCTAATTTCTTTGTTGTCTATGCATTATAGTGATTGGTCAATAGGCATGTGTGGGGGCAGGAGGAAGCTACTGTATTTAGCCATATCCACAGGTTTGCAGAGGCTTCTGTAGATATTTAGCTTGCCTGCAGCATTCTCTCTGACAAAATATTTTTAAATAGAGCATTAACTAAAGCTACAGGAGCCATGGCTACCATCGGGCCCATACAGTCTACCTGCTCCAGAACTGAAATTCACTTGGATGAGTGATGAAATGCTTTCAAAATTACAGTATAATCTAGCTTAATTTGACTAACTGCTATCAGCTATACATCTGCTTCAGTTTTCAGAAGTACTTTCCAGCATACTGTGCAGCACTCAGGAGTTTCTTGTATGATGCTATCCTATATTCTAAGAAACATGTAACTGGCAGATTGCTATGCTCTCTATGATGAGACAACAGGATGCAAAGCTCTGCCACTTTGCAGGTAGTGACCCCCTTGCAACAAACGTATTTTCATTACACACCCATGTATATCCCCCACTCTCTCATGGATATGCATGGCCAGGAAGGTATGAGCATCTGGCGAATCTGCTGTGCTGATTCTTAAGCACACATCCAGGCTGAGTGACTCTTACCTTTTCCAGGTTTGGATGATGGATCTTACACTGTAAAAAATATTGTGCTGGGTCTACTCAAAAAAATTGAGGCAACTATTTGCATCAGCTTTTAAGGAATATCAACTAAACTTTTTTTTGTCTGACTCATTATACTTTTCAACTTTGTTGTTTTAAGTAAAGCCAACGCAATTTTTTTCAGTTTATAGACCATAGTTTTTTAAGTTAGGAATACATAGCTTAACTTGTCTGGAACTATAGTTTTAAGTAAAGCCAACTCAATTTTTCCAGTTTATAGACCATAGGTTTAAGTAAAGCCAACTGAATGTTTCCAGTTTATAGACCATAGGTTTAAGTAAAGCCAACTCAATTTCTCCAGTTTGAGTTAGGAACACATACATTAACTTACTTTTTTCAAGTACTTATATAGCACCGTCAATTTATGCAGCGCTTTACATATACAGTGGGGACGGAAAGTATTCAGACCCCCCCTAAATTTTTCACTCTTTGTTATATTGCAGCCATTTGCTAAAATCATTTAAGTTCATTTTTTTCCTCATTATTGTACACACAGCAACCCATATTGACAGAAAAACACAGAATTGTTGACATTTTTGCAGATTTATTAAAAAAGAAAAACTGAAATATACCATGGACCTAAGTATTCAGACCCTTTGCTCAGTATTTAGTAGAAGCACCCTTTTGATCTAATACAGCCATGAGTCTTTTTGGGAAAGATGCCTCAAGTTTTTCACACCTGGATTTGGGCATCCTCTGCCATTCCTCCTTGCAGATCCTCTCCAGTTCTGTCAGGTTGGATGGTAAATGTATGTGGACAGCCATTTTTAGGTCTCTCCAGGGATGCTCAATTGGGTTTAAGTCAGGGCTCTGGCTGGGCCATTCAAGAACAGTCACGGAGTTGTTGTGAAGCCACTCCTTCGTTGACCACCCAGCTCTTCCTCAGGGTATGGGAGCCAGCAAGGTAGGCCCATATCTCCGATCGGCATGGCCATTGACAAGCTCATTTGTGAACCCAACCTCAGGTACACCTGTTGTGCTGGGAGATCAGAGCAATTAGCTCACGGCCCTGCGTATATCCTCCTTTTGCTCAGACTTATTCTCCTCCTCCCAAATCCACAGATCCCTAATGGGTTACGAACAGCTGTGCTCTCTTTCAGAAACAGGAAAAATAAAAATAAAAAACTAAATGACCAAGGCACACCAAACAGAGTAAACTACAAAAAAGTTTATTAAGCTATGGAAAGCTGAACACAGAAAAAATAGTACACAACCACCCCTAAAAGACAGATATGGTGGGAATACCGGTATGGGGATCCCACCAATCTATCTGTACCCTCCCTGTAAACAGTATATAATTCCTCCTAGAAAAGCGAGGAAGCCTGCAAATGGGGGAGGTTCCTCCCTACCCCAATAGGTAGCACACCCCTATAGCACCTATAAACCCCCCTACTACCTGAAATGGCAGGCAGAACCATACAGTTCCTGAAGGGATAGCGTGATAATGCAAATGCACTAGATATTCATGCTGTTCCCAGACACAAACAGCTCAATGGCTAGCCATGGTATCTGCAGTCAGTCAGTCAATCAAAAGAAAAAATGGGTGGTAAAAAAATGGGTGGTAAAAAATTGGAACAAATTGGACAAAAACAAAAAACAATGGAAGGACAAGAAATATATATGATAAAGTACTGTAATATAGGATGAAACAAAGAGGCCTGATTCCGCCTGGTAGAAATTTATATCCTGAGATGTAAGTCCATCCAAAAGTATCTTCCTGTGTTATAAGAGACAGGGATATAACAAGTGTCCAATGTACAGTAGTAATTGCTGCTGGATATAAAGGTGGTGTATAACCACATGAATGGGGACACGTGAGTAAATGGATATGCACTATACCCATATGCTGAGGCGTCTATAATAAGACAAAATATCTTCACGGCTGAATAGCTGAATGAATGCTAAATGGGGACACAATTCCAATACACAATTGGTAGCTATATGTCCTCCTTATATTGTAGCAAGATTAAATACATAAAAGGGTATATGCAAAAAGGCCAGGGTTACTCATGGATGGTAGATAAATATGGATGTCCCTTAAAGATAGACGACCTGGATGCAGATCTGTATGGTATGTATATCCAGAAGATGTTCCATTATGTCCATATTTAAACCCAAAGCATTGGTGCATCTTCACCTGGGCTGCTTGGCTGATCAGCAGGGCTGTGTTCCATTCCATAGCACCTGCTGCTGGTCTGATCCATGGCAATTAGTATGAAAAAAGGGGATAGATTTGTATTCAAGTAAATAAGTCAGGTAGTGGTTCAGTACCCCGATTCCATATGTCAGTGTAGGCTGCAGGGGGAGTGCATGACGGGGGTGCTCACCCAGCATAAAACAGCTTACATGTTTCGTTCCCTTACTTCCTGGAACTTCTTCAGAGCTCCGGCTATTGATTTTTTTACATTTCACTGCTTTTTTTGGTGAATGGGTAGGGGTAAAATGTACCCCATACCTATTCACATAGGGGGGCAGGATCTGGGAGCCCCCTTGTTAAAGGGGGCTTGCAGATTCTGATAAACCCCCTGCCCGCAGACTGACAACCACCGACATGGGGAAAAGGTGCTTTGGGGCATGTGGCCTGGTAAGGTTCAGAAGGGGAGGGTGCTCATTCCCCCCCCCCTATCCTGACCTCCAGGCTGCATGCTCAGATAAGGGTCTGGTATTGATTTTGGGGGCCTCACATCAAATTTATTTTACATTTTGGTGTGGGGTTCTCCTTAAAGTCCATACCGAAGGGCCTGGTATGTACTGGGGGGACCCTACGACATTTTTTTCCTTGAATTTCGGAATTCCATACCATAACGTTATTGAATAAGTACATACCATTGCATGCATTTGAAGAGTTAAAATATGGAATAAACCAAGCTGATGTGCATTGACTAATTATGCTTCTGAGTACATTGCACACATCCAGGAGGTGATGCTGTCAGTGGGATTTGAACTCATGGCTTGAACTTTTGGGGCAGCAGGGTATACCACTATGCTACAGAGCTGAGCACACACCTACAGAGAAAATACATTTACTAATGTTTTATTATATACAATAATGTTTTGCATTTCAAGCATTAATATTATAGTAACAACCATGCTCATGCTGATGTGGCATTGGCTAATAGGCATGCGCCTCTTTTCAGCATATGCTGCTGAGTCTAATGCAAGCTTTCAGTAGGTGATACCATCTGTGTGATTTTCAGCCATTTGAGAACATATGTTTATTAGTGTTTGATGGTGGAACTACTTTATATTCTAGGTATATTAGTACTCAACACAGTGACTTAGGCCCCTTTCACACTTGTGCGACCTGAAAGTTGCGAGATTTTGATGCAACTTTAAGCAATGCCTGTGTAATCTTGAGGTCTATGGACCTCAACTCGCATCAAAGTCAGACAGTCGCACAGATATGAATGGTACACATTGAAAATCATGAGGTATGACTTGTCATGCGACTCTGATGTCCAAAGTTGCACAAGTGTGACTCAGCCCGACTTTGTGAGCGATTTCAGAGACATCAGTGCACTTTCCTGCACAGATGTCTAGTGAAATCACATAGGTCCCAACTGTTCTCCTTTAGGCTTGATTCACACCTATGCATTCTTAGTGCTTTTTACATTTTGCAGATTTGCACTACAGAACGTGTTCCATAGGAAACCATGTTAAATGGACTGTAGTGTAAATATGCAAAAAGCACTAAACATACGTGTGAAAACAGCCTTAAGAAGGTGTCCTATGCCTACCTACTTTTGCTAATAGGTGTCCCTTATACCCATCTCAAAAAGTTGGGAGGTAAGAAATCGCCCCCTGAAGTCACCCAAAGTAGTGCAAGAACTACTTTTGGGAATCGTTGTGGCATCGCACCAATTCGGGCAGTTCCATTGCCATCAATAGGCGCCGATTTGGCCTGCAATTTGACATGTCAATTCAGAGCTATATGAACATGGGTGAAGTTGCATGGATAGCTGCACGTTGTGGCCAAAATGAGAATCACAATTTTTTTGCTTAGAGTAAAAAGATCACGATTCTTGCGACGTAAAATCTTTCACATTATCCCAAAAAAAAATTGGGCTAATCTGGTTTTTTTTTTAATTCATTAAAGTAATTTTTTCCAAAAAAAATTGCATTTGAAAGACCGATGCACAAATACAGTGTGACACAAAATATTGTAACAACCACCATTTTATTCTCTAGGGTCTCTACAAAAAAAAAAATTATAAATAAATATATATATATATATATATATATATATATATATATATATATATATATATATATATATATATATATATATATATATATATATATATATATATAATGTTGGGGGGTTCTAAGTAATTTTCTAGCAAAAAAAAAAAATTCTTGGCAGACTTCCCAGTTTTTCTATTCCATTCTTTTGATGGCTGTGGCTTCAGAAGAGCAGAGAGAATTCTTTGCATAGCAAGAATCGTGAAACACTTTTTTCAAGATCGCAAAGGGGAAAAAATCACGATGACGATTAATCGTGCAGCTCTAATAAATATGAATGGAAATCATGGGGGACAACTTTTCATGTGACTCAGAGGTCCAAGGCTGCATGAAAATTCACCCAAGTGTGAAAATAACTTAATGAGATTAATTGATAACGCCTTTGAATAAGGTCCCATTTGCACTTGTGTGACCTTAAAATTGCACAGCTTTGCCATGACTTGAAGCAATGTCTGTGTAATCTTGTGGTGTATGACCTCAAATCACATCAAAGTCAAACCAAGGCAGTGCAGGGATGAATTTGCTACAATTTCAGGATGCACAAGTGACAATAGGGCCAAATTCAAAGGTGTTATCCTTGAATCTCATTCACACTGCTGTGACCTGAAAGTCACACTATTTTGCTGCCACTTTGCCGCTGCAACTTGGCCCCAACTTCTGGGTATGCCTGTGTAATACTGTACCCGATAGACCTCAAGTCACATGAAAGTCCCACCAAAGTAGTACAGGGACTACTTTGAAGTTGGTGCGACTTAAAGTAGCACAGATATGAATGGTTATCATTGAGAATCATGAGGTACAACTTGTCATGCAACTCAGAGGTTCAAATTTGCTGGAAAATTCGCCCAACTGTGAAACAAGTCATATATATTTTAATAAAAGGAGCTCTCATTTATACTTGCATAGTCCTTACTGATTTACATCAGCAGAACAAATGCAGGAAGTGATGTGTGCACATGGGACAGAAGCAAATGTGTGGCGATGCCGAACAAATCAATGAACCCGCCCACACCAAATCCAACTACCACATCCACCCCCACATTTATTAAGCACAAGTACATATCCTACAGTTATCCGGCCAATGAGCAGCACCTCGTCTTTGCTAAAGAGACCTCACCATGTCCACCTAGATGGAGATCCTGACCAGCACAGCAACTTCCGGGTGCATACAATGACTAATTTCAGTCAGAAATCAGAAGGTGAAACCACGCTTCTGATTGCAGCTACGAATATTTGATCTCAACCACAATTAGTATTTTTTATTTTCAGATATGCAAATCTGTATTTCTACATATATTTGAAGGTAAGCTTAAGGGAGTTTGATAAGAAATGGTGTCCTTGGGATAGCAGCAGGTGAATTACAAAGACAAAAGGCCCAGTTTGAGCCCTGGTTCACACTGACAGTGGGAGGAAAGCGTCCAGCTGAACTCACACAATTTCATTCCTGCATGTCAGTCCTGACTGTGGGGGCAACATCAGAGACATCGGTGCAGGTTTCTGCACCAATATCAATACAGATCGCACCAATTAGAACGGTGCAATTGCCACAGATTTGACATGTCAAATCACACCAATGTGAACCAGAGCTGACACATACAACACTGCCTATCCATCAGCTGAATTCATTAACTGCAATTCTCCACAGCTGTTATATATAAAGATTCCACCTTTATCACTTACTTGCAGGTGTGCTGAAGCCTAGGTTTACATTGGAGCGATTTGAGAGATCAAATTGCATGACAAGACATGGCCCATTAGCGGCAATGGCACTGTTCCAATCGATGCAACACAGATTTTGTGGTGCTGCACTGATTTGCAAAAGTAGTTCCTGCACTACTTTTGCTGATTTCAGGTGTGACTTCAATAGAAATCTATATGAAGCCACACAGCTGTCTATCAAGTAACACCTGAAATAACGCTGACCTTGCTACTTTGAAATCGGGCTACTTCAAGTGACGTAGCCCGATTTCAAAGTAGCATCAATGTGAACCAGGGCGCAGAGACTAGCTTTTTTGGTGCACAAATACATATAGAAATTATAAGATATAAAACTATTGCACTACCCCAAAACTAATTAAAAGAAAGAAAAGAAGAGAAAAAAAAAAACAAACACAACAAACAAGCTCAATAATGTACTTTTATTTTGCCAGCAGAAACAAAATTATGTACATTCATTTACTAGCAAAAAAAAAAAAAGTCTACAGGATATATGGTGCTACATTTAGCAAAACATTTAGCAATTGGATTTTAAGGGTCCTGCTCTTAGGAGCTTACAATCTAAAATTTGTCTTAACCTTAGAGTGGACACAGCTTTACTTTCAATGTATAATGGGGAACACATCACATTTTTATCTGCAAGATTATAGAAACATACTTAACAGTCATTCTTACAAAGCATTCCAACATAATATTAAAAAAGGCACTTATTCAATACATAACACCCACCACCCCACAATCCACACATACATAGGTGACCATGTTCTGCTGGAAGCTGCATTTCTGTGTACACGATTAAGCAATAAGCTCAAAGAGTAGAACGTCAGCACAAACCATGTTTACCTGGTCAGACAGGAACAATATACACATAACAGTGACAGACAGCATGGCCACAAAAAGCCACTTTTGATGGAAAAAAAGCACAGAAATTTCAGCAAACAACCCTAGTTGGCCGTTTGTCAATCTGCACAATATCATTCCTTCTCCCCCCACAAATCACAGCAAAAAACCTGACCTTCTCAGGCCAAACAAACCCCCCTACTGCAGGCCTTTATATTAAGAGAGGTTGTATTGTTAGCACACTCTCACACCCAATAGAAGTACACGGCCACCAGTATCTTTCAATCTGTCTCTTCATGTATGCCTAAAGTGATTGCACCTGATGACCAGGAACACATAATACTATTTGTAACTGTTAGCCCTTGGCTATGTGCATCAAATCTCCAACTACAGGCCAAAGATCGAAGTCTATTTGCATCCACAAAGCAACAGTTTTCTAAGCATATGTACCTGTGCAGTGTAAACCCTACAATTTTAAATGTCCAAGTCCCTGCTGGGCATGATTAGTGCTAACAAACATTGGGGGTTATTTACGAAAGGCAAATCCACTTTGCATTACAAGTGCAAACTACAAGTGCAAAGTGCACTTGAGAATGCACTGAAAGTGCATTTGGAAGTGCAGTCGCTGTAGATCTGAGAGGGACATGCAAGGAGAATAAAAAACAGCATTTTAGCTTGCACATGATTGGTTGATAAAATCAGCAGAGCTTCCCCTCATTTCAGATCTTCCCCTCAGATCTACAGTGATTGCACTTTCAAGTGCACTTTCAAGTGCACTTGTAGTGCAAAGTGGATTTGCCTTTCGTAAATAACCCCCATTAACCTCAGTCCCTGGCTGCAATGAGCTTCCAATCTAAAGTCCAAAATTAACTTTCTTACATTAGAGACTATTTTGACAGGAGCCAAACAAAATGCCAGCATGTCTTTGGATTGTGGTGAGAAACCCACACAGGGAGAACATATAAATTTCAACACAAGCATTAGCATGTTGGGGAATTGAATCAGCAACCCCATTGCTGCTAGACAGAATTGCTGCCCACTCAGCCAGCAGGCAGCCTCACACATGGTGTCTGCATCTCTGTGGTGTGAATCAGCCCTAAGTTAATAGCCATGCTCAGTGTCACAAGCAATATACAATATATTGGCCTAAGTATTGGAACGCCTGCCTTTAAATGCACATGAACTGTAATGGCATCCCAGTCTTATGCTGGCCATACACTATACGAAAAATCGGCCGAAAAATCGTTCGTATGGACACTTCGTTCGTTTTTCGGCAAGTTAGTGGGTACAAATCGATAATCGTTAGTGACGTTTTTGTGGAAAAAAAACGAACGGCATGTTTGGAAAATTTCTGCCGAACGTACGATAAATTGCAAGGTTAATGTGTTTCCCGTCCGAACTGCCTGCACTAGGTATATGTAAAAAAACGAACACAAAATTATTTATTCATGTCCACTGAACAGATTATCGGACATTATATGATGGCACGATCGTTTGCGGTCACGGTCGAACGTTCGTTTTTCGAAAATGGGTTCGGCCGATTTTCTGTATAGTGTATGGCCAGCATTAGTATTGGGTTCAATATTGAGTTGGCCCACCCTTTGCAGCTACAACAGCTTCAACTCTTCTGGGAAGGCTGTCCACAAGGTTTAGGAGTGTGTCTATAGGAATGTTTGACCATTCTTCCAAGTGCATTTGTGAGGTCAGGCACTGATGTTGTACGAGAAGGCCTGGCTTACAGTCTCCACTCTAATTCATCCCCAAGGTGTTCTGTTGTGTTGAGGTCAGGACTCTGTCCAGGCCAGTTAAGTTCCTCCACCCCAAACTCACTCATCTATGTCTTTATGGACCTTGCTTTGTGTACTGGCCCAAATCATTTGGTGGAGGGGGGATTATGGTGTGGGGTTGTTTTTCAAGGGTTGGGCTTAGCCCCTTAGTTCCAGCGAAGGGAACTCTTAAGGCATCATCATACCAAGACATTTTGGACAATTTCATGCTCCCAACTTTGTGTGAACAGTTTGGGGAAAGCCCCTTCCTGTTCCAACATGACTGCACACCAGTGCACAAAGCAAGGTCCATAAAGACATGTATCAGAGAGTTTGGGGTTGAGAAACTTGACTGGCCTGCACAGAGTCCTGACCTCAACCTGATAGAACACCTTTTGGCTGAATTAGAGTAGAGACTACAAGCCAGGCCTTCTCATCCAACATCAGTGCCTGGCCTCACAAATGCACTTCTGGAACAATGGTCAAACATTCCCATAGACACACTAAACCTTGTGGACAGGCTTCCCAGCCTTCCAGAAGCTGTTATAGCTGCAAAGGGTGGGCCAAATCAAATTTTAACCCAACGGACTAAGAATGGGCTGCCATTAAAGGTCATGTGTGTGTAAAGGCAGGCGTCCCAATACTTTTGGCTAGATAGTTTATCTGCCAAGATTTACAAAGATGGTGGAACCCTCCTACACATAAATACTACATTTAGACATAGTTTTAGGACCTGGGAGATAAGACAACTCTACATGAAGCAACATGGTTGAGATTTGAACCCAGACCCACAGAGATGCTAAGCAGAAGTTCTAACCTCTAAGCCACAGGGCTGACACAGATGAGAACCTCCTACACATAAATACACATAAAAACACATACAGTGGAGACAGAAAGTATTCAGACCCCCCTTACATTTTTCACTCTTTGTTATATTGCAGCCATTTGCTAAAATCATTTAAGTTAATTTTTTTTCCTCGTTAATGTACACACAGCACCCCATAATGACAGAAAAACACAGAATTGTTGATATTTTTGCAGATTTATTAAAAAAGAAAAACTGAAATATCACATGGTCCTAAGTATTCAGACCCGTTGCTGTGACACTCATATATTTAACTCAGGTGCTGTCCATTTCTTCTGATCATCCTTGAGATGGTTCTACACCTTCATTTGAGTCCAGTTGTGTTTGATTATACTGATTGGACTTGATTAGGAAAGCCACACACATAAGACCTTACAGCTCACAGTGCATGTCAGAGCAAATGAGAATCATGAGGTCAAAGGAACTGCCTGAAGAGCTCAGAGACAGAATTGTGGCAAGGCACAGATCTGGCTTAAGGTTCCTAAGAGCACAGTGGCCTCCATAATCCTTAAATGGAAGAAGTTTGGGACGACCAGAACCCTTCCTAGAGCTGGCTGTCCGGCCAAACTGAGCTATTGGGGGAGAAGCGCCTTGGTGAGAGAGATAAAGAAGAACCCAAAGATCACTGTGGCTGAGCTCCAGAGATGCATTCGGGAGGTTGGAGAAAATTGTAGAAAGTCAACTATCACTGCAGCCCTCCACCAGTCAGGGCTTTATGGCAGAGTGGCCCGACGGAAGCCTCTCCTCAGTGCAAGACACATGAAAGCCCACATGGAGTTTGCTAAAAAACACCTGAAGGACTCCAAGATGGTGAGAAATAAGATTCTCTGGTTTGATGAGACCAAGGTAGAACTTTTTTGCCTTAATTCTAAGTGGTATGTGTGGAGTAAACCAGTCACTGCTAATCATCTGTCCAATACAGTCCCAACAGTAAAGCATAGTGGTGGCAGCATCATGCTGTGGGGGTGTTTTTCAGCTGCAGGGACAGGACGACTGGTTGCAATCGAGGGAAAGATAAATGTGGCCAAATACAGGGATATCCAGAACAAAAAACCTTCTCCAGAGTGCTCAGGACCTCAGACTGGGCCGAAGGTTTACCTTCCAACAAGACAATGACCCTAAGCACACAGCTAAAATAAGGAAGGAGTGGCTTCACAACAACTCCGTGATTGTTCTTGAATGGCCCAGCCAGAGCCCTGACTTAAACCCAATTGAGCATCTCTGGAGAGACCTACAAATGGCTGTCCACCAACGTTTACCATTCAACCTGACAGAACTGGAGAGGATCTGCAAGGAGTAATGGCAGAGGATCCCCAAATCCAGGTGTGAAAAACTTGTTGCATCATTCCCAAAAAGACTCATGGCTGTATTAGATCAAAAGGGTACTTCTACTAAATACTGAGCAAAGGGTCTGAATACTTAGGACCATGTGATATTTCAGTTTTTCTTTTTTAATAAAAATGTCAACAATTCTGTGTTTTTTTGTCAATATGGGGTGCTGTGTGTACATTAATGAGGAAAAAAATTAACTTAAATGATTTTAGCAAATGGCTGCAATATAACAAAGAATAAAAAATGTAAGGGGGTCTGAATACTTTCTGTCCCCACTGTAAATACTGCATTTCTTTGGAGAGGTGATGGAATTACATTACTCAAGAGTTATTCTTTTTGATTTATTCTGTGATATTTGGTGGTTCTTTGTGGGTGCAAGTATAGTGATATTAGTAGTAAATAGTGATATTATCCTCAAATTTTTGGGAATTACATTTTGATTTCTGATGTTGGTACACATATCACATTTTTTGGGCTCAAATTATGAATATTTGGAAATAATAAAAAACACAAAATATTGTGACACATTTTAAATTTGCATCAGCATTGGCATTGTTTGTGCTTTGTAAAGACACCTGTGTGAGTTTGGGGTAAAGATTGTTGTGAGAGTAATAAGTGAAAGTGACAGAGAAAAATATATTTTACCAAAACATCAAAACATTCCACATTCTATTATTCTTAAAAACAAAATAGAAGCAGCAACATTGTTGCAAGGAACATTTATTTCAGAGAAAGATACATTTCATTTCAACATTAAAAGTATTTATTGTACCATTAGAATCAATATCTGAAACTTGCCTTGGACTATAATAGCGCAAATGTTCATTCTCAAAAACGCATTTTAGCCAAGTGCTTATTTTGGTATTTACTATAGCGCCAGGTAAAAAAGACACTTGAGTTAAAAGGAGAGTTATTTTCAGGTCTGAGCATGCTCAGTTGTGTTGGCACCTAGTTGTACAAAAACAGGGAATTTATTTGTTCTCAGACTTTTAAAGATATTTCAGTGTATAAATCACTTTTTCACACAGTTTAAAAGCAGATTATCTTTAAATAATATACCGCATATTTCAGTACCATTTAGGCAATTATATCATGCTCTAAACATTATTTCCATGTGCAATTCTCCAGCTTTTAGCAGAGTAAGGATTTGGGCGCTATTTAGTTTCAGGGAACTATAGTAAATTTGATTTTGGGAGTATTTTCTCACCAGCGCTATAGTGAATACAGTTTTAGTGCTAATTAGTGCTAATTCACGCAAACTTGCGTGAATTTGCGCTGCGGCGCTATAGTAAACGACCCCCAATATGATCAGCCAATGACACCCACCCCAGAGATAGCTCTATTGTCTATGCTCCCTGGCTCCATAGCCTCCCAGAAACGTACCGTGTTACACTTTTTCCTATCAGCCGCCAGAGAACTTATCCCCCTATTCTGAAAGACCACTACCACCCCCCCTTATCCTCCTGGGTCTCGGTATTCAACGACATTATGCATTTGGAAGAGATGATAGCCCTAGACAATGACAACTTTGACAAATTTAAAACCCTCTGGCTCATTTGGATCCACTATTTCATCTCTGACTCCCTGAAGGCAATGTTGACACCTCATAGTTAATCCGGACCCACCTTCAAACCCTATTTTCCCGGTCTGTTGCACGGGGGTCTGCTCAACCCCTCCTAACCTTCCTCCCCCCTTGCTACACTTATTCCCTTGCCCTTCTCCCTCCCCCTCTTTTTTTCTTTCTCCCCCCTCTCCTCCATTCCTGTGTCTCCTTGGTCGCTACCCAGATGTTTTCCTCCCCAACCCTTGTAAGTTGTCTTGCAATACACTATGGTTTAAACCGCTACATCTTGGAAAACGGTTATGCCCGTATACCCCACTGGATTACATCTTGACATGTATTAGATATAAGATCTACACTGTATTGCCTTCTGTACTGAACATCTGCTCATTTCCCATGTTATGTTGTTTCATCTTGTTAAATGCAATAAAAACATATTTGACTCTAAAAGCGTAGATACCTAAAGGTATGTAATCAATTAAGTACGCCATGCCATGCTGCCACGTTTCAACTTATCTGAGTCATGCAGAGGTGAAATTGCCTCTCACTAGAATATTTTGTTGCCATCACCATTATTTCTAAGCATTGGTCACACCACCTCTTCCTTCTCAACATCCTGCATCTTGCAAGATGTTTCCTTAAGGCCGGGTTCACATATCTCCAGTTCCCAGCACGGGGTCCGATGCGTCCCTATTCACCAGTTCAGGTGTGATTCAGGTCTGAATTTTTGCCTGACTTCGCACCTGAACAGGACCTAAAGTCGCACAGGACCCTTCTGCAATGGGACAGCAGCTGTCCCGGACCTGTGTGAACCGGCTCCATTAAGAGCCGGTCACATATGTCTGTCGTGTGAATTGGATGCGCGGAAACATGCATCCAATTCGTATATGTAAACCTGGCCTTATAGACTTTCTCCTGCATGTCCCCTTCATGCTCCTCATATCAATCGCCAATTGTACCACAGTAGCAAATTAGACCCTTTCTTTCTGTTTGGTGCAGATGTTGTGTTTAATGGGGTGACATCTTTCTGCTGAATCTGGATGCCTCTTCAATAGGCCTCAGTTGGTGTACCTAATCAGTAAACACCTCCTGGCGCGTAATGAGTTTTAGACCAATTTGTATTACCTGTAGAGGCAATCAAGCAACGGCAGAGTTTAAACATTAAATCACAAAAAGATCCTGGTGAGTGACATTTAATTATATGGACAACACTCATGTTTTCTGCCCAAAAAAATCACTTGTCTATTCTTCAACCCTTTGACCCATAACTATGCAAGAATCAAAATATACAGTATAATAGCCAGTATAAGTGACTGGCAATTCAGAAAAGGAAAACAGATGTCACTACAAAGTGGACGTGAAATGGATGAGCTGCTGTGTACAAAATTATTTGCTTACCTCCATTTTCTCTTTCTACAGTCATTCCAACAAATGATGGAAGCATATTGTTCAAAAGAGGATTACCATTGTGGGCAATTGCCTCACTAGTAGATGAAGTAATTTTTGCTTTTAGATTGGAAACTGGATTTAGGAGATGGAGAAGGGGTGGGGGGTGGGGGTATATTAAGGGCTCTGTGCAGATGTCACTTTGCCTGCAAGATATGAGATTGTATTTGTATGATGTATGGGAGCTGCAATCCCTAAATGTGTGGCCACTGATTATTATCATGTAGATAAATTACATATGTCAATGGTTATTTTTTCATTTTCATATTTTTTTCTTACTTGTTCTACCTTTATTACATCAAATCAACAAATTCCATAACAATATGATAAGCTTAAAACACCAATCCCCATCCCATCCTTCCTCTCCAAAACAAACAAAAAAATTCCCATACCTATTGTACAATGTTATGACTAGGGATTGGTGAATGGTTTGGCCCGAGCATGAGTTTGGGCCGAACATTTGCCTGTTCGCTCATTCGCCAAACACTCAAATTTGCAGGGTGTTTGCCCCGACAAACACCCTGCAATACACTGAGCACCACGCATTCTGTGCCCTGATTGGGCAAAGCTTTGTTTAGGGGGCAGTGTAAGCCCCACTTCAGCCCTGGAGTATTTGGCTGCTCAATGACCAGAGCACTTTTTACAATTTGGCACTGCGCTGCTTTAACTGGTAATTGTGTGGTCATGCAATGCTGTACCCAAACAAAATTTGCATCCTTTTTTTCCCACAAATAGAGCTTTCTTTCGATGATATTTGATTGCCTCTGCGATTTTTATTTTTTACGATATAAACGGAAAAAGACCGAAAATCTGTTATAAAAAAAATTCAATAAACTCAATTTTAGTAATACATTTAAGCCAAAATGTATTCAGCCACATGTCTTTGGTAAAAAAAAAATGTCAATAAGCATATATTTATTGGTTTGCACAAAAGTTATAGCGTCTACAAACTAGGGTACATTTTCTGGAATTTACGTAGCTTTTAGTTTATGACTGCCTATCTCATTTCTTGAGGTGCTAATATGGCAGGGCAGTACAAACCCCCCCCAAATGACCCCATTTTGGAAAGACACCCCAAGGAAATTACTGAGAGGCATGTTGAGCCCATTGAATATTTTATTTTCCTGTCGCATCATGGCAGCATACACTTTGGGTTGTGATTCCGCCCCCACAACCTGATAGGACCACATAGCTATAAATTGTAGAGAGGGCCCCCGCCCCAGTATTCTCTTATTTTTCCTCACCTGCAGGACCGAACGATGTCAAAAGCACCCCCTTACCAAATTCGCCCCAGCCAGGTTCTAGCCTCTCCTGGGTGGAAGTCCTTGCCTGTACAGCCTCTAAACGAGCTAGATGGAAGGAACCCCACTCTGGTGATCTCAGGGATATGTGCGGCTTCAGTATAAGCCTTAAATAGGCTTAGTTGTGTGCAGCGGTCTCCATTAGTCTTTTCATCTCGTGGTGTGGCTTCCTGGGTGTTGTAGTCCCTCTGTGCCTCCCCCTGGTGCGACGAGTGTCTCGATGCTTCCGTGCATGCGCGGTGCGTGCTCTCAGGGCGTCCTGCTGTGTTTTGCCAGGTCCCAAGATGGCGCCAAGCGGGGCGCGTCACTACTGCGCATGCGCGAGTGGGACATGACCTTGGCGGCCATGGCGGCTTTTTTAAAAGGCTCAGACTGTCATTCTGTGATTCCTCCGGTTACCTGAAGATACCCTGACTGTATTATCAGCTGTGTTTTCACTTCTGGCGTTCCCCCCTTAGGGTAAGTGTTTCTCCTTTCTTCTGGTACTTTTGATTGGCTGCTTGCATGTTTATACCTGCCTGTATCTCTCCCAGGTGTATCACAGTTTTCCTTTCCATGGAGGCCGCTGCCCCTGCAGATCACCATAAGCCCAATAGGTAAGGGGGGGATTTCCATGGTAAGTAGTGAATATTGAAAAAAGAGAGCAGGATCGTACTAATGCTGCCTAATTGGTCAGCCCTACCAGGTCATCAAGGTCATCAAAATCAAGGCGAAGAGAGACCTCACGCAGGAGAAGCTGCTCCAGCCATAGGCGAAGTCGCTCAGCCCACAGGGGAAGCCATAGGAGGAGTCGTTCCTACTCTAGGCATAGACGTTCCTATCACAGAAGATCCCCTGCACGTAGACGTCAGTCTCCTGTACATCCTCCCCGTCCAGCGGGGAATGCTTGCTGGGTATGCGGAGCTACAGCCCTACCAGACAAACTGGCCTGCCGCAGATGTATGGATGAAGCCACCAGGGAGAAAGAGCTGGTTACTATAGAGCCTACCGGAGTCCCTGCTCTGCACGTCTCAACTCCAGATGCGGAGGCTTCAGCCCAGAGCGCCTCACCATCCCATCCCAGCACGTCAAGGGATCAAGAATTCCCATCAGACGATGAAGAGCTGGAGGCATCAGCTGGGTTTGATTTCTCGCTCATAGGACCCTTTGTGAAATCGGTCAAGGAAGCGATAAACTGGGAGGAACCTGAGGAGGTACAGCAGAAGCAGAGGAAGTATTTCCCGAATCTCAAGAGAGTTCCTGAAGCCTTTCCATTCATAGAGGAGCTGGATGAGCTTATTAAGGAGGAATGACAGAATCCGGAGAAGAAAATTAGTCTATCCAACAGACTTACTAAATTGTACCCTCTGAAAGAGCCCAAGGTATCTCCCTTGGTTTCCCCTCCAGTGGTAGACGCCTCTTTGATGCGCCTAGCCAGGCACGTGATGCTCCCCATTGAGGACGCAGTGACGTTCAGGGATGTGCTGGACAGAAAGGTGGATACGGACCTTAAGAGGGCTTACCTTTTTGCAGGGGGCACCTGCAGACCAGCAGTGGCACTGGCCGCCATCGGGAGAGCTATTTCCGGTTGGTCATCAAATACCACAAAACTCGTCACCGAGGGCGCAGATCAGGACCAGATCATTAAGGCCTTACAAGAACTCAGCCTTGCAGGGGACATTGTGGCGGAAGCTTCCGTAGACACTCTTAGGTCCGCATCAAGATCTATGTTAGCCAATGTAATGGCCAGGAGAGCGTTATGGCTTAAACCCTGGTCGGCCGACCCTGCCTCAAAATCTAATTGGTGCCGGATTCCGTATGACGGGGTAAACCTCTTTGGAGCAAAGCTGGATACAGCAATTTCTAAAGTGACAGGCGGGAAGTCAGGTCTTATCCCTTCAGACAGAAGACCAAAACAACAAAGGGCGCTTCCCTTTAAGCGCAATCTGCTGGAGAGATACAGGGATGCAAAATCCTATAGGCCTGGGAAAGAATACAGGAGAAGTTGGAAGAACCCTCAGACGTCCTTCCTCAAATTCCAAAAAGCCAAAACCCCTGCCTCCAATGAGCAGAAACCTTTTTGAAGGTACGCCCGTCCAACCAGCAGTAGTGGGTGCCAGACTCACAAGATTCAAGCTGGTTTGGGTGGAAATGATAAAAGACCCATGGACAGTATCCACCATCCATATCGGTCACAGATGATCATTCAAAAATCGCCCCCCAAGGGGTCACTTCTGCGCATCCAAGCTCCCTTCTTCCCGAGAGAAAAGGCTGTCCTTGGTCCAGTATATCCAGGATCTGCTACGGAAGCAAGCAATAGTGGAGGTCTCACCATCTCAAAGAGGGCAGGGTTTCTATTCCCCACCCTGGTAAAAAAGAAATCAGGGGACTTTCGTCCTGTCCTGGACCTAAAAAACCTCAACCGGTCAATCCGGGTAGAAACGTTCAGGATGGAAAGCCTACAATCAATCCTCCAAGCGATAAATTGGGGAGATTGGATGCTTTCGATCGACCTCCAGGACGCATACCTACATATCCCTATCCATGCAGAGTTCCAGAGATTCTTCCGTTTCACTATAAGCAGTTGGCACTTCCAATTTCGAAGTCTCCCGTTCGGGATCTCCACTGCACCCAGGACATTCACGAAGGTCCTATTGCCTGTAATAGCCCGCTTGAGAGTCCATCATTACCTGGACGACATCCTGCTTCTCTCGGAGTCTCTCATCCAGCATCAGGGAATCCTGGTCTCCACTTTACAGTCCCTAGGGTGGCTGATAAACTGGAAAAAAAGCAGCATCCATCCCACACAGAGAATGGTCTTTTTAGGGGCCGAGCTGGACACGAGAGAGAACACAGTAGAGCTTCCAAGGGAGAAGATTCCTCCCCTAATTCAGAAGGTAAGGAAGGCTATCTCGGCCAAGAGACTTTCGGCCAGAGCATGCCTCAGTATCCTGGGCTCCTTAGCATCCACCATTCCGATGGTCCAGTATGGAACTCGAGGCCTTTCCAAATTTCCTTTCTGCGCCAGTGGAACGATATCTCAATGTCCCAGTCGATTTACATCTCTCAAGAGGTGAAGCAATCATTGCTTTGGTGGACACGGACTTGCAACTTGAGAAGGTGCAAACACATAATCACCCCTCCCCAGGAGATGGTGACCTCAGATGCCAGTCTGCAGGGGTGGGGAGCCCACTATCAGGACTACGCGGCTCAAGGCCGCTGGCCATTCAGGACACAGGATTCAGTGTCGAATGTGTTGGAGATGAGAGCAGCGTTTCAGGCCCTCCTGTCCTTCAGTTCTCTCTTGAGGGAGAATCATGTTCTTCTGAGGATGGACAACAGGGTAGCGGTTGCCTATATCAACAGGCAGGGGGGCACCAGAAGCAGGTACATGATGCAGGAGGTCCGTCCTGTTCTAGAGTGGGCACAACTGAACCTGTCGGGTTTAAGGGCAGTTTATGTACCGGGAGTCCAGAACGTTTTGGCCGACTTGCTGAGCAGGAATTTCACCTCCAACCACGAGTGGTCTCTGAACCCACAGGCCTATGCCCTCATATCCCGGACCTGGGGTTCACCAGAGATAGACCTGGCTGCAACCCCGGAGAACGCAAAATGCCAGAGATTCCTATCAAGGATAACATTCCCTTCGGCGGAGGGGATGGATTGCCTCCTACACCCCTGGGATCTGACGCTGAAAGTCTCATTCTTAATAGCCATAACATCAGCTAAAAGGGTGTCAGAGATGCAAGCTTTAATGGTCAGTGATCCATATCTGGTTGTCTTTCCAGACAGATTAGTCTTAAGACCTTCAGACCGATTCATCCCCAAGGTATCCTCATCCTTTCACTTCAACCAGGAGATTAACCTTCCAGCACTCAGTACGGAACAGGGCGATCCTCACCCATTAGATGTCAAGGGTAATGTCTTGGAATATCTCTGGGCAACCAGATCCATCAGGAAAACGGAAAGTCTCCTAATCATCCCGCATGGATTCAGGAGAGGTCAAGCGGCATCCTCATGCACCATTGCTTCATGGCTAGTAAAGACCATCAAAAGGCCTATTCATTGAGTAATCATCAAGTACCTGAGGGCTTAAGGGCACACTCCACCAGGGCAGTGGCAACCTCCTGGGCGGCATATTGTAGAGTCTTGGCCGAGACAATTTGCAGAGCGGCCACCTGGTCTTCCAGGAGCACCTTTATGTCCCATTACAAAGTAGATTCTGCCTGCTTATCCATAGTGGATTTCGGAAGATCTGTTACCCAGGCTAATTCTTCTATTCTTTGTTAATAAACTTAGTTTGAATTCCCACCCAGTTTTTGCGAGTTATTCCCCAAAGTGTATGCTGCCATGATGCGACAGGAAAACGGAAAATTGTATACTCACCTTTCCGTAAATTTCCTTTCCTGTTGCATCTTCATGGCAGCATACAATCTCCCACCCTTCTGAGGTGATATACACAGAGAATACTGGGGCGGGGGCCCTCTCTACAATTTATAGCTATGTGGTCCTATCAGGTTGTGGGGGCGGAGTCACAACCCACAGTGTATGCTGCCATGAAGATGCGACAGGAAAGGAAAATTACGGAAAGGTGAGTATACAATTTTCCTTTTTTTTGTCACAAGTGATTGAAAAATGACAAAAAAAAAATACACAAAGTTGTCACTAAATGATATATTGTTCACACGTGAGCAATACCCACATGGGGGGCAATCCTCCCCTAATGTTAGGGGCAAATCGCCCTTCCACTCCTGCCCTCATGCTTCAGCATATATGCTCTTTTTTTTTTTTAAACTGTAATGGTGAAATCACCTTCTACATCGCTGGAGTCGCTGAATTACATGTCGTGGGAGCAAACGCTGTTCCTGTCGAGATAAATAAATCAGTGCTACAGCTGAATGGAGTACCTGAAAACCAAAAAAATGGTTAACAATAAAACACAGTAAACAGTAAAGTATAAAAGAATTACATATCTGAAAAGCAAACATGATAAAACATAGTAACAATAAAACATTGCATTGTAGAATACAGTAAAAAAAGAGCAGAACAATAGAGAGAGAGAACAATAAAACGACAACTATTTTTGTTTATATATATATATATATATTTACACTTTTATTTGTAACTGTAACAATTGTAGTGGTTGTAAAGGTTCGGGTCTCTCAAAATGCGATGGCATCTTTGGATACCCTGTGAAAGTGTGTCCTAGTCTGTGCAGTGCTTTACCCTACGCTAATACTCCACTAGTGTGTGGTAGCGTTCAAAACATTCATCAATGCAAAGACCAGGATGGTCAGGACAGGAGGGACAATAATAACTGGTGTCACGCCTATATTCACGCTTTCTACAGACACAACATTTTCTTTGGGGGGCTCATTGGGTAGGGGTACCAGGGAGAATATATGGCAAATGCCTCTCATGCAGCCAGCTTACTGCATTTGGATTGGGAAGTTGGGCCACAGCACCATCTGGAAACAGAGGGGCTGCGATGATCTCTTCCTGGAATTTAAAGAAGGTCATTCTGAGGCTTTGTATAGCACATAAGCATTCAGAAGAGCCAATTGGAATAAGTATACAGACACTTTTTGTACTAGCATCTGGCCTTACGGGAAACTAGGTATGGCGCCAACAACTGGTCATTAGGGATGAGCTTCGAGTTCGAGTCGAACTCATGTTCGACTCGAACATTGGCTGTTCGCAAGTTCACCGAACAGCGAACAATTTGGGGTGTTCGCGGCAAATTCGAATGCCGCGGAACACCCTTTAAAAGTCTATGGGAGAAATCAAAAGTGCTAATTTTAAAGGCTAATATGCAAGTTATTGTCATAAAAAGTGTTTGGGGACCTGGGTCCTGCCCCAGGGGACATGGATCAATGCAAAAAAAAGTTTTAAAAACGGACGTTTTTTCAGGAGCAGTGATTTTAATAATACTTAAAGTCAATCAATAAAAGTGTAATATCCCTTTAAATTTCGTACCTGGGGGGTGTCTATAGTGTGCCTGTAAAGGGGCGCATGTTTCCTGTGTTTAGAACAGTCTGACAGCAAAATGACATTTTGAAGGAAAAAACTCATTTAAAACTACCCGCGGCTATTGCCGACAATACACATAGAAGTTCATTGATAAAAACGGCATGGGAATTCCCCAAAGGGGAACCCCGAACCAAAATTAAAAAAAAAAAATGACGTGGGGGTCCCCCTAAATTCCATACCAGGCCCTTCAGGTCTGGTATGGATATTAAGGGGAACCCCGGCCAAAATTTAAAAAAAAAAATGACGTGGGGTTCCCCCTAAATTCCATACCAGACCCTTCAGGTCTGGTATGGATTTTAAGGGGAACCCCGCGCCAAAAAAAAAAAAAAAAACGGCGTGGGGTCCCCCCTAAAATCCATACCAGACCCTTATCCGAGCACGCAACCTGGCAGGCCGCAGGAAAAGAGGGGGGGACAAGAGTGCGGCCCCCCCTCCCTCCTGAACCGTACCAGGCCACATGCCCTCAACATTGGGAGGGTGCTTTGGGGTAGCCCCCCAAAACACCTTGTCCCCATGTTGATGAGGACAAGGGCCTCATCCCCACAACCCTGGCCGGTGGTTGTGGGGGTCTGCGGGCGGGGGGCTTATCGGAATCTGGAAGCCCCCTTTAACAAGGTGACCCCCAGATCCCGGCCCCCCCCCTGTGTGAAATGGTAAGGGGGTACATAAGTACCCCTACCATTTCACGAAAAAAGTGTCAAAAATGTTAAAAATGACAAGAGACAGTTTTTGACAATTCCTTTATTTAAATGCTTCTTCTTTCTTCTATCTTCCTTCATCTTCTGGTTCTTCTGGCTCTTCTGGTTCTTCTGGTTCTTCCTCCGGCGTTCTCGTCCAGCATCTCCTCCGCGGCGTCTTCTGTCTTCTTCTCCTCGGGCCGCTCCGCACCCATGGCATGGGGGGGAGGCTCCCGCTCTTCTCTTCTTCTCTTCTTCTTTTCTTCTTTTCTTCTTTTCTTCTCTTCTTCTCTTCTTTTTCATTTTCTTCTCCGGGCCGCTCCGCAATCCATGCTGGCATGGAGGGAGGCTCCCGCTGTGTAAAGGCGCTCCTCGGCTGACAGTTCTTAAATAACGTGGGGGCGGGGCCACCCGGTGACCCCGCCCCCCTCTGACGCAGGGTGACTTGACGGGACTTCCCTGTGGCATTCCCCGTGACGTCACAGGGAAGTCCCGTCAAGTCACCGTGCGTCAGAGGGGGGCGGGGTCACCGGGTGGCCCCGCCCCCCCCGTTATTTAAGAACTGTCAGACGAGGAGCGCCGTCACACAGCGGGAGCCTCCCTCCATGCCAGCATGGATTGCGGAGCGGCCCGGAGAAGAAAATGAAGAAGAAGAGAAGAAGAGAAGAAGAGAAGAAGAGAAGAAGAGAAGAGCGGGAGCCTCCCCCCCATGCCATGGGTGCGGAGCGGCCCGAGGAGAAGAAGACAGAAGACGCTGTGGAGGAGATGCTGGACGAGAACGCCGGAGGAAGAACCAGAAGAACCAGAAGAGCCAGAAGATGAAGGAAGATAGAAGAAAGAAGAAGCATTTAAATAAAGGAATTGTCAAAAACTGTCTCTTGTCATTTTTAACATTTTTGACACTTTTTTCGTGAAATGGTAGGGGTACTTATGTACCCCCTTACCATTTCACACAGGGGGGGGCCGGGATCTGGGGGTCACCTTGTTAAAGGGGGCTTCCAGATTCCGATAAGCCCCCCGCCCGCAGACCCCCACAACCACCGGCCAGGGTTGTGGGAATGAGGCCCTTGTCCTCATCAACATGGGGACAAGGTGTTTTGGGGGGCTACCCCAAAGCACCCTCCCAATGTTGAGGGCATGTGGCCTGGTACGGTTCAGGAGGGAGGGGGGGCCGCACTCTCGTCCCCCCCTCTTTTCCTGCGGCCTGCCAGGTTGCGTGCTCGGATAAGGGTCTGGTATGGATTTTTGGGGGGACCCCACGCCGTTTTTTTTTTTTTTTTTTTTTGGCGCGGGGTTCCCCTTAAAATCCATACCAGACCTGAAGGGTCTGGTATGGAATTTAGGGGGAACCCCACGTCATTTTTTTTTTTAAATTTTGGCCGGGGTTCCCCTTAATATCCATACCAGACCTGAAGGGCCTGGTATGGAATTTAGGGGGACCCCCACGTCATTTTTTTTTTTTTAATTTTGGTTCGGGGTTCCCCTTTGGGGAATTCCCATGCCGTTTTTATCAATGAACTTCTATGTGTATTGTCGGCAATGCAATAGCCGCGGGTAGTTTTAAATGAGTTTTTTCCTTCAAAATGTCATTTTGCTGTCAGACTGTTCTAAACACAGGAAACATGCGCCCCTTTACAGGCACACTATAGACACCCCCCAGGTACGAAATTTAAAGGGATATTACACTTTTATTGTTTGACTTTAAGCATTATTAAAATCACTGCTCCTGAAAAAACGGCCGTTTTTAAAACTTTTTTTTGCATTGATCCATGTCCCCTGGGGCAGGACCCAGGTCCCCAAACACTTTTTATGACAATAACTTGCATATAAGCCTTGAAAATTAGCACTTTTGATTATTCATGTTCGTGTCCCATAGACTTTAACGGTGTTCCCATGTTCGAACAAACTTTTTTCCTGTTCGCATGTTCTGGTGCGAACCGAACAGGGGGGTGTTCGGCTCATCCCTACTGGTCATTGAGGTTCACCCTTCCCATATTAAGGTTATATTCGTGGACACAGAGTAGTTTCTCCACAACACCAGTCGCCGTAGGAATTTGGACCGTCTTGTCTGCGTGAAGGGAGGACAGAACAAAAACATTCTTATTATCCCTCCACTTCACAGCGAGCAAATTATTACACTTCAAGCACACTCTCTCTTCCCCAGCCTAAGATGGGAATCTACAAGCCGCTGGGGTAAGCCCCGGCAATCAGATCGCTCGGTGCCACATGCACCAATTCCATGATCAAACAAGTGACTAAAAAGTGGCACACTTGTGTAATAATTGTCCACATACAAGTGGTACCACTTTCTGAATAAGGGTGACACCAAGTCCCAAACAATCTTACCAGCGCTCCCTATGTAGTCTGGGCAGTTCTCCAGCTCTACGTAACTATCTCTTCCCTCATAAACCAGAAAACTATATGTATAGCTTGTGGCCCTGTCACAGAGCTTATACATCTTGACCCCATATCTGGCACGCTTGCTGGGAAGATACTGTTTGAAAGACAAGCGGCCAGAAAAGTTAATCAGGGACTCATCAAAGCAGACAACTTGATCGGGAGTAGACAAGGCTGCAAACTATTGGTTGACGTGGTTTACGAGGGGCCAAATTTTGTAGAGCCAATTGTATCCAGGGTCACCTCGAGGATGACAGAGTTCATGATCATTGAAGTGCATGAACCGCAAGATCTGCTCTTATCATGCCCTGGCCATGGAGGTGGTGAATTGGGTCAGTGGACCAATATGACCCCCAACTCACTCATTTTAGTTATGCCCATGAGGAGGGATAGGCCCAGAAAGGTCTTAAATTCGGAAACCATAATAGGTTTCCATTCTATGGCAAGGGTCAAATGGGGATTAGCAGTGATGAAATGACCAGCATACAAATTGCTTTGGTCCACAATAGAGCTATAGAGATCTTCCGTGAAAAAACAGTGAATAAAAATCAAGAGATGTAAAATCAACTGTTTCCACCTGAATTCCGGGTTGGCCAGTGAATGGGGGAAGTAGGGGTGCTGCAGAAGTGGTGGGCTACCAATTAGTATTGGCAAATGCAACAGGAAGGGCACTATGGGCTCAATGGCCCTGTCTTTGTCTTCTTGGTGACTGCAGGACACTAGTTGTGCTAGCCACCTCACCAGCTTATGGGACTCGCCACGTCACCATGTGATACTGCAGTGCTGGTTTGACTACGACCAGGGTGTACTATGCCGCTGGTGCTTGCCAGCTTGCGGTTCACCAGAAGAATGTGTGGCACTAGTATTGGCTCTCTGCTCCATACAAGAGCCCTGCGGTTCTTGCACCTCAACAGCAGAAGAACGGGGTCGGGTACGCCTGACCTTGGCAGGGACCACAGCTCCATCGTCAGAGCTATCTGTCAGGGTGCCGCTGCTGTCTACAGAATCGTATTCTGAGCCTGAATCTGACAGATGGGTGACTACCTCTTCACAATCTGTCATGCTCAGAAACATGTAGGCCTCTTCACTAGTGTACCTTCGATTTGACATTTTGGTCTCTAAATTTACTGGTACAACTAGTGAGACTCACAGGAAAAAGAGATCCTGACTGTCAACGACTGATTCGATTCGAGCGCTACCAAAAAAACTGTTAGCATTCACAGGGATCAGACCTGACTCTGCGAACGCTGCAGTGTGTTGTGTTTTTGTAAGTGACAGTGATCGATTGATACTGCACTTGGGTGGGCTGGGCTGGGCTGAGGTGCTAAACGCAAGTGCTAGCAGGTACCTGGCCTGATTCCGTTAATGCTGCATTTTTGGGAACCCTAAACTATTACTCTAATATTACTATTACTATTAATATTACTAATATTACTATTACCCTAAACATGCGAACAGGCAAAACATGTGTTCAAACACGCGAACACCGTTAAAGTCTATGGGACTCGAATATGAATAATCAAAAGTGCTAATTTTAAAGGCTTATATGCAAGTTATTGTCATAAAAAGTGTTTGGGGACCTGGGTCCTGGCCCAGGGGACATGTATCAATACAAAAAAAAGAAACCGGGTGACCCTGCCCCCTCTGACGTCACGGGGAAAGCCATAGGGAAGTCCCCATCAAGTGAGGGGGACCCCCACGCCATTTTTTAAAAAATTTTGGTGCAGGGTTCCCCTTAATATCCATACCAGACCTGAAGGGCCTGGTATAGAATTTAGGAGGACCCCCACGTCATTTTTTTTTTAAATTTTGGTTTGGGGTTCCCCTGTGGGGAAATCCCATACCGTTTTTATCAATGAATTTTTATGTGTATTGTTGGACCGACAATTCATTAATAGCCGCGAGTAGTTTTAAATGACTTTTTTTCCTTTGAAATGTCATTTTGCTGTCAGACTGTTATAAACACGGAAAACATGCGCCCCTTTACAGGCATACTATAGACACCCCCCAGGTACAAAATTTAAAGGAATATTACACTTTCATTGTTTTACTTTAAGCATTATTAAAATCACTGCTCCCGAAAAAACTGCAGTTTTTAAAACTTCTTTTTGCATTGATATATGTCCCCTGGGGCAGGACCCAGGTCCCCAAACACTTTTTATGACAATACCATGCATATAAGCCTTTAAAATTAGCACTTTTGATTTCTCCCACAGACTTTTAAAGGGTGTTCCGCGGCTTTCGAATTTGCCGCGAACACTCCAAATTGTTCGCTGTTCGGACTGGCGAATGGCCGATGTACGAGTCGGTTTTTATTTTTTAATAATTCTGCAAAAATGTCAACAATTCTGTGTTTTTCTGTCAATATGGGGTGCTGTGTGTACATTAATGAGGAAAAAAAATGAACTTAAATCATTTTAGCAAATAGCTGCAATATAAGAAAGAGTGAAAAATTTAAGGGGGTCTGAATACTTTCCGTCCCCACTGTATATGTATGCCCATTTGCCCACTCGTGCCATTCTGCCGACATATATCGGCATGCGGCAGTTGGCAAGTGGTTAAGAAATGGGTCCGGGAAGCCGGCCACCACGTCCTTAACAACTGATGGGTCATCAGCTGTCAATGGGTTTCTTTGCTGACCACTGAATAATAAAAAATGGTTCCCCCCCCAAAATCCACACCAGACCCTTATCCAAGCATGCAGCCTGGCAGGTCAGGAAAAGGGGGGGACAAAAGCAAGCCCCCCTCCTGAACAATACCAGGCCACATACCATCAACATGGGGGGGTGGGTGCTTTGGGGCGGGGGGGCTCTGTTGATGGGGACAAGGGCCTCTTCCTGACAACCCTGGCCTGTGGTCGTCGGGGTCTGCGGGTGGGGGCTTACAAGGGAGCGCCCAGATCCCGCCCCCACCCCACCACGTGAATGGTATTGGGTACATCATACCCATACCCATTCACCAAAAAAGTGCCAAATGTAAGAAAAACAGGAGACAGTTTTTGACAAATCCTTTATTAGAAAAAAAAGGTGTCCCTCGATGTAAATCCACCATCAATCACGATGCCGATGAACCCGAAAAATAGAAAAAAAAATGCTTCCACTTCATTGGAGGCCTCCTGCCAACTGCCCACCTTGCACTTTGACAGCTCTTATAAAGGCAGGGCGTGAGGCCACCCAGGAACATCACTCTGTGGCACCGCCCCCTTCTGACGTCACGTGATATTTAAAGGATTTTTTTCATTTTTATTGTTGCACTTTAAGCATTGTTAAAATCTTCACTGCCTCTGAAAAAACGATTGTTTAAAAAAAAAATATATATATATTGATACATGTCCCCCAGGGCAGTACCCAGACCCCCAAACCCCTTTTATGGCCAATTACTTGCATATAAGCCTTCAAAATGGGCACTTTTGATTTTTCCTGTTCGGCTCCCATAGACTTCAATCGGGTTCGCTGTTCGGGTTAGAAAATTTCCCCTGTTTGGAAGTTCTGCTGCAAACCGAACAGAGGGGTGTTTGGCCCATCCCTAGTTATAACATCTGATACATGCTTATACAGTACAATAACATCACATCTTCTATGCTCAATCCCCTTTTTACTGGCCACCAATCATACACACTTCTATTCCTTCTGTATTGAACTATATTGTAATTGTACTGTCCTCTTTTTTATTGTAAAGTGTTGAGTAAATTGTTGGCACTATATACAGTAAATCCTGTATAAAATAATAACTTTCTGTCTTGTCACTTTATTTTATGCACCCATTAAACCCACATAGGTTTCTGATCTTTTGAATGTAAACCAATACATTTCCAAATATTTTTCCACCTTATCTTCACAAGAATGATTAAGTTCTTCCATAGAGCAAATGTCTTCTACTCTCCTGAGAAAATCCTTAATTAAAGGGGCCTCCTGCAAATGCCAACATTTTGGAATCACCCCTTTAGCTGCATTTATTAAATTAGGATTTGATTTCCAGTAATGTTCTTATGAATTTGCCATATTATGAAACAAATATGCTCATGGATCTTTAGGCAAGCCAATAACACGTATATAATGTATTACCTATGCAATTCTTGTATTTTTGAACATCCCCACCATATGTGAATCATCATTCCCTTTGCATTATACCCTGCCAACTTAGAGATTTGAAAGCAAGATTAATTTTCCAGTTGATATTTATGTGCTCTAGTGGGTGTAATATACCATCTTGCCAAACATTTAAAATTCATCTCTAGTGTTTATATCTATTGAGGAACTATATGCGAGTTTCAGCGCCTTTCCTTTCTGTTTTTCATTCAAAGCTACCCCAGTCTCTTTTTTCCATTTTTCTATATATGGTGGTATTTTTGGCCCAGCCAGTGTAGTAAGTATCTTGTAAATCTGAGAATGCATTGGGGCCATTTCAAAACTGAACAACTTCTCAAAGGGGAGTACATTTTTTACCACTCATATCGGTTGTGTTAATGATATTACAAAATGCCTCAGCTGGAAATGCATTCATATATCCAACTGAAAAGTTCCCCCTTTGTGCCTTACTTTCTGAATTGTGCATATCCCCCTACCCTTCATAATATTCTTTAAATGCTACATTTTATTTTTTGTCCATGCTACAAAAGTATCCTCATTTCCTGATAAAGAATAATTCCTGCTGGTAAAGGGGAACAAAGGCAAGTTTTGAAGGTAAAAAAATGTGCACGTATTATTTTTTTCTCTAAGGAGCCTGCAGAGCATTGCACCTGAGACCAGCAGATCATGGGTGCAATCTCAAGATCCTGCAGACTTTTAGCATAGCTGTCTGCTTGTACGCCGCATGGGCAAGCAGTTACCTGAGTGCAGGAAGATCAATGGACGAGATTGTTCACCAGCACACTCATAGTTCATTGAGAACTTCATTCATCCATAGGAAACGATGAATGAATGATGCAGACATGTGAGTGGAGCCCTGCACTGTTGTGCTGTTTTCAATTTGTGATGGTCAGGGAGAGGATCTCCCACCTGTTGTTGCAGGAAGGGGGGATGGGGAGAGGCTGCAAATGCTGGAATATGTTATATGTTTCACCCTAAAATGGGTGGAACATGTAATATTGCAAAGGTGAACTTATCCTTTAAATTGTCTATGAATTATATCCCATATCTTAAAAATATTGGTTGTTAATGGACTTGCATTTTTAGAGCGCAAACAATATTGTTGTGGAATCCAGTGGTGTGTTGCTCATTGTTCCTTATAAGCTTACTCAACTTCTCCCCTGTGGATTATACAGTATATCTAATCTACAAACCATGCCAGGGTCATAGCTTGGTAATAGCTCTTAAAGTCTGGAACTCCCACTTACCCTTTATCCTTTACCTCTACTTATTACAGTATATTGTACTCTGGGGCTCTTAACTTGCCAAATATACCTCAGGACAAGAGCCTGTAATGTCATGAAATATGGTTGTAGCAGGTGAAATGGGAGCAATTGAAATTAATAAATAACTTTGGGTAGAAGATGAAAACAAAATACTGGCTGAAGAGAGCACAATAATCTGGCAAATAGGAAGTGCAGAGACATGGCTTAAATCAGGAAGTTCATGGGAAGACCTAAAAGTTCAAGGTTCAGAATAAGTTAAGGCACAAGGCAGGGTTGTCCAATGGACCAGACAGGGCACTGTGCAGCATCTTGGATAGCTCAGTGAGAAGAGTCATTGCCAGACACCGTGGAGGTCCCAGGTTCAAGTCCAGGCCTTAACAAAGAGACGCCAATAGCCAATGTTCTACAAACATATAATCTAATCTTGAGTATAACCCAGGCACCATGTGCCTGAATGTCCGAATAAAAAAAATAATGAATTTCAAATAATATGAAAGAAATTATAGCGGATATAACAAATGACATGATTTGGTAATTTGTTAAAGATCTAATGAAACAAAAGGTTAACTCAAAGTAAATCTTACAGTCCAATCAGCTAATTAATCTTGTGCTGGAGGTTGGATTACTGAGAACTGAGTGAGAAGGGTATTGTATTTGAGGAGAAGAGATATTGTCATTGTGTGTGTTAATAGATTCAATAAACAAACAACTTTCCAAACTACGAATCGTTATCACGAATCAATATACATACATAAATATCAAATTTCAACGAATACAAAAGAAATTATAGTGGATACGAATGAATTCGACATGATTCGGGAATTTGTTAAAGACCTAATGAAACAAAAGGTCAACTCTAAGTATATCTTAAGGCCCGTACACACGATCGGACTTTTTGACAACAAACATGCAAATTAGCTGTTTTGGAGCAACATCTGACCGTGTGTACGCTCCATCGGACAAACTTTTTCTGTTTCCTTCGGACTTTTGTTGGCTGTGCGAATGCAAAAACTTTCCGGCAACAAAAGTCTGATGGAGCAAAGTCCGATCGTGTGTACACAAAACCATCAGACTTTTGTACAAACTACAGTATGCATATACAAGAATGTTTCCAGCGTGAACCCATCATGCTGGTTCTCAGCGACAGGGTACTGTACATCTCGAGCTGGCTGCAAGAGGAAAAACACATTTTCCTATTGCGGCAAGCGCGAGAGGGAATTCCCTTCTGGGGGCATACCAGGCCCTTAGGTCTGGTATGTATTTTAAGGGGAACCCCTACGCCGAAAAAACGGCATGGAGGTCCCCCGAAATTCATACCAGATTCAATATTCAATCAGGAAAGAGGTTGGGGATGAGCGAGTGCCCCCCCCCCCCCCCCCCCGGAGCCGTACCAGGCCGCATGCCCTGGTCACCTGCTACAATTCCTCTAAACACGACTTTGGTACGATTTTGTTATAACTTTTTTTGTTTTTTGGTGCGATTTTTTTGCATTTTTATTTGGATTTGGTTTTTGGGTTCACTCACCTGTATTTTGGTTTTGGACACTATACGCACTGTCACTATACTATCATGATATTCATGTCTGCATGTTTTATACACTAATTTGTATTATATTTTTGGTGATAACCTCTCCTGTGTAGGATTGGTGTCCACACCTAGAGGGTTTTAGTACTCACCTACTGGGGTAGGTGAGGTGTGATAACTATTACACTATCACCTTTATGGTAACTGTTTTGTCATAATTTATTCCACAATAACACTGTGGGGCTGATTTACGAAGCATTTGCGCCATGACTTGCGGTGCACGCCGATGCGCAAATGACATTTTCGTATTTACAAAGCATTTGCGCTGGGAACACAGCACGATCCCCCATTTACTATTCTCTTCCCGGCACACGGGAAGAGGTGATCTGTACGCCACTATAGATCTGGTGCACGGCATCTTTAACTTCAAATTTAAACAAGCTGGAAGTGCCAATAATATGGGGGTGATGTGGGGTGATGTGGGGAAGTGTAGTACTAACTGTCCAAGTCACAAATATGGCCAAAATAGAATGAGAAAGTGACTTTCTCTGAATAAGCCGGCTGCGCCGGCAAATACATTTAAACTGCGGGAGGTGCAGCATTTGTGCTTGTTCAAATACTCTGGTTCACTGCGCCGGCAAAATATTAGTAAATGTCAGGCAACGTAAAAGCATTTGCATAGGTTGAACGGGCGCACCTCTAGACTTTTTTTTTTTTTTTAACGCTGGTTCACTTCATGCGGCTCTAATGAAATGTCGGTCTGGCAATACACATAAAAGTTAATTGATAAAAACAGCATTAAGAAAACAAACAAAATTCAGAAAAGAAATGCGTGGGGTTCCCCCGAAATTCAATACCAGGCCCTTCAGGTCTGGTATGGATATTAAGGGGAACCCCGCACCAAAATTAAAAAAAAATTGGCGTGGGGTCCCCCTAAAAATCCATACCAGACCCTTATCCGAGCACGCAACCTAGCAGGCCACAGGAAAAGAGGGGACGACGAGAGAGCGCCCCCCCTCCTGAACTGTACCAGGTCACATGCCCTCAACATTGGAAGGGTGCTTTGGGGTAGCCCCCCAAAACACCTTGTCCCCATGTTGATGAGGACAAGGGCCTCATCCCCACAACCCTTGGCCGGTGGTTGTGGGGGTCTGCGAGCGGGGGGCTTATCGGAATCTGGAAGCCCCCTTTAACAAGGGAACCCCCAGATCCCGGCCCTCCCCCCTGTGTGAAATGGTAAGGGGGTACAAAAGTACCCCTACCATTTCACTAAAAAAGTGTCAAAAATGTTAAAAATGACAAGAGACAGTTTTTGACAAATCCTTTATTTAAATGCTTCTTCTTTCTTCTATCTTCCTTCGGTTTCTTCCTCCATCTTTGTCCATCTTCTTCTTCTGGTTCTTCCTCCGGTGTTCTCGACCAGCATCTTCTTCCGTGGCATCGGCGTCTTCTTTCCTCCTTCTCCTCTGGCCACTCCGCATCCATGATGGCATGGACGGAGGCTCCCGCTGTGTGATGCCTCTCCTCTTCTGACGGTTCTTAAATAACGGGGGGGGTGGGGCCACCGGGTGACCCCGCCCCCCTCTGACGCACTTGACGGGGGCTTCCCTGTGGCATTCATTGTGACGTCAGATGGGGCGGGGTCACCGGGTGCCCCCCCTTATTTAAGAACCGTCAGAAGAGGAGAAGCGTCACTTAGGGCCAGTTCACACCATAGAAACGCAGTCCGGACACATTCCAGGTGCTTTTCTGCATGCACGTTTTTGATGCGTTCCAGTGCATTTTTGGTGCGTTTTTGATGCAGTCCAGTGCTTTTTTCCCCCCTCTTTTTTCTTAACCGTAAATAAGGACAAGTGCGTTCCAGTGCGTTTTTGATGCGTTTGACAGCTTTCCAGTACAGTCCAGTGCAGAAAAAATGCAGCATGTTCTACTTTTTTTTCTGGAACTGGAATGCACTGGAACGGCAAGCACTGGTGTGAACTATGCCATTGCACACCATATAACCGAATTTCCATGCATTTTTGATGCATAAAATATGCACTGGAATGCATTGGTGTGAACTGGCCCTTAAGCAATTTGGCATATTTAAAGGCATTTCTCCTTGTTTCGTTTTTGGGGTTGTCCAATTGGTGACATTGATATATGTCCCTTAGGGTGGGGCCTGGACCCCATACTCATTTTAAGGCCAATAACTAGAAGATAAGCCAGCCAAGTGGGGACTAGTAAAATTGCCAAGTCAGTTCCCTTAGACTGCAATGGTATTTGTTGTATAACTTTTGCACATTAGGCTCTTTAGTTGCCCCCCTGGACTGGGGGGTGTTTTGTCCCATCTGTAATTTTGGTGCATGCTGGATGATGTGCTTAATTTTGGACAGGGGGGTGGCTTATTTTGTGCTAGCTGCATTTGGGTTGTTCTGGGCATGATCAGGGACTTAGTTTTCTTTTGGTGGTGCTTTTTGTGTGTGAACATTACTTGGATGTTTCTGGGCATGCTCAGAGTGTGTTTTTTGGGTTAGTAATTTAAGGACATCCTTAACAGGTGTACCCACTTTGAAGTTCAGTCTCTACATTGGGTTAAATTGCATTTTGTGTGTTTAATGGACTGTCCATGTGTTTGCAATTGCCTCATTAGCACACAAACCTATGTTATATAAAGCTAGCAGATAGTAATCTTTACTTTGCCCTGAAAAGAGCCAAGATTGTGTGATGGTCTGAATTTTTCTTTGCTGAGCTCAATGGAGCGAAAGGGGATTCAGAACACCCTGCGGTTTCAGGTTATGCCTGGTCATCTGCATAAAGTAAGTTTGGAGTTCCTTGTTCAGGATTTGCTGGAGAAAACAGTTGCAGCGGAACCATGTCACATCTATTGTATCCAGGACCATGCAGCACCAAGGTACTATGATGTTTCTTTTGTGCATAGCAATTTTTGCATGGGAGTTATTGAGAAGTGTAATGAATTGGAGAAAGCTAACCATGAGTCTATAAGGCCTTTCATAGTGGAACCCTTGTATGCTATGGAGGAGAAACCATTGGTTGTTCACCTGTTTAACCCCTTCACGGACATTGCCTTGGTAGTGGCCTTTTTGAAGAGATACTGCTCTGCAGTGAAGGGGGACTTCAGGCTGACTAATCGTCTGGGGATCTTTAATGGCAAATTAAAGTTTTTTGTCAAGCTGAAGGTGGATTCTGAAGGGATTGGTGGAGTGCGGCATCCACCAGCTAATTTTTTCAATAGCAGGAAATAGAGGGTTTCTCTACTACCCTGGTCAACTGACATACTGCAGAAGATGTCATAAGTTTGGGCATACCAGAGATGACTGTAATGCGGAGATGCACTGCCAGAACTGTGGGGAGGAGGGACATGAGGCTGGGGCTTGCTTGATTAAGCGGGCCTGTGATATATGTGGACAGCGTGATCATACAGTGAAGAATTGTCCAAAAGTAAGGAGGGCCTATGTCTCTTATGCTGAAGCTGTCAGGCGCACCGCTGAGAGTGGACGACCAGTGTCCACACAGGTGCTGTCTGACTCTCCTGAAAGACAGGAAGAGGAGGTGGTGGTGGAAGAGGAAGAAAGTGGGCACCTGGGTGTGGAGGAGAGAGTGGAGGAAAGAGTAGAAGTGCCACCCACTAGTGTGGAGCCATTAACAGCGGGGAGTGGAGCAGAGGTGGAGAGGGCAGTGGAGGAGGTTATGGAGGAGTTGGCAGCAGCCTTACAGTGGGAGCCGGAAGTGCAGGAAGCCCAAGAAGAAGAGGTGGAAAAGATGGAGACACTGGGTGCCAAGACAAAGGTGGACGCTTTGGGGAGCCCTAAGAAGAGAAGGGCTAAGAAATTGAAAGTAGAGACAGCTGTGATTGAAACACCTAACCCCTTTGAGGTCCTAGGGGATGTTGGAGTGGAGGTAGAATCACCAGCACTAAGTCCAGGGACTCCAGAAAATTTTCAGCCGGCCACATTGTCGTCTAGTCAGGAGTTTTTGGATGATGAAAGCGTTATGACCCTGAGGAATGTATGTCAGTTTTCTGGCTTAAGTGATAAGTCTGGGGGTGAATGATGCACATCTTCATGTGAATGAGCATCAAGCTGGTGTCCCTCAATGTGAGGGGTTTTGGGTCTCCTGCTAGACAGTGTGCTGTTTTTGAGGACTTGAAGGTTAATGGAGGAGACATCATCTGTCTACAGGAGTGTTTTTTTTAATCGACCGCCCAAGCCTCCGGTCGGCAGTTGTGAAAAATAGGAATGCTGGGGTAGGCATTATCATTACAAATAGAAATATTCGCATTATGTCTCATGTTGTGTTAGTGCCAGGAAGATTAATTATGGCAGATTTAATTTTGTTTAACCAGAAGTTTAGGCTTTTTAATTTATATGCTCCTGTGAATAGCCAGAAACGTCTTGATTTTTTTGAAGTTTTGAAGTTACATTCAGTGGGAAGGAGACCTAGTGTGATCATGGGTGATTTTAATACGATCCGATTTGTGAAAGATCGGATAGGAGTAGCGGAGACTAAGTTAGATGTAAGTAGCACTATGCTGAATGGGGTAATTCAGGACTTGCATCTCAATGATGCTCATACTGTTCTGGGTTACATAGTTACATAGTTAGTAAGGTTGAATAAAGACACCAGTCCATCCAGTTCAACCTGAGTGAGTGTGTGTCTACAACCCTGACCCTTGTCCCTAACCCTGTACATCGCACACTCACATCAGTCCCTACCCTCAATCCAAGGTCCCCATTCATATACTAGGGCCAATTTTGGACAGAAGCCAATTAACCTACCAGCATGTCTTTGGAGTGTGGGAGGAAACCGGAGTACCCGGAGGAAACCCACGCAGGCACAGGGAGAACATGCAAACTCCAGGCAGGCAGTGTCGTGGTTGGGATTCGAACCAGTGACCCTTTTTTACTGCTAGGCGAGAGTGCTAACCACTGCACCACTGTTTGGTGGTTTGGTGGATCCATATTTCACTTTTTTTTCGGAGTGTGGGCGCACCAAATCCAGAATTGATTTATGTTTGTTTTCTGATGCATTCAAATGTGCTAATGTTAAACACAGGCCATTCATTTTTTTCAGACCATGTGGCAGTGTATGTTGATTTGAGTATGGGAGATAGTATTAAGTTTGGTTTAGGGGTATGGAGGTTAAATAGTTTATTATTGCAGGACGAGCATGTCAAAGCTCATTTTAGTAAGGTATATAGTAGATGGGTTAATAGGAAAAAAGATTTTAGTAATATTTTGGGGTGGTGGGATTGGGTCAAAAGGAAAATTAAATTCTTTTTTCAAAAAAAGAGTAGGGATAAAAGTAGCAGTGAGAAAAGGAGATATTCTCGGTTACAAGTCAGGTTGGCTACATTATATTCATTTAGAAATATGGGCTATGACATGGCCGATGAAATAGACCATGTTAGGAAGAGGATTAAAGAGGTATTAACTGAAAGAGGAAATCAAATTATTTTTCAAGCGAGAGTTAAACACCTGGAGCAGGATGAAAAATGTTCTAGATTTTTTTTTCCTTGTCAAAAGAAGTTTATTGAGTATACAATGTTATAAAGATACATAAAGTAAGTTTACAAGGATCTATAAAGTAAGCTCATTGTTTTACAGTAGGGTTTATATAGGTAAATATCATGAAATTTCAAATATTAAACATTGGGTTCACGTAAACCTAAATTAAAGATATATATCATTTCCTTAGTTACTTTTGTAGGTATTTAAATGATTTATATCTACTATACATATTGTTTACAAGTAGAGTGTATATAGGTCAAATAAATTCTGATAATTAGCTTTAATCGTAAGGTGGAGAAAAGGAAAGAGAAAGAAGAAAAAAGGGTTGAAAGGTAGAGGTATGGTCCACAAGGTTGTCCCGCTCGTCAGTTTATTATTCTTTTTAGTTCTCTTTGAAGCCTTAGAATGGGTGTCTCTGTAAGTCATTTAATCTGTTACCATGGCAACAGGACAGAGTCATTGAAGTTTGACAGGAACTGTTGTTTTATCCAAGGATGCCAAAGTTTTTCAAATTTTGGAATTTGATTTTGATCGATGGCTACCATCTTAGCATGGGACATTGTATTATTCATTCTGTGAATTGTTTCTGCTAGTACCAATGTAGGAGATTTCCATGCCTTGGCCACTGTTTGTTTTGCAGCTGTTATTAGTTGGATCATAAGTTTGAATTGAGAGAGTGTTAACCATTCTGGTTTTAGATTAAGTAAAGTTAAATATGGATCTGGTTGTATTATTTTTTTAAATATTTTAGATGCAATCACGAAGACTTCCTTCCAGAAGGTTTGGATTACTGGGCACGTCCACCATATGTGTAAATATGTGCCTATTTCTGGGCATCCTCGAAAACAAAGAGCTGAGGTATTAGGTGAATATTTTGCCACTCTAGCGGGTACAAGGTACAAGCGAGTTAGGACTTTATAATTTGTCTCCAGTGCTAAGATGTTGGGTGAAGATGACTTAGATGTGAGCCATATGTTAGACCAGTCCGTGTCTTCTAAAGTTCGTCCCAGGTCCTCCTCCCACCTCTGAACGTAAGAGGGTCTATTAAGATTTGCTACTCCATATAATTGATTATAAAGTGATGAAATTGTACCTTTAGCAAATGGATCTTTTGTACAGATTGATTCAAAAATGGATAATTGGGATAATGGTGTATCCCCCTTTAGGAATGGTGTATAGAAATTTTTGATTTGGAGATATCTAAATATCTCAGAGTTTGGTAGATCATATTTTTCTCTAAGCGATGGGAATGAAAGGAATGATTTAGATGCTATGAAGTCATTTAGTGTCTGAATGCCTGATGTTGTCCAAGCTTTAAAAGACTTTGGGTAGATCCATGCCGGATAAAAGGTCGGATTTCTGATAAAAGAAAGGAGAGGATTGTGTGGAGATTGTAACTGATATTTGGTTTTTAGTTTATCCCAGAGAGATAAGAAGTGTTTAGTTATGGGATTATGAATTTTAAAGCGGTCTTTAGGATCAAGCCATAATAAATTTGATATTAATAGAGGGTCATTTTCTGAAGCCTCTATAAATACCCATAATGGGATTTCCTGTTTTGCATGGTATTTGGACAGACTGGCCAAATGTGCTGCTCTGTAGTAGTTAGTAAAATTAGGGTATCCCAGGCCTCCTTTATTTTTGGGAAGATGTAGTGTGTGTATAGGTATACGTGGTTTAGAAGAGCCCCATATAAACGAAGTTGCTCTTTTTTGTACTATTCTCAAAAAATAGGAAGGAATTGGAATAGGGAGGACTCTGAATAGATAAAGCAATTTGGGTAGAATAGTCATTTTGATTGCATTAATCTTCCCTATCCAGGATAAAGGAAGTTGTGACCATTGTTTTATTAGATTTGTGATCTGTCTTAATACAGGAGGATAATTAGTTGAGAATAAGTCAGAATGAGATGCTGTTAAATGAATTCCAAGATATGGGATTGATTTTTCTGCCCATGTGAATGGGAGTGCAGCCCTAGCCGGGATCAATTCCATGTTTGTGAGTGAAATATTAAGCACTAGGCATTTCTTAGGATTAATCATAAGGCCGGATAGGGCTGCAAATCCATCAAGAGCTGGTAGTAAGTTAGGACCAGAGACCTGTGGTGATGATAGAAAAAGTAATATATCGTCTGCAAATATACATAATTTGTGTGTAATACCTCCTACTTCAATGCCAGTTATAGTTTGGTTTGTTCTGATGTATTGGGCCATGGGTTCGAGTATAAGGGCAAATAATAAAGGAGATAATGGGCAACCCTGTCGGGTACCTCTTTCGATATTAAAGGCTTCAGATTTGTATCCAGCATATTTTATATAGGCTTTGGGTTTATTATATAATGCTTTGATCCATGTTAAAAAGTGGGGTCCAAAACCCCATTTTTGTAATGAATATTGCATATAATGCCAGGATACTGTGTCAAATGCCCTCTTAATATCGAGAGATAGAAAACATAAAGGGATTTTCCGTTTTTTAGCAATATGTGCCAATAACACTGCCCTGCGTATATTATCGCCTGCCTGTCTATTTGGCATGAAGTCTACTTGATCTCTATGTATTAATTTTCCTATAATGCTATTGAGGCGTTTTGCTATTATTTTTGCTAATAATTTAATATCGAGGTTTAGCAGAGAGCTAGGCCGATAATTCACACAGGAAGTATCATCAGAAAGGGGTTTTGGGATCATACAAACAATTGTCATTAGTGTTTCTTGCCGAAAAGAATGTCCATCTAGAAGTTTGTTAAAAGTTTCAGTGAGAATGGGAGAGAGTATTTCTGAGAATGTATTATAGTATAAAGCCGAGTAGCCGTCTGGGCCTGGTCTTTTGTTAAGTTTTAGGTCTTTTATGGCGTTAGCAACTTCATCTATAGTTATAGGCTCATCCAAACTGCTTTTTTGATTCTGAGATAACTCAGGTAAGGTTATTTTTGAGAAGAAGGATTCAGCCTCTGTAGGATTAAATTCATTGTTTGTCTTGTATAAAGTTGCGAGATGTGAGTGAAATTTATGGACTATTTTAACTGGATTACAAGTGTAAACATTTTTTGATAATTTCAAACGTATTGGTTTGAAAGATTTGTTAGTTGAATTTAATGCCTGAGCCAAATATGTACCTGGTTTGTTTTGTATTCATGTAGAAATTGTGTTTGGAGCGTTTGCGGGATTTATCAACTGACTCAATGAGAAATAGATCGTATTCCAATCTAGATTTTTCCAGATGAGATTTTGTACTCTGAGATGGATTATCTTGAAATGATATGTAGGCTGCATTAAAATTGAGTTCTAGTTTTTTTGCTAGATTTTTGCGTTCCCGTTTAAATAGTGCCATTTGTCTTTGTATTGTACCACGCAAGACAGGCTTATGAGCTTCCCACAGTGTTATTGGGGAGATGTCTGTTGTATTATTAATTGATATGTATTCCTTTAAAGCTTGTTCAATGGCCATCTGATGTAGTGGGTGTTTGAGCATTATGTCTGGTAAGTACCACGTTGGGTCATGCGCTTTTGGTATGGCTGAGGCTATAGTAGTGTATACTGCATTATGGTCAGACCACGGAATCGGAATTATATCTGATGCAATAATTTCTGGTATCATTCCTATTGTTAGAAAAATATGATCTATTCTGGTGAAGGTTTGATGAGGGTGCGAGAAATAAGTGAATTTCTTTTTCATTGGGTTACTTTCTCTCCACGAATCTACCAGATTGTATTTGGAAAGAAGTTGAGAAAAAGGTAATCTAGAGGTTATTTTGGATGGTGTAAAAGGTGATTTATCTAGAAATGGGAGGAGGACCTGGTTTGAATCCCCACACATTATCACTGTTCCTATTTTGTGTGTATTAATCACTTGTAATATATGTGAGAGGAATGGTGTAGGTTGTTTGTTAGGAGCGTAGTAGGAAATCACTGTGATTGCTGTATCCATTATATAACCCATGAGTATCAGGTATCTACCTTCTGGGTCTTTAATTTCTGATGATAAGGTGAATGGTGTGGATCGGTGAAATGCAATTAGAGTTCCCCTTTGCTTGGTACAGACAGAAGCCGTGTAAATTTGTTGATAAAAAGGAGAAATATATTTTGGAGTAGAATCTTTGGTGAAGTGTGTTTCTTGGAGGCATACTATGTGAGCCTTCTTGTTATGGAAAGTACGGAAGGCTTTGGTCCTTTTTTGAGGGACATTTATTCCCTGAACATTCAGGGAAAGTATATTCAATGGTGCCATGGCAACAGATCAAATAGTTTTGACTTACTTTTTGTTATGCAGAGCTGACTGCGCAGATCAACCTGTGTGGACTGAAGAGATGAATAGATAGAAAAGAAACCAGTGAATTATGGAGTAAAGAGTAAACAAAAAACATATGAGATTAGATGATACATTGTATAAATTATTTTTTGCAAGTAATCACAATTTACCCGTGAAAGAGAATAAATATCTCTCTCAGGGGAATAAGTGCCTTCGTCACACTCCCACATAATATGGTTGGGAGAATGAGGAGGGCTAATGGGGGTACACGGATCTTCCGCTTACAGGAGAGAAGTGCTATGTCAAAAGACATCAAAATGATGTTTCATTAATTGGAGTGCAGAATATAGTTTTTGTTGAAATTATTTATTCCAGGGTGGTTGTATATGGTTAGTCTTGCCCTAGTTAGTTAGTTAATTCAGTTAGAAAGGTACTGTTAATAACTTTGGTATTGATGAAGATAGTTTGAATTATTTTGGGATTTTAACCCTTTTAGAGTAAACAATTACATATTTTATTCATATGTAACTGTTTAGATATGTTAACTCATAAAATTGAGGTTGTATTGCTTCAGATTAGAATAAACAAAAACATAATTCTAGGAACTAGTTAGGTAATAATATATTTGTTTTAAGAAAAGAAAGAAAAAGCTTCCATTACTTCTGGATTATTGAACATATTTGTCCTAAAAAGTAATAAATCTATTGTTATTACCTGATAATATATAACTGAACAAGAATTTCCTTATTTCACTTATATATTCTAAGGCTATATGAATCAGAAGTAATAAGAAATATAACTGGAATGTAACATGATCCCACACAGTGTGTGACTATCAGAATGCAGTTACATTCAGTTATAAATACAGGTTTTTTATAGAGAACCATCTCTTAGTATAATAAATGAAGAGATATCAGGAATTAGGATGTCAGTCCATTGAATCTTCTTGGTCCATGGATGATGTGGCATAACGGCCTCTTTTGTGAGAATGATGATTCCCATTTTGTTCTGAAATTTTCTGAGTGCTGCCTGAAGGTGAAGATGATGCCATTCTTCTGCGTGTGGGAGAGTTGCTGTTTGTGGGTTCTGTCAGATTTAATTTTAAAAGGGTTTGTTGTAGTTCATCTGCTGATCTGCTTCTGTAAATTGTACCTTGGTAGTTAAATCTGACTGAAAAGGGGAAGCCCCATTGATACATAATGTTGTGGCGTTGCAGTTCCATTAGTTGGGGTTTCATGGATCGTCTTTTAGTAATAGTAAGTTGGGATAGGTCAGCAAAAATTTGATAATTGTGTCCTTGAAAATTAAGTTCCTTTTTTTTCTCTTGCAGCAATTAGTATTTGTTCTTTCGTTCTGTAATAATGAAATTTTGTGATTATATCACGTGGGGGTCCATCTTTCTTTTTGGCTGTGAGGGCTCTGTGTACTCTGTCCAGTTCTAAACGTTCAATAGGGATATCTGGCTTTAGTTCTTGTAATAGAGCAGTAATAGTAGATTGCAGGTCTGTCACAGTTTCAGGTATTCCCCTTATGTGCAAGTTTGAACGTCTGGCTCTATTTTCGTAATCTTCGAGCTTAGTTTGAAGTATTAAATTCTCTTTTTTTAATTGTTCCAATTCTGTTATATTTTCTTGGGTTGTAATTTCAATTTCATCCATTTTTATTTCTAAGGCTGCGGTGCGGTTTCCCAGCTCTCTTATTTCTTTGGTTAGGCTTTTTGTTATTTGGTCTGAGGTTTGTTTTAAAGCCTTATGAAGCATCTTTTCAAATTGTAATAATATTACTGGGGATACCGAGGAGGCTTGTGGAGAAGTTTGTGAGAGGATTTGTTCTGTATCTGACTCAAATGGAGAGTCTTGCTGTGACATTTTCTGTCTGTGAGAGCACCCTGGTGCTGTATATTGTGAGGTGACTGGAGCTGCTTCAGCTGCAGTGAGTGCCTGTGAGCTCTTTGTGAGGTGATTTTTATTTCTGCCACTGTTTCCTCCCAGTACCATATTTCCTGCCCAAACTTTCACAGTTTGTTCCCTGGGGCAAAAAGGTTCAAATGGATACCTTTTGAGCCTGCAGGCTCCGCTTTGTCCTTCTCTTCTCTCCTCAGCGGTGTGGAGCTCTAACAATGCATGTCTGCTCCGCTAGGCTCCACCTCCTGCCCCCTAGATTTTTTTTTCAAGAAGGTTTGTAAGGAAAAAGGAGTGTTTGAGGGTGTGTATGATGAAGAAGGTAGGGAATGTAAGGGAGAGAATGTGCTGGAATGCGTGACTAAATTTTATGAACGATTGTATGAGGGAGTGTGTGTTGATGTGTCAGATACTAGAATGTTTGATATGGTAGAGGATAATTTAGATGAGGATGATAAGGTTTTTTTGCAGAAAGCAGTGAATGAGGAGGAGGTGTGGGAAGCTGTGGCAAGCATGGGGGCGAATAAAACCCCGGAAGGGGATGGCTTACCAAGTTAGTTTTTTAAATTGTTTTGGGATATTATTAAGCGGGATGTGGTTGAGGTATTTAGTTACATGATGAGGGAAGGTATTATATCAGAATCTATGAGAGAGGGCATAGTGGTATTCATTTATAAGAAGGGGGATACGATGGATATTTGAAATTGGAGGCCTATCTCCTTACTAAATTCAGACTACAAGGTCTTTGCAAAGATGGTGGCGAGGAGATTATGTAAGGTCATTAGTAGGATGGTTAGCGAGATGCAGGCCTGTGCAGTGCCGGGTCGAATGATCTCGGAGAATTTAATTTTAGTTAGGGATATAATTAATTTTTGTAAAGATAGGAATAGTTCGATTATCCTGACATCATTTGACCTTGAGAAGGCATACGATAATGCAAATCGTGGGTTTTTGTGGGAGGTTTTGAAGCGGATGGGTATACCACAGCTGCTCATTAATGTAATAAAAGGGTTGTATTGGGGGATCAGTATTCGGGTTCTGGTTAATCGGAGTTTGGGGCGGGCTTTTTTGGTTAAATCTGGGGTGAGACAGGGGTGCCCCCTGTCCCCTATTCTCTTTATTTGTTTTATTGATCCACTGTTAAGGATGATACAGAGGGATAAGGTGGTGAGGGGCTTTTTGGTGCCTGGGAGTGGGGGGAAAATTGTGTAATGTTTAGGTTATATGGATGACGTGGTGGCAGTGTGTCAGTCGGTGGTGGGTGTAAGAAGGGTGAAGTTACTTTTGTCAATTTTTTGTGTATGTGCGGGAATGAGTGCGAATTGGAATAAGTGTAGTTTGGGTGTGTATGGAAGACAAGTGGAATGTGTGGATGATCAGATTGGCAAGGTTGAGGATGGAGTGAGGATTTTGGGTATTGTGTTTGATTATGGAATGAAAGGGGAAGTGTGCTGGAATGAAGTGGGAGAAAAGATAGCCAAGAAGTTGAGGTTTTGGTGTCTAAGAAAATTGTCGATTTATGAGAAAGTTTTAGTAGTCAAGGCAGTAATCTTACCTTTAATTTTGTATGCAAGTAATATCTTTCCTCCTGGGGAGATAAGATTGAGGAAAATTAATAAGTTATTGTTTACCTTTTTATGGGGGTCGAAAATGGAAAGAGTTAAGAGAGAATGTGGGTAGACGTGAATGTAATGGTGGGTTGAGTTTTCCGAATGTGAGAGTGTTTTTGTTAATGCATTATTGGTTCTGTGTGGTGAAAGTTTTGAGGAATGGTGGGGGGTGTGTGCTAGGATGATAGCTTTTTCAGGTGGGTGGTTGTTTAGGAGATGGGGGTGGTTGGGAAGGGATTCAAGGATACCGGTGGCTTACGTGGTGGCACGTGACTACTGGGTATTGGAAAAGTTTAGGGTAGAGTTTAAGTTGGCAGATTTAGGAGAAGGGGAGAGGGATAAAGTGAAGGTGAGAAAGTGGTTGATAGAGAAGGAGTATGTGTGTAACCTTAGGGGAGTTAATGCATCAGTGGCTGGGGAAGTATGGAAGAAAATGAGTATATATGGGGTGACAAATGTGCAGAGACAGTATGGATGCGTTTGTATGACTGTCTAGCTACGAGGCTATTTATGAAAAAGAGGGATTCGCGTGTGTCTGATATTTGTCCGAGAATTAATTGTGGGGGTGTAGAAGACAGTGAGCATGTGTTCTGGAGGTGTGGTGTAGCAAAAGATGTGATCAATAAGAGTCAAGATCTGGTGAAAGAAATAAATAACAGGAGTGAAGGTGAGTGAGTGGAAAATGATGTATGGCTTGGGGAAACTGGAAAAAGATAGAGTATTGTGGTTAGTGCTATGTGCATTAAAGGAAGTGTTGTGGGATGCACGCAACTTGTATGTATATAAAAATGTTTCATTAGACAGTAAACAATGTATAGGATTATGGCTAAGCAAGCTATACTTTTTTTTCGTGTTGGATAAAAAGAAGGGTGTGGATGCCGAAGGCATCTGGAAATGTAAAAAATGGAGAATGTTGATTAAAAATTAAGTCTCTTCCACGATGATGCAAGACCTTGTTGGAGACAGTGAATGAGCGTCAAGCTGAATAGTCTCTCGAGAGTTTTCTGAAGTGGAATAAAAAAAGAGTACATTTGGGTGTCCTTATTGAGTTTCTAACACATGTATTTTCTATTTGTATTTTGTGTGTTATGTTGTTGCAAAACAGATGTGTTTTTATGCAATTTATTTGTTACTTTGGTTTGTTGTTTTTTTTGTTTTTTTTGGGTGATGGTTATTTTACCATGAAATCTTTTTTTATGTTGGCAATTTTTGTTGTTTTTACGTTCACTTTGATTTAACTGTCTGTGCTGCCTTATTTTTAAAATTCTTTCTCAAGATGTTGTGCCTAATGTTGTTTTAATCCTTAATAGATGTCCATTTGTGGGTGCACTCCTTTTAACTCCTGTTAATTTACACTGCAAAAGGGTAAAACCTCAAACATATTCTGTTAGTGTCTCAAATTAACATACAGGTGTGTGTATTTTGCTTTCCTTGCTTCTTTTCCAAGTCCTGTATTTTTTTTTTTTTTTTTTTTTGACGACCAATAAAATAGTTTCAAATTCTTTTGTTTTATGTGTTTTTTTTCATGCAACGGATTTCCCAGCTGCAGCTTAACTAGGCTGATTGGCATGTCTTGAACAAATCCCTTTTTTATTTTTTTTTTAATTTTAAGTTACTTTCCTGGTGCCTTCATGGTAGCACATACATGGATTGTGTGTATGCTGACATGGATTGTGTGTATGCTGACATGGATTGTGTGTATGCTGACATGGATTGTGTGTATGCTGACATGGATTGTGTGTATGCTGACATGGATTGTGTGTATGCTGACATGGATTGTGTGTATGCTGACATGGATTGTGCGTATGCTGCCATGGATTGTGCGTATGCTGCCATGGATTGTGCGTATGCTGCCATGGATTGTGCGTATGCTGCCATGGATTGTGCGTATGCTGCCATGGATTGTGACCAGGAAAGTAACATTTTAGAGTGGTAAGTATTCAATTTTCTCTTTGAGCAGTGGTTTTCAGCCTCAGTCCTCAAGTACCCCCCTGACGGGACATGTTTAGGAAATTTTATCTTATCTAAAATAGCTTTCCAAAATACAGAGCCATTGACTTTGATTTAAAGCACCTGTGCAAGATGAAGGAAAACCTGCAAACATGGCCTGTTGGGGGATACTTGAGGACAGGGTTGAGAAGCACTGATTTAGAGCACTGAATTAAAATCAGGCTGAAGACAATCCTATTCTAATTGTGGACATTTGAGGGAAATCAAGATCCCTTTTTTTTTTTTAAAGGTTGGGCTTTGTGTCCCTTTTCTTAAAATTTGCTTCACTTCCTGTCACATAGCCAAACATGAAGTGAAAACCCTAATATTTTTCCTTGGGGACACACAGGTCAATCTAACTAGTGCCCCCATTATGGCAAATGCACTCTAGCACTTTGTTGTGTACACCCCAAATTATTAGGTATTTTGGAGTTTATTAAAGGCAAATCCTTTCTGCAATATAAGTGTAGTTGATGAAAATCAGAAGGGTAGCATTGGTGATTTTATCATCCAATAATGTAGAGGCAAAAATGCTGTTTTTTTCTTTTCCTTGCATGTCCCCCTCGGATCTCCAGCAACTGCACTTCTAAGTGCACTTGTAGTGCAAAGTGGGTTTACCTTTTAGTAAATAAAACCCCAAGATACATAATAATTTGAGATGTACATGGCAAAATGCTAGAGTGCAATTTCCTGAATGGGGAAACTATTTAGATTGACCTGTGTGTCCCCAAGGACATACATTGGTAGGGTTTTACCCTCACTTCCTGTTTAGCTATGTGACAGGAAGTGAATAATTTTGAATGTGAAATTGGCAAAATTTGGGAGGTGTCTTCACCCTATCAAAGGTGTAGACATCCCCCAAAACTTATAATCCCTCTGCAGTTTATCCCCAAGCAAAAATGAGAAAGGATTTTAATGAGTTTAACTTTGCAAAGACACATTCCTAAGTTCAATAGTGATGCATGTTAATGGCCCATTTAGACCTTTAATAGAAAGTCATCAGTTGCCTTTGACTCTAAACATTATTTTTGGCCAGTCTGAGAAATCTGCATCTGTTTTTCTATTAACCACTTCGTGTCTGTGCTATAGCCAAACGACGGCCACAGGGTGGACCTGAATTTCTGGGAGGCTGTAATAGGACGGGCTCCCCGTATGATCCCTGCTGCGCGCGCACTGAGTCACTGAGATTCGGGTGATTATAGATCGAAGTAAGGGCCGATCTGTTTATTTTTTCTACTCACGCTGACAGCATGAGGATAAAAATAAAAGCTGATCACCGGCATAGGTGCAAGGGACATTGGTCCCGAAGAGGCAATTCTGCCTCATCTGTGCCCACCAGTACCACCTTCCAGTGCCACCTATCAATGCCCACCAGTGATCCCAAGCAGTGCTGCCTATCAGTGTAACCAATCAGTACCGCCTCATCAGCGTACATCAATGAAGGAGAAAAATTACCTGTTTGCAAAATTTAATATCAAAATATCCAAAAAAATACAAAATTATTTTTAAAAATCTGTCTTTTCTTTTGATTGAACAAAAGAAAAAAAAAACACACAGGTGATCAAATACCACCAAAAGAATGCTCTATTTGTAGGAACTTAAAAAAAAAAAAAAAAAAACATTTGGCTAAGTATGACTGCACAATTGTCATACAAAATGGATCAGCGCTGAAAATTGGTCAGGACAGCAGGGGGGTTTAAGTGCCCAGTAAGCAAGTGGTTAATTTCCATGCCAAATAGGATTTCTGTAATAAAGATGTGTGCCTGCTGTGTATACGGCATGTGCATAAGCAAGTCGCACACATATGAACAGGACTCATTGTAAATCATAGGGTACAACTTGTGATGCAACTTTTCAGTCCCAAGTGGCCTTAGGCTCTTTCCACTACTGCGAGTTGTTGTGCGACTTGACATATGTGAAGTCGCAGGACAAGTCAAAACACATGTATTTCAATGTTCCCCCGTTCTAATTGGTGCAACTCCAAAAAATGTTCTTGCTCTACTTTGTTCCAACTTCAGTGCGACTTTTTCTCAGATGTTTTGAATTAGTCACATGACACGGCCTTAAGGCTCGGTTTCCACTATTGCAAGCCCAAAGTTGCGTGTTTTTTGCCGCGAGCTTCCTGCAACTTTTTGCCAAGACTTGAAGCAATGCCTGTGTATTTTTGAGGTCTATGGACCTCAAGTCGCATCAAAGTGGGACCAAAGGAGTGCAGGGACTACTTTGAAGTTGCTGCGACTTGAAGTCGCACACATATGAACGGTACTCATTGTAAATCATGGGGTAGAACTTGTGGCCTGACAAGTTGCAATAGTGGAAAACAAGCCAAAAAAGCACATTGTGAATCATGCAACTTTGGGGTTTAAATAGTGGAAAGAGCATTAGGCTAAAGCGGTAATAGGAAGATGCACTGTAAGAATTACTTCTAATTGTAGAAAATCAAACAGGCTCTTGCACTGAATCTAATTTATGGAAGATCTAACTGATTGGCCAGTTTATGGTGATCTTTAAAGATATGAAAACTTGAATTTCTGGTGTTTAAGCCTCATACACACAATGGGACTTTGTACCCCGTGTACGGAGCCCGCTCTGCTCAGCGGGGGATGGCTCCGTTGATCCCCGCTGGGCAGGCAGATGACAGGTCTGTATCTGCACACTGTGCAGGACAGACCTGTCAGAGTGCCGCTCTCCTCTATAGGGGATCGGATGATGACGGACCGTAGAGTCCGTAGTCACCCGATCCGATCTGCAGATAGAAAAATAGATTTTTGCTCCATTACACTTTTTAGGATTGGAGTGGGTCGGATGTCAGCGGACATGTCACCACTGACATCCGACCCTCCATAGAGGTCTATGGAGTGTCCGTTCAGGTCCGAGGCGGACCTGAAAGGTCCGTCCATGTGAGGGGAGCCTTAGGCCCCTTTCACACTGGGGTGGTGTGGGTGGCAGCGTTAAAACCGCGCTATTTTTTTGCGCTGCTTTACCAGCGGTATTCGGCCGCTAGCGGTTTTAACCCCCGCTAGCAGCCGAAAAGGGCAGCGTTTTGCCGGCGGTATAGCCACGCTGCCCCATTGATGCTGCTAGCAGGACTTTTTTTAGGCCCCATTAATAGCGCCTGAAAAATGACCTAAGAAGCGGCTCCATTCACTCCAGTGAGGGCTTTCACACTGGTGCGGTGCGCTGGCAGGGCATCACAAAAAGTCCTGCCAGCAGCTTCTTTGGAGCGGTGAACTCACTGCTCCTCCCTATTAAAATCAATGGGGCAGCGCTGCATTTTGCAGAAATGTATGGGAATTTTTTAACATGGGTTCCTATGGAACATGTTCACATCAATGCATTTTTGTGCCTCTGTTTTTGGAAAGGGTCGGGGACTTTTTTTCCTGCAAAATGCAGCGTTTTGCTTGTAATAGATTTCAATGGACCTGCATCCAAAATGCAAGTAGCGTGTTTTTACCACGATTTGCTTTTTTTTTATATAGGTGGTGACCCTGCCCCCTTATGCCGTCACAGTCCCTGGGCATGCTGGGACTGTGACGTTTTAGGGGGTGTGGTCAACATCACCCAGTGTCCACACTTCCTAAAACGTCACAGTCCCAGCATGCCCAGGGACTTACGGCATAAGGGGGCGGGGTCACCGCCTATATAAGCCATAGCAGAGCGCACAGAGAGCATTCCAGCCGGAGAGAGCATCGTGTCAACATCGGAAGAAGAGAAGAGGGAAGAAGGCAAAAGGCAGCAGACCAGGCTCTTCCGCTAGCAAAAGAGCGGCAAAAGAACAGAAGATAGCGGAGGAGCCCGGCAGAAGACCCGGAGAGCGTGGAGAACAGGTCGAACAACAGGAGAAAAAGCCGGAGACAGTGGAGAAGAACTGGAGAGACCCCTGAAGTGAGAAGAAGACCCCCCCACGGAGCTGTCTAATAAATTACTTTAAAAATCTGTGCAGTGTTTTTTTTTATTGACACGTTTTCCCTAGGTGAATGGGTAGGGGTACCATGTACCCCATTCACATTCACATAGGGTGGGGGGCCGGGATCTGGGGGCCCCCTTGTTAAAGGGGGCTCCTGGAATCCGATAAGCCCCCCACCTGTAGACCCCGACAACCAACGGCCAGGGTTCTCGGGAAGAGGCCCTTGTCCTCATCAACATGGGGACAAGGTGCTTTGGGGGGGCCGGAGCGCGCCCCCCTTCCCCAAAGCACCCATCCCCCATGTTGAGTGCATGCGGCCTGGCACGGTTCGGGGGGGGGGGGGCGCTCGCTCGTCCCCACCCCCTTTCCTGACCGGCCGGGCTGCATGCTCAGATAAGGGTCTGGTATGGATTTGGGGGGACCTTCATGCCGTTTTTTCGGCATAGGGGGATCCCCTTAATATCCATACCAGACCGAAGGGCCTGGCATGCACCCAAAGGGGAACCCATGCCGGTTTTTCTCGCACTGCTTTGATAGGAAGATGTATTTTTTCTATTGCAGCGAGCGCGAGATGTACCTCGCCGAGAACCAGCGCGATCCTATCGTGCTGGAAACATTCTCGCGTGCAGGTACTCCTGTGTGTGCGCTGGTTCACACGCTGGATTAAGGATCTATCCAGCGCACCAATTAAGGTCTGAACCAGCGCAATGCATTCATCTTAGTAAATCACCCCCTGTGTCTTTTAATACTTAGCCACTATAGAGTGATTTGGTAAAGCACTATTTGACATATAGGTAGTGCCACTCACCCCTTCACATCTTCTTTCTTTCTATATTCTAGAGTCCTCTTATGGGGGGGGGGGGGGTTTGGGGAGACTGCAACCTTCACAGATGTTTCTGAGCGCAGACCTAAATTTGTTAACAACTGCTGAATGGCTACATGTGATAGAGGGCATTTATAACATGGAAGAAATGGTAGCTATAGCTAAGGAATCCACTGAAAAGTTATACTTTATACTTTACTTGGATCATGTTCCATTACTCAGACCGATTTATACAATAAACTGGTTGACACACCTGCATACTTGTGGTTGTTAATTTCCCATATCCCCGGTGATAACTCTTTCTTTGTCTGCTTATACCCCATCTGTTGTTTATCTGCCAAACTAATAGTTTATACCTCGAGAAATGATATAGCCATTTTTCTTTGTTTATTCAATATTCTATCTAGAAATACTTCAAATCCTTTTCTATATTTGTTGTATCTTGATATACAACTCCTGGCAAAAAGTATGGAATCACCACTCTTGGAAAATGTTCATTCAATTGTTGTGTAGAAAAATAAGCACAGACATGCCTCAAAATTATTTTCATTTAACATTCCAACCTTCTGGCTTTAAGAAACACTTAAAAAAAGAAAAAAAAAGAAAGAAAACTAGTCAATTGCAACTGTTTTTGCAGATCAAGCAGAGGAAAAATATATGGAATCACTCAAATCTGAGGAAAATATTATGGAATCACCACGTACTTTGCAGTTCTAAAACAAACATCTGCATTACATTACATCCTGTAAAAAGATGTCATCATCAACTAATGTCCTTTCAATTGATGGAATAAGAAAAGTGTCCAAAATCTCAATATAAACTTGTGCATTTATTGAAGATTTAATGACCGTCCTCTCCCCCGTACCTTTACCTGACATGCAACCCTATATCATCAATGATTTTGGAAATTTGTATGTTTTCTTCAGGCATTCTTCTTCATACATTTCATTGGAACGCAACCAAACAAAAATTCCAGCATCACCCTGATGCAGATTTGTAATTCATCCCTGAATATCACTTTCATCCAGTCATCCACAGTCCATGATTGCTTTTCTTTATCCCACTGTAACCATGTTTTTTTCTGTTTAGGTGGTAATGATGGTTTTAATTAGTACAAATCAAATGGGAAGGTTGTTAAAGGGAAGTGTACTGGTAGACCAAGGAAGACATCAAAGCGTCAAAACTAAAAGCGTAGAAAACTTAAAGCAATATGCCTTGAAAACATAAAATACAGAACAAAACAAATGAGGAAGAAATGGTCAGAAACTGGAGTCAATGTCTGTGATCAAACTGTAAGACATCACCTAAAGGAAATGGGATTTACATACAGAAAAGCCAAATGAAAACAGACAAAAACACGGTTACACTGGGCTAAAGAAAAGCAATCATGGACTGTGGATGACCGGATGAAAGTAATATTCAGCGATGAATTACAAATCTGCATTGGGCAGGGGGATGATGCTGGAACTTTTGTTTGGTGCCATTCCAATGAAATGTATGAAGACGACTGCCTGAAGAAAACATACAAATTTCCTCAATCATTGATGATATGGGGTTGCATGTCAGGTAAAGGTACGGGGGAGAAGACAGTCATTAAATCTTCAATAAATGCACAAGTTTATATTGAGATTTTGGACACTTTTTTTATTCCATCAATTGAAAGGATGTTTGGTTATGATGACATTGTTTTTCAGGATGTAATCTGGTGCAGATGTTTCTTTTAGAACTGCAAAGTACATGGTGATTCCATAATATTGTCCACAGAATTGAGTGATTCCATATTTTTTTTTCCTCTGCTTGATCTGCAAAAACAAATGCAACTGACTACACTACACTTTTTTTAAGTGTTTCTTAAAGCCAGAAGATTGGAATGTTAAATGAAAATAGTTTTGAGGCATGTCTGTAATTAATTTTTTTTTTTTTACACAATTAAACAATTAAATTAACATTTTTCAAGAGTGGTGATTCCATACTTTTTGCCATGGGTTGTAGTGTTACTTCATACATGCATCCTTCCTTGAAATGCAACACACATTACTGGGCTTTTGCAGGAAATCACAAAATATGTCTGACCTTTAACATGTCTGTTATATATTATTTTCTGACTATTTGGTATATGATATTGGCTTATATACCCTTAATGGATGTCTTATACTTTTTTTTCTGGTTGTACACAAGGATGTATCTCCTTTTTTGTCTCAATTAAAACCTTTATTGTTAAAAAAAATTAAAAATAAATGGACAACTTTGTGTAAAAAAAAAAAATGTGTTGTCATTTTCTTAACGCATTTTCTAAAAACTTGTGGAAAAAAATTACATGTTAAAGACTCATTATGCGTTATAGATTATATGTTGGGGATAGGGATGAGCTTCGAGTTCGAGTCGAACTCATGTTTGACTCGAACATTGGCTGTTCGCAAGTTCGCCGAACACCGAACAATTTGGGGTGTTCGCGGCAAATTCGAATGCCGCGGAACACCCTTTAAAAGTCTATGGGAGAAATCAAAAGTGCTAATTTTAAAGGCTAATATGCAAGTTATTGTCATAAAAAGTGTTTGGGGACCTGGGTCCTGCCCCAGGGTACATGTATCAATGCAAAAAAAAGTTTTAAAAACGGCCGTTTTTTCAGGAGCAGTGATTTTAATAATGCTTAAAGTCAAACAATAAAAGTGTAATATCCCTTTAAATTTCGTACCTGGGGGGTGTCTATAGTATGCCTGTAAAGGGGCGCATGTTTCCTGTGTTTAGAACAGTCTGACAGCAAAATGACATTTTGAAGGAAAAAACTCATTAAAAAATACTCGCGGCTATTGCATTGCCGACAATACACATAGAAGTTCATTGATTAAAACGGCATGGGAATTCCCCAAAGGGGAACCCCGAACCAAAATAAAAAAAAAATGACGTGGGAGTCCCCCTAAATTCCATACCAGGCCCTTCAGGTCTGATATGGATATTAAGGGGAACCCCGGCCAAAATTAAAAAAAAAAATTACGGGGTTCCCCCTAAATTCCATACCAGACCCTTCAGGTCTGGTATGGATTTTAAGGGGAACCCCGCGCCAAAAAAAACGGCGTGGGGTCCCCCCAAAAATCCATACCAGATCCTTATCCGAGCACGCAACCTGGCAGGCCGCAGGAAAAGAGGGGGGGATGAGAGTGCGCCCCCCCCTCCTGAACCGTACCAGGCCACATGCCCTCAACATTGGGAGGGTGCTTTGGGGTAGCCCCCCAAAACACCTTGTCCCCATGTTGATGAGGACAAGGGCCTCATCCCCACAACCCTGACCGGTGGTTGTGGGGGTCTGAGGGCGGGGGGCTTATCGGAATCTGGAAGCCCCCTTTAACAAGGGGACCCCCAGATCCCGGCCCCCCCCCCTGTGTGAAATGGTAAGGGGGTACTTACCCCTACCATTTCACTAAAAAACTGTCAAAAATGTTAAAAATGACAAGAGACAGTTTTTGACAATTCCTTTATTTAAATACTTCTTCTTTCTTCTATCTTCCTTCATCTTCTGGTTCTTCTGGTTCTTCTGGCTCTTCTGGTTCTTCCTCCGGCGTTCTTGTCCAGCATCTCCTCCGCGGCGTCTACTATCTTCTTCTCCTCGGGCCGCTCCGCACCCATGGCATGGGGAGCTCCCGCTCTTCTCTTCTTTTTTTCTTCTCTTCTTCTCTTCTTTATTTTCTTCTCCGGGCCGCTCCTCACCCATGCTGGCATGGAGGGAGGCTCCCGCTGTGTGACGGCGCTCCTCGTCTGACAGTTCTTAAATAACGGGGGGCGGGGCCACCCGGTGACCCCGCCCCCTCTGACGCACGGGACATGACGGGACTTCCCTGTGATGTCACGGGGAATGCCACAGGGAAGTCCCGTCATGTCCCGTGCGTCAGAGGGGGGCGGGGTCACCGGGTGGCCCCGCCCCCTGTTATTTAAGAACTGTCAGAGGAGGAGACGCCGTCACACAGCGGGAGCCTCCCTCCATGCCAGCATGGATGCGGAGCGGCCCGGAGAAGAAAATGAAGAAGAGAAGAGCGAGAGCCTCCCCCCCATGCCATGGGTGCGGAGCGGCCCGAGGAGAAGAAGATAGAAGACGCCGCAGAGGAGATGCTGGACGAGAATGCCGGAGGAAGAACCAGAAGAGCAGAAGAACCAGAAGAACCAGAAGATGAAGGAAGATAGAAGAAAGAAGTTTTTAAATAAAGGAATTGTCAAAAACTGTCTCTTGTCATTTTTAACATTTTTGACAGTTTTTTAATGAAATGGTAGGGGTAAGTACCCCCTTACCATTTCACACAGGGGGGGGCGGGATCTGGGGGTCCCCTTGTTAAAGGGGGCTTCCAGATTCCGATAAGCCCCCCGCCCGCAGACCCCCATAACCACCGGCCAGGGTTGTGGGGATGAGGCCCTTGTCGTCATCAACATGGGGACAAGGTGTTTTGGGGGGCTACCCCAAAGCACCCTCCCAATGTTGAGGGCATGTGGCCTGGTACGGTTCAGGAGGGGGGGCGCACTCTCGTCCCCCCCTCTTTTCCTGCGGCTTGCCAGGTTGCGTGCTCGGATAAGGGTCTGGTATGGATTTTTGGGGGGACCCCACGCCGTTTTTTTTTTTTGGCGTGGGGTTCCCCTTAATATCCATACCAGACCTGAAGGGCCTGGTATGGAATTTAGGGGGACTCCCATGTCTTTTTTTTTTTAAATTTTCCCCTTTGGGGAATTCCCATGCCGTTTTTATCAATGAACTTCTATGTGTATTGTCGGCAATGCAATAGCCACGGGTAGTTTTAAATGAGTTTTTTCCTTCAAAATGTCATTTTGCTGTCAGACTGTTCTAAACACAGGAAACATGCGCCCCTTTACAGGCATACTATAGACACCCCCCAGGTACGAAATTTAAAGGGATATTACACTTTTATTGTTTGACTTTAAGCATTATTAAAATCACTGCTCCTGAAAAAACGGCCATTTTTAAAACTTTTTTTGCATTGATCCATGTCCCCTGGGGCAGGACCCAGGTCCCCAAACACTTTTTATGACAATAACTTGCATATTAGCCTTTAAAATTAGCACTTTTGATTATTCATGTTCGTGTCCCATAGACTTTAACGGTGTTCGCGTGTTCGAAGGAACTTTTTTCCTGTTCGCATGTTCTGGTGCAAACCGAACAGGGGGGTGTTCGGCTCATCCCTAGTTGGGGAGTTTCATTTTGTGGGCATTCCCATTTTCCTGGTGCTCCAGGGCCTAAAACATGTGATAGGTAGGGATGAGCTTGATGTTTGGATCGAACATAAGTTTGGTTCGAACATCGGATGTTTGCCCGTTCGCCAAACAGTTCGCGGGAAATTGGAGTGCTGTGGAAAGCCCCATAATGCACTGAGAGATCGCAGTGCATTGCTGTATGATGATTGGCCAAAGCATGCACCTGACCTGCATGCTTTGTCCAATCACAGCACACTCTGCTGAGAGAGCTATAATTGGCCAAAGGCAGGGTGTCTTTGGCTAATTATGGCTCAGGGGGACTAAGTCCACGTCCTACACTATATAATGCTGCTTACATAGTGACCGTGTGTAGTGTTGGCATGGACAGAGAAATAGCTTGAGTTAGGTTAAGCAGGCAGGTCATTCAGTTTTCTGCATTCAGTGTAGCCTATATATAGTGCATTCGGTGGTGTATAGTTCAGGCGGTATACACAATATATATTACAGTGTAGTGTGGTGTTACAAAACAAAAAATATGTCCAGAAGGACACCAAGGAGGAGCAGATGCTCACAGGCCACTAAAAGAGGGCATCCTCATCCTCTGTCACCCAGGCTCAGAGTAGTTTGCCTTCCAACGAAGCTGCAAAGCAGCCCCTTTTCCACCGGCACCTTGTCCACAGTCATTCCTTTCGTAGCCCCAACATCATGCACAGAGGAGTCCCTAGAATTATTCGACCACAGTGTCGGTTATATGCTGCTGGAGGATGCGCAACGATTTGATGGCTGTGGTGTTAGTTCACATGTTGAGTTAAGGAGTAACGTGAGCCTAGAAAGAGGGGGTTCCACAGAAGGACAAGAAACTGAAAGTCATGTTCCCCCAGCTGCAGCATACTGCCAAGTTTGCTCCAGTGATGAGGTGGGAGGGGATGATGAGGTCACTGACTGTACTTGGGTGCCTGAGAGAAGAGAGGAGGAAAGTGAGTAGGAGGAGGCACAACTCCAATGAGGCAGGATGTCCTATAGGAGGAAGCTTAAGGGCAGCCACCCTATTGCATCACACCACAGAGCTCCGCAGGTGCAGGGCACTGCTGACTCCGTGCTGACTTTTAAAAGTTCCTTGGTGTGGGCCTTTTTTGACACATGTGCAACAGATTGCAGTGTTGCTGTTTGCAACCTATGTCTGAAGTGGATCAGGCGTGGCCAGAACAGCAGCTGATTGGGCACCACATGCTTGACCAGACAAATAATGACCTGCCATGCAGTCCATTGGCAACAGCACTTGTGTCAGAGGAATAATCCTTCCAGTCACACCAGCCGTGTCCCTGCGCGCATGCGTGGCGGAACAGCGCTCCGGCACTCCGGCGCTACGGCGCACGCACATGCGCACTGGCGCACGCCCAATGTGACCCTTTGGGCTGCCTATAAAAGTTGCCCTTATGCTCAGAAAAATTGCTGGTTCATCTTCAGCTTCCTGTTTAAAACTTGATCCTGTCTCCTGTGCCTGATTACCTGTTGTGACCCAGATTGCTACTGACTCCTCTGCTCTTCTCCTGGACCTGACCTTGGCTTGTTTTAATGGATCTCCGCCTTTCTCCTGTGTTCGACCCTCTGCCTGTGATCCGGATTTTTCTCCGTCTCCTTGCCTTGACCTCCTGCTTGTAACCTGGACTTGCTGTGTGTCTTCCAGACACCATCCCACAGCCTGCAGTTGGATTGCTGATCCTGGTGTTTGACCCTCAGCCTGGTTCTGAACTTTCTGTTTGTTCTTTTCCAGCAAGTACTCCTGTTTACCAGTCTCTGCACAGCGGGTCATCCCTTCAAGGACCTCCACTCAAGTCTTCCACGGTCCACTGGGTAGCCTGTGCCTCTTTGTGCCATTCACTCCCTGTACCACCACCAGGGGGCAGACTGCGCTTAGTTGCAAGGGTAAACCGCTCTTGGCATCTCGGTCTCGCTAAGTACTTTCCTGACAACTTGAAAGACCCACATCATAGAAAAAGGCGGACTTCTCCTTGCTCCTCATCTGGGATCTCCAACCCTACTATACCTCCAGTTATCTCAAAAACCTGCACTGAGAGGAATGAAGGTTTAGCAATAGGTGTCCCAAGAACTTGCAGCTAAACTTCTAGCAGTACACCACCAATTGATTTTAGCAAGCAAATTTCCCTACCCCAGTTTCTGAACCGTAAAAAGAAATTTGGTCCCAGCCATCCCCATGCTCAACGTCTAAATGCTAGCTTGGCCAAATTTCTAACACTGCAACTGCTGCCTTTTCAGCTGGTAGACTCTGTCCCCTTTCGTGAAGTTGTGGAATGTGCTGTACCTCAGTGGCAGATTCCAAAACACCATTCCGGCTCTCTACCGGCATGTGGAAGGCAATGTTTTGGCCTTGTTGGGCAGGGTGGTCAGCAGTAAGGTTCATATTACTGCTGACTCATGGTCCAGCAGGCATGGGCAGGGATGTTACCTTTCCTTCACGGTGCACTGCATAACTCTGCTGGCAGCTTGAAAGGATGCAGGACAGGGTTCAGAGTTGTTGGAGCTTGTTCCGCCACCACGCCCCCAAAATGCATGTGGGGATTCTGCCACAATTCTCTCCTCCATCTCCTTCTCTTCTTATTCCTCTTCTGCAGATTTGTTCTCTGAACCAGCAGTGCTCCGTAAGCGTTCAAGCAGTTAGGCTAAAATATGCCATGCAGTGCTTGAGTTGGTCTGCCTAGGGGACAGAAGTCACACTGGGGCAGAGATTCTGTCATCTCTGCAGGGCAGGCTCAGAGGTGTTTGACGCCATGTCAGCTTCAGCCAAGAATGGTTGTATGCAACAATGGCACGAACCTTCTCTCCAACCTCCGACAGGGACATTTGACCCATGCTCCATGTTTGACATCCTGAATTTGGTGGTGCAGCGGTTCTTGACCATGTACCTGTCAGAAATCATGAATCAGACCGAGACAGAAATACAGTTAAATCACACTTGTTTAATAATAAAAGTAAATAGAACAAACGTAGTCAAACATAGCCAAAGTTCGGTAATCAGAACGGATAGTCAGACAAGCCAGAAAGTCAGGAAGCCAGGAATCAGCATAGTGAAACAGCAAGCTGGATCTGGAGCCAGAAGAAATGTCAGCCCAGCAAGTCTTTAACAGGCGCACAGGAGAAAGTCTCTGTGATGTTGACCAAGGCGAAGGCAGAGAGTATCTGGGCTGGACGATTTAAGTAAGCAGGACTGACGAGCAGGATATCATCCACAGGTGAGTCACTGTGGAGAGATAGGAGCTGGCAACTAGCCAACAGCTGAGCGTCCAGCTCAGAGAAGTACCCAGGCTTACAAGATCTCCTGAGGCAGGCCAAAAAATTCTGTGGTAGTTTCCACCGGTCATACAATGCTAGTGCTTGGCTGGCTGACATTCAAAGGGAATGCAACCTGCCCACCAACCGCTTCTTTTGTGACATGCCCACCAGGTGGAACTCAATGTTGGAAATGCTGCAGCAGCTGCACACACAGCAGAGGGCCATCAATAAGTACCTGTGCCCGTATGGCACCAGGACAGGTTTAGGGGAGCTTGGTTTCTTTTTGCCATGCCAGTGGTTACTGATCAAGGATGCATGCACTGTCCTGTCACCATTTGAGGAGGCCACAAGGATGGTGAGCAGCAACAATGCATGCATCAGTGACCCTGTCCCTCTAGTCTTCCTGCTGGAGCACACGCTTCATGGAATAATGGACAAGGCACTTTAGGCAGAACAGTGTGAGGAAGAGGAGCACTTCCTTTCCTCTCAAGGCCCCCTTTATCCAGATAGCATTCCTGTGGGCCCACCAAACACACAGGAAGCAGAGGAGGAGGATTGTGTCAGCATGGATGTAAAGGATAACACTCAGCAGCAGTCTTCAAGGGATGGTTTTCAGTCCCCAGAATCCCAAGGAGTTGTATGTGGCTGGGAGGAGGTAGTTACGGATAATGTGATGCTTAGTGACTCAGAGGACTCAGAATCGAATTTCTCCACAAACTTATGCTGCATGGCCTCCCTGATTCTGCAAAGCCTGCGGAAGGACCCTAGGATTTGTGGTATCAAGGTGAGGGATCATTACTGGCTAGCAACCCTTTTTGATCCATGTTACAAAGGTAAAATTGCAGAACTCATCCTGCCTTCACAGTGAGAGCAGAGGATGAAACATCTTCAGGAGGCCTTGAAAAAAGGTTTATGTAATGCATTTCCAGACCCTGGGAGGTTACCATTTACTGGTGCTGGACAACGTGTTGCTGAGGCTTCGTTCAGTCAGAGGAAGAGTGGTGGAGAAGGTGGCCAGCTGACCGATGCCTTTAAACCATTTTTCAGTTCTTAGCGCTAGGGATGAGCCGAACACCCCCCTGTTCGGTTCGCACCAGAACATGCGAACAGGAAAAAAGTTTGTTCGAACACGCGAACACCGTTAAAGTCTATGGGACATGAAAATGAATAATCAAAAGTGCTAATTTTAAAGGCTTATATGCAAGTTATTGTCATAAAAAGTGTTTGGGGACCTGGGTCCTGCCCCAGGGGACATGGATCAATGCAAAAAAAAGTTTTAAAAATGACCGTTTTTTCAGGAGCAGTGATTTTAATAATGCTTAAAGTCAAACAATAAAAGTGTAATATCCCTTTCAATTTCGTAGCTGGGGGGTGTCTATAGTATGCCTGTAAAGGGGCGCATGTTTCTCGTTTAGAACAGTCTGACAGCAAAATGACATTTAAAGGAAAAAAAGATGTGGGGGTCCCCCTAAATTCCATGCCAGGCCCTTCAGGTCTGGTATGGATTTTAAGGGGAACCCCGTGCCAAAAAAAAAAAAAAAACGGCGTGGGGTCCCCCCAAAAATCCATACCAGACCCTTATCCAAGCACGCAACCTGGCAGGCCGCAGGAAAAGAGGGGGGGCCACATGCTCTCAACATTGGGAGGGGGCTTTGGGGTAGCCCCCAAAACACCTTGTTCCCATGTTGATGAGGACAAGGGCCTCATCCTCACAACCCTGGCCGGTGGTTGTGGAGGTCTGCGGGCGGGGGGCTTATTATTTAAGAAGGGGACCCCCAGATCCCGGCCCCCCCCTGTGTGAAATGGTACCATTTCACTAAAAAACTGTCAAAAATGTTAAAAATGACAAGAGACAGTTTTTGACAATTCCTTTATTTAAATGCTTCTTCTTTCTTCTATCTCCCTTCATCTTCTTCTTCTTCTGGTTCTTCTGGCTCTTCTGGTTCTTCCTCCGGTGTTCTCTTCCAGCATCTCCTCCGCGGCGTCTTCTATCTTCTTCTCCTCTGGCCGCTCCGCACCCATGGCATGGGGGGATGCTCCCACTCTTCTCTTTATCTTCTTCTCTTCTTCATCTTCTTCATCTTCTTCTCTTCTTCATTTTCTTCTCCAGGCCGCTCCGCACCCATGCTGGCATGGAGGGAGGCTCCCGCTGTGTGACACGTCTCCTCTTCTGATGGTTCTTAAATAATGGGGGGCGGGGCCCCGCCCCCTCTGACGCACGGTGACTTGACGGGACTTCCCTGTGATGTCACGGGGAATGCCACAGGGAAGTCCTGTCATGTCCCATGCGTCAGAGGGGGGTGGGCCACTGGGTGGCCCCGCCCCCTGTTATTTAAGAACCGTCAGAAGAGGAGACACGTCACACAGCGGGAGTCTCCCTCCATGCCAGCATGTATGCGGAGCAGCCCGGAGAAGAAGATGATGAAGATGATGAAGAGAAGAGCGGGAGCCTCCCCCCATGCCATGGGTGCGGAGCGGCCCGAGGAGAAGAAGATAGAAGACGCCGCGGAGGAGATGCTGGACGAGAACGCCGGAGGAAGAACCAGAAGAGCCAGAAGAACCAGAAGAAGAAGATGAAGGAAGATAGAAGAAAGAAGAAGCATTTAAATAAAGGAATTGTCAAAAACTGTCTCTTGTCATTTTTAACATTTTTGACAGTTTTTTTAGTGAAACCATTTCACACAGGGGGCGGGATCTTGGGGTCCCCTTGTTAAAGGGGGCTTCCAGATTCCGATAAGCCCCCCGCCCGCAGACCCCCACAACCACCGGCCAGGGTTGTGGGGATGAGGCCCTTGTCCTCATCAACATGGGGACAAGGTGTTTTGGGGGGCTACCCCAAAGCACCCTCCCAATGTTGAGGGCATGTGGCCTGGTACAGTTCAGGAGGGGGGGCGCTCTCTCATCCTCCCCCTCTTTTCCTGCGGCCTGCCAGGTTGCATGCTCGGACAAGGGTCTGGTATGGATTTTTGGGGGGACCCCACGCTATTTTTTTTTTTTTTTTTAATTTTGGCACGGGGTTCCCCTTAAAATCCAGACCTGAAGGGTCTGGTATGGAATTTAGGGGGACCCCCACGTCTTTTTTTTTTTTTAATTTTGGTTCGGGGTTCCCCTATGGGGAATTCCCATGCCATTTTTATCAATGAACTTCTATGTGTATTGTCGGACCGGCAATGCAATAGCCGCGAGTAGTTTTAAATTACTTTTTTCCTTTGAAATGTCATTTTGCTGTCGGACTGTTCTAAACACGGGAAACATGTGCCCCTTTACAGGCATACTATAGACACCCCCCAGCTACGAAATTTAAAGGGATATTACACTTTTATTGTTTGACTTTAAGCATTATTAAAATCACTGCTCCTGAAAAAACGGCCATTTTTAAAACTTTTTTTGCATTGATACATGTACCCTGGGGCAGGACCCAGGTCCCCAAACACTTTTTATGACAATAACTTGCATATTAGCCTTTAAAATTAGCACTTTTTGATTTCTCCCATAGACTTTTAAAGGGTGTTCCGCGGCATTCCAATTTGCCGCGAACACCCCAAATTGTTCGCTGTTTGGCGAACTTGCGAACAGCCAATGTTTGAGTCGAACATGAGTTCTACTCGAACTCGAAGCTTATCCCTACTCAGCGCCAAGGTCTGAACGGTTCAAGCAAACATCACCAGCATCTGCATTATATGGTGCAGGAATATCTAGGGGCAAGAGCAGAATTGGAGACCTTTCCAATAGAGCATCCACTGGGTTACTGGTCTTGAGGATGGACCACTGGCCAGAATTTGCTCAATATGTAATCGAGCTACTGGCCTGTCCTGCATCCAGTGTGCTTTCTGAACGCACATTCAGTGCACCTGTCCACAGACTCCGTTGATAGGCTCACATTCATAAAAATGAATCAGTCTTGGATCAGCAGCTATCAAGTACCTGATGCTGATGTAACTGATTGAATTTGCTATGGATTTGGGATCCCTTGAAGACTGCCTATGCTGACTATCCTATTCCTCCTCAATCTTTATGATGCTAGCGTCCAACAATATTTTTGGTTTAGGGCACCACCACCACCATCCAAGGCCCAATTTTTCTGCCCTTGTTTAACAGGGGCATGTAATTACAATTTTTGATATATTATTTCACAGCAGGGCCCATTCCTGCGCCCAACAAGAGTATCTGTGAGGGGTTACAGTGTAGCACCACCAAAACCAAAGGCCTAATTTTTGTGCCCCTGTTTAACAGGGGCATGTAATAAAAATTTTTGAAATAATAGTTAAGCAGGGCCCAATCCTGCGCCCAACAAGAGTATCTGTGAGGGGTTACAGTGATGTGGCACCACCACCACCACCCAAGGCCCAATTTTTCTGCCCCTCTTTAACAGGGACATGTAGTTAACATTTTTGATATAATTTTTCACAGCAGGGCCTGTTCTTGCTCCAAACAAGAGTATCTGTGAAGGGTACAGTGTTGCACCACCACCACCACCCAAGGCCCAATTTTTCTGCCCCAGTTTAACAGGGTCATGTAATTACAATTTTTGAAATAATAGTTAAGCAGGGCCCATTCCTGCGCCCAACAAGAGTAACTGTGAGGGGTAACTGTGTTCTGGCGCCACCAAAACCAAAGGCCCAATTTTTCTGCAGGAAGAAACAAAAATTTGCCCATGGGACTTTAAATGAAGTGTCCGTGATGATCACAGGTAAATAAATATAATGATGTGAACAAGTAACAAAGTTTATTAGAATCAATGTCATCCAGTGCAAGTCATAAACATAAGTGACAATTTTATAAGAACAGCAGCATAACATGATAGTCCTAAAAACATAGACATAACATCAAAGTATTAAGAGTACAGATATACATGATGCATCTCTAACCCAATACGTTTCCCGAGCTCTCCTGGCATCAACAGGGGCTGATGTGTATATCTGATGTCTGTAACAACAAGTAAAGAGTATATTGGAGTATAGGTTATGATTGGACAAGAGCATGAAGCCAGAACTTGTGATCCCATACTCACTTGTCAGGCTGTTGGCTCCAGGGGCTGACCCCAAGCAAGGGTAAGCGGAAAACATCTCCCCCAGGAGCTGAAGGGGTGAAGACCAAAGCATAGAGGACCGAGGTCAGATGAGGGCAGGCATGGCAAGCAGATGGAGAGAAGGGGGAGATATGGACCCGAATGTCACCCATGAATAGTTGTTGCAGGGCGTACTCCCTATGATGAAATATATGAGTGTGAATATATATATATATATATAAAATTTAAAATGATAGATGTAACAATGTCCTAAGAATATAAGATGGTATACTTAAGTACAAGGGGTGCAAAGGTGTCCAGCAGAACATGAAAAAAGCAGAGAAGAAGAAAAGAAAAAGGAAAAAAGAAAGAAAATGGGGACCCAAATGTTACCCCTGAATCTTACATGGCGTAATCACTGTAGTAAGATGTATGAATATTTGGTATCACAATGACTATAATATCCTGAGTTACCCATGAATCTTGGATAATGTGCTCACTACGATAAAATATATGAATATGTATGTTAAACTGAGATAGTTGATATCACAGTATTCGGAAAGTATAGGATAATGTGCTGGAGTACAGGGGATGCAGGGGTGTCCTGCAAAACATGAGGGAAATTAGTGTGAGAGGATAGAAGGGATGTGAAGAGGAATGTGAAGACTGTGAGAAGAGGGGAAAGAGAGAAAGGGAATAGGTGAGGCATGAAGATAAAAGGAGAAATGCAAAAAATGTAAAAGAGAAAACTATAAAAGGAAGAAAAGGGAAATTGAAATAAAATAAAAAGAAATAGGAGTATGTGCTAATAACACACCACGGTGTACGTATATAGATGGTAAGTATGCTGGTGAGATAGCGTGCTCCCTGCATGTTGGGCCTCTGTATGTGACTAGGCTGTGAAAAAGTCTCACACATGTGGTACTGCCATACAAAGGAGGAGTAGCAGAATGTGTTTTGGGGTGTAGTTGCAAGTATGCATATGATGTGTGTTACTTGTTAATATGACAATTTTGTAAAAAAAAAAAATAATAATAATAATCTTCATTTTGCAAAGAATTGCAGGAAAAAATTACAACTTCAAAAAACTCACCATGCGACTTACTAACTACCTTTGAATGTCTACTTTCCAAAAAGGGGTCATTTGGGGGGTATTTCTAATTTCCTGGCTTGTTAGTGTCTCAAGAAATGAGACAGGCCTTCAGTACATCAGGTATGATTGGCACCATAGCTTGTAGACTCTAACTTTCACAAAGGCCAAATAATATACACTGATCCGGGTAATTTTTACCAAAGATATGTAGCAGTATAAATTTTAGCCAAAATTTATGAAGAAATATTACTAATTTGCAAAATGTTACGACAGAATCAAAGAAAAAGGGCTTTTTTTCACAAAATGTTCAGTCTTTTTTTTTATTTATAGCACAATAAATAAAACACCCAGTAGTGATTAAATACCACCAAAAGAAAGCTCTATTTGTGTGGAAAAAGGACACAAATTTCATATGGGTACAGTGTTGCATGACTGAGTAACTGTCATTCAAAGTGTGAGAGCACTGAAAGCTGAAAATTGGCCTGGGCAGGAAGGGGGTGAAAGTGCCCAGTAGGCAAGTGGTTAACCACTTAAGGACCGAAAGGATTTGCCCCCTTAATGACAGGTCATTTTTTGTGAAATGGCACTGTGTCGCTTTAACTGACAATTGCGTTGTTGTGCGACGTTGTACCCAAAGAAAATCTCATGTCATTTTTTTCCCACCTCTGCGGTTTTTATTTTTTGCTCTATAAACAAAAAAAGAGTAACAATTTTGAAAAAAAAAAATTTTTTACTTTTTGCTATAATAAATATCCAAACAAAATAAATAAAAAAAAAACAAATTTTGTCATCAGTTTAGGCCAATATGTATTCTTCTACATATTTTTGGTAAAAAAAAATTGCAATAAGTGTATATTGATTGGTTTGCGCAAAAGTTATTGTGTCTACAAAATAGGGAATAGATTAATGGCATTTTTATTATTTCATTTTTACTAATAATGCTGACAATCTGCGATTTTTTTTTTTTTTTTTTTTTTTTTTTGCGGGACTGAGATATTGGACACTTTTTTGGGACCAGTGACATTTACAGTGATCAGAGCTACAAATAGCCATTGATTACTGTATAAATGTCACTGGCAGGGAAGGGGGTTAACACTAGGGGTTAATCAAGGGGTTAAGTGTTCCCTAGGGAGGTGTTTCTAACTGTGGGGCAATGGGTCACTAGGAACAGTAGATCTCTCTACTCCCCTGTCAGAACAGGAATCTGTCTGTTTACATTGACAGATCCCTGTTCTGGCTCTCTGAGGAGCAATCGTGGGTGGCCGGCAGACATTGCGGCCGCCGGGCTCTTGCATCAGCTCCAGCATTGTGCAGCGGGTGCCCCCTATCGCTCTTGAAGCGGCCGACGTATACCTACCGGGATTCGCGCAGTCGTGCCAACCTGCCGCAGTATAATGACGGTGGCTGGTCGGCAAGCGGTTAAACATCCATGAAGAGAGTGAGGTAAGCGTGGGCAGAATAAATGGAAAGCTGTTTTATTTTTGCAAAACAAGTACATTAATGCTATATTAGTACATAAGGGGAGCTGGAATTTAGAAAAAAAAAAAAGGTGAAGCCTTTAAACCTCAGATGGGACTTGGATTTACATATCTGCTAATCCTCCATATCCCTCCCTTTCTTACCATGCCAGCCGGCTCTGTCTGGTCGTCTCGATTCCCCGTCCCCTGTAATATTTTGTGAGTAACTTGTATGGTTCTCTTTTTTTTGTCATGGCCATCTTTTTACATTTTAATATTTGTTTCTTTTTTCTGTTTTGATGTTACATTTATTTTCCCGGTTTCATTTAAGGATGTAATTGTCATTAGGGGGTTAATACTCCTTCCCTGCTCCTTCCTTTTGGATCCAGGTAATGCATATTTATTGCGCTGTTTTCTGTTGTAAATTTATTATGACTAAAGCCCACCCAGGCTGAAATGTGTCAACTCTCTCTGTATTGGGATTTTTGTACTCCTGACGGATTTACAATAAATTAAATGTTATAGCATATTATACAGAGCTGCCAGCCTCTTCATTTGGAGACTCACAGTGCAGGATGAGTTCATCCAATAACCAGAAATGAAAATGAACCAGACCTGGCCTGAAAAGCACCTAAGAAGAATACTGCTGAAGTTCAGACAGCTTCTGGTGTTAGGAAGTACTTGCTAAAATCTTCACATTTAGTCCTCTGTCCTTGTGGAGCTGTTTGAATTCTAGGCCTAGTTTATACACAGGGCTTTGACCAGTGGCGGCCCATGCATTGTGGGTGCACAGCCGCCACCCCCACATCCATGTGCCCGGCTCCTTTCAGGACGCCGGACGCATGGAATCCCATGGCGGGGATGGGCGGGGTGTGTTTTTTGAAGCACCTGATTAGAGCCAGAGGCTCTAATAGACTTCAAAATAGGGTGGGCTCAGGGTGAAGAGAGTGCACCCTGATCCCACCCAAGTGTGACAATAGCGAATTAATTTTTGCTATTTTCACACTAAAGTTCCTCCCCGCCAATCAGGAGGCAGGGCGTCAGACCAAAGCGCCAGGCATTCCTATTGGATGCCTGGTGTTTAGGAAGAGGAGCAGAGGAGACACGTGCTGGACTGGAGGAAGGATACCTCTGCCACAGCTGCTGCTCTGGTGAAGACACATGAGCACTTGGAGAGAATACCAGCCTGGCAGTAAGTGCCTGACCACCTGCAGGTGGTCCTGTCAGAGCCGCGAGCCCCGTGATGGAGTGCTGTTAGAGCCGTAAGCTCCATGGGGGGCTGTCAGAGCCTAGAGTCACGAGATCCTTGGGGTGTCCCGTTGTCAGAGCCAAAAGCTCTCCACGGTCAGAGCCGTGAGTTCTGCCAGTGGGGGGGTTGGGGGTGCTGTCCGAGCTCTGAGCTGGGGGTCCTGTGCTAAGCTGTATACCCTGATCTGTGAGGCTAAGCTTTACATAGTCTGATCTGTATACCCTGATCTGTGATGCTGAGCTGTATACCCTGAGCTGTATACCCTGATCTGTGATGCTGAGCTGTATACTCTGATCTGTATACGCTGATCCGTGGTGCTGAGCTGTATACCCTGAGCGGTACACCTTGATCTGTATACCCTGATCTGTGAGGCTAAGCTGTATACCCTGATCTGTGAGGCTGAGCTGTATACCCTAAGCTGTATACCATGATCTGTGATGCTGAGCTGTATACCCTGATCTGTATACCCTGATCTGTGATGCTGAGCTATATACCCTGAGTGGTATACCCTGATCTGTGATTCTGAGTTGTATACCATGATCTGTGATGCTGAGCTGTAAACCCTGAGCTGTATACATTGATCTGTGATACTGAGCTGTAAACCCTGAGCTGTATACATTGATCTGTGATGCTGAGCTGTATACCCTTATCTGTGAGGCTGAGCTGTATACACTGATCTGTGAGGCTGAGCTATATACGCTGTCCTGTGATGCTGAACTGTATACTCCTAACGCTATGGTTGGAAGCAATTGGAATACAGGGGACGGAGTGGGTGGATTCTATAAGAGGTAGGGATTATGAGAAGTGGGAGGGGTCACAAAGGAAGGGCGGGGTCTGGCACCACCCCATCCTAAAACGTCACCAGCTGCCACTGGCTTTGACCTCTCCAAGTTTAAGTGGAACTTCACTCTCCCAGTCAACATTGATTATTTTTAATTCTCATGCTGCTAGCATTATAAAATAGATACTGTAGGAAATATATCACTTAGGTATATAGATAGGAGTGTATAATTTCTTACTTGTTTTAAGACTTTTTTTTTACACTTCAGTTACTTCCTGGCTCCTTGCCTAGACAAATGATGTCATATATCCCAGGAGTCTTCAGAAGGGGAGGAGAGGAGGAGGGTTTTTTTCAGCTAAGTACACTCTCCTGTATACATGCTTTAGCTAAGTAAATGCTTTGAGTCATTTGCCCTTACTCAAGATGGCCACATTCAGAAATGCTAGGGTCTGGTTTTTCCAAAGTGACTTCTTAAAAAGAAAAATGGAAACGTGGCTGGACGATTGAGTTTGCTTTGAATATTAAAAATGGATTAAATAGTGTTTTTGGTTTGTGGTGCTAAGATGCAGTGAAGATCCGCTTTAAGCCTTGTTGCCTCATGCTACTAATCCCTACATCTTGTCATTCAACTTTTAAACTTAATTGAATTAACTGGGGAAGGAGAGGATTGGACAGGTATCCCTAGAGGCGGTAATCTAGGCATGCAGGGATACTGAGGACCAGTATACAGCTTGTCCCAAAGACTGAACTGGAATAAAGTGATTCATTTAAAGTAGTGCCTAAAGCCTCTTTATTGTAACCAGAATCAAAATTTTAGAGACAAATATTGCACAGCTATATTAACCATTCCTAGTGCATAAAGACACCCATATGTACCTGAATACAGCTACATTCTCTTCTCCTATTATTGCTTAAAAGACCTTTCATTTTAGTGCACACCTGTCCATACTACTCGGGACTAAATTTCTCAACATTTCTTATCAGTCCCTGAAGTGAGGACACTGACCTGGACATTCAGCCTGAGAGGTCAATACCAAGGCATGCTTCTAGTCCATCTTCAAGGATAGTGATTGACAACATCTCTTGAGAAAGTGCAGTCAATTACAGCAAGACAGGATAAAGTTTTTTTTCATATGAAAGTCATTTTAACACCGTTATTTCTTTCTTGCATTTTTTTTTTGTTGAAAAAAACATTTTTTTTTCCTTTTTAAGTTTTTATTAATAAACGTAATTTACATTTTTTCCATATCTTGATGGAAGATGTGATTTTTGTAGATGACCTCACTTCACACCGTGACTGACATGGATTTTGTCACTGACACCATGACTGACATGGATTACCTTGCTGGATACTGTGATTGACTAGGACTACCTTGCTGGGCTCCATGATTGATGTGAATTACATTGCTGGATGCCATGATTGACATGGATTACTTTGTTGGATCCTGTGATTGACATGGATTAGCTTGCGGGACACCGTGATTGATGCTTCATTACCTTCTGGGGACAATAATAGAGCATATTTTTAAACAGTAAGTATGTGTTTGTGTTTCATTTCTATACAACTAATTTTTTTTCACAGCATTTGTGCATTTTTTTTCCAATTTAACTCTTGTGGGACTGGGTAGTAAGGAGTGCCAATGTACCCAATACTCAATATTATAGGGTAAAGGGGGCTTCCCAATTCTGAGCAGTACCCCACGCAGGCCCAAACACACCAGGGATGTGGGGATTAGGCCCATTGTCCTCATCAATGTGAGGACAAGGTGCCATGCCACTGGTGAAGAGGGGGCCTTGGCAAGGTACCCTCCCAATGTTAAGGGCATGTGGCCTGGTATGGTTCCCAATGTTGGTAAACATGTCCACTGACTCTCTTTGCCCTTGCCACTCAGCGTTCATACCATGAGAAGTGTCTGGTATGGATTTTAGACAAAGGAGTGACTATGGACATAATAAACTTGGATTTTGCCAAAGTGTTTGACACAATTCCCCACACACAACTAATGTGTCAATTAAAGTTGTAAAGATTGAAACAAAGAAAAACCAAAATTAATGACACCACATCCCGGATAATCATTAATAAAGAAAAATAGACTTTAAGGCAATAAGCCTTGGGACATTGAGGGTGTACAGAATTAGAAAATATTCAGGAATTTATCCAAAATTACCATTTAGTTAAAAAAGAGAAATTTTATTTAAACAATGTTTTAAAAAAAAAAAAGCCGGACGGCTAAGTACAGTACAAAAATTGCAAAAAATTCATAAAATACAGTAACAATTCATGATAAGAATATCACTTTTCTCAACATGTTTCGCTCAATGGAGCTTCTTGAGGAGACTTAATATGTGGCATATACTGGAAATTTCGTAAAGAAAGGAGAAAACAGAAGATCAATAATTTGAATACAAACTGAGATAGATATAAATAATTATTAGCCAAGAGAAACGTATATATTAAAGTATAAGCTATATTGGAATATTGGAAATTACAAAATAATATATGGGGACAAAAAATCGAATATTTCATATAGGAAAGTATTAAACTATTACAAAGACATGAACCTTACCCAAAAAACATTTTTGTTTCACAGAGTTACATTTGGAGCTGGAAATCACAGATATTGAAAAGGCTAGTCCATGAGTTGCCCTCTCCTTATAACTTCAGGCCTTATAAGAAAGTTTGCAGAGACAATACATGGGGGATCAGGGTTAATAAGGTCCTTGCTGGTAAGGAAAGGACCAAAAAAAGGTTATTGAAAAGATATTTGTATAATTAATTATGTAATCAATATATACAATTGATTGAATAGGTAAAGAACTTTACCAATAAAAGAAATCATTGTTAAAAATTACCTCAGCAGTACTTGATTGGTAGGATCAATATTGTTTAGTAATCACATCTAAAGTGTTTAATTGGACAATAACACATTATAAATAGGATGTATTGGTAAAAAAGCGTAATGTAGCAAAAGTACTGGGGGAGACCTGGAGAGGGGGAGAACAGCATCCACTCAAACCAAATCAGAACCTAGAACGCAATGATAAACAAATAGACTTAAGTTAATTTTGCCAATATAAAGGGGTTAAGATGTTATAGATAGTGAGAAGACTGCAGCGCACTATGCACCTACCTTCATGGAACATAGCTAGGAATTGGACTGGATAATCAGGGAAGGAAAGATCCTTCCATCATATCTCTGTGGTGTCCAGCAGAAGAGTGACGGGAGAAAGGAAAAGATCCCCATATAAGTATTGATCTCTGGCGCGGCAGCATCTGACATCACCGCCGCGGACGTGGGAGAGGTGACACTGCGCATGCGCTCGCCCATAGACAACAAGCGTCAGGAACTGCGCTAGGAGATGTGCAATCACCGGTCACCATGTTTGAAAGTATCCGTCCTCGAGGTGACTAATGGTCTGGAAAAAATGTATCTAGGGGGGTTGAAAACAGGTGCAGGGACACATGAAGGCACTTGAGGCGGGGGTCATTGATTAGGACCCACATCGCAAGTGCCCTGGTGTCCGTGCAAACTTAAAAAAGAAAAAGGCTCGAAAATAGGAGAAAGCAGAGCATGGAGTCCTTAATTTGTAATGAATGTCAACCTGTGACAATGATGTAAATCAAAAATCAAAATAAATCTTATGATAGCATAACATTTTTGGTATATTAGAATAACCAATAGTAAAATTAAATAATAATTGAATAATTAGATCAAGGTCCAAAAAAAAAAAGGAATTTTAAAGAAATGGTTTAAAACTGAGAGCGTCATTGAGGCCAGGATATTTGAGAGAACCTAGATTTGAAATCCATTTGGCCTCACGCTGTAAAAGGATCTGATGATAGTTACCTCCTCTTTCATCTGGGGGAACATGTTCAAGGGCTACAAAGTGCATCATTGTGTCATTAAATTGATGGAAAAGACCCATGTGCTGGCTGATGGGTGTCTCCATCTTTTTTTGCACACAAAAGAGACATGATCTCTAATACGGTGAAAAAATGGTCGTTTTGTTTTTCCCACGTAAAAAGCGTTACAGCCGCAGGTCATTAAATAAACTATCCCAACTGATTGACAGGTAACTGAAAATTTGGGGAGTACATTCGGCCATTTGGAAGAGCGACAGTGCGTGTTGAATGAATATATCTGCAGAAGCCACATTTGTGACATGGTCTTGTGCCTTTGTTGGCATTGGTGGTTGTGGAAGGGGGAGCATAATGACTATGTACAATTTTATCCTTGATGGATCGTGATCGTTTGAAAGTTATTTCGGGATGGTTCTTTAGATGTTTAGAAACACGTGGGTCCCCCATTAGGAGGTACCAGTGTTTCTGCATCAAATCTCGTATTTGTTTGTGTTGTCCTGAGAACCTAGTAATCATTCTCAATTCCGAAGAGGGTTTAGAAGTTGAAGGACCATGGATAAGTTCAGATCTAGTCTGTTTTTTTTGCCCTAGTGTAAGCCTTTTTAAGGCACTTGTTGCTGTACCCACGTAATTTTAAGCGATGTTTTAAGGCCTTAGCTTCACATTCGAAATGGCTATTTACACTGCATTTTCTTCTGAGGTGGAGATATTGCCCATAAGGTATATTGGTTATCAATGATGAGGGGTGAGAACTTGTAGCATGGAGAAGGGAGTTACCCGCTGAGGGTTTCTGATACAGGGTGGTACCTAACATTCTGTCTTAGTTGACAAAAATTTGGATGTCTAAGAAAGTCAGCCTTTCTTGGCTAGCTTCCATAGCGAAGTTGAGGTTGTATTGGTTTAATTTTAAACTTTCAAAAAAGAGGGATAGGTCATCACGAGAACCCATCCATATAAAAAAATATCGTCAATGTATCGTCTCCAAATCGGTATCTGTTCAAAAAAATATTGCATATTGTCATCGAAGGACAAGTCCCACTCCCACCCCCCAGATACAGGTTTGCATAGGAAGGAGCACATTTAGTTCCCATGGCAACACCCTGTATCTGGAGGTAGTAGGAGCGTTCAAAGATGAAGACATTGCTGTATAGAATGAATCGTAGGAGATCAAGAATGAATTGATTGTAGGCAGAGGGTACCTCACTGTTAAGTGAGATGAAGTCCTCCACAACTCCGATACCCATTTCATGGGGAATGGAGTTGTAGAGGGCCTCTACATCCAAAGAAACCAACCAGGCCCCCGCAGGTAAAGCCAAACCATCAAGGGCCATTAGAAGGTCTCTAGTATCTTAGGTAGGAAGTAGGTAGGAAGCTAACTCCTCGACAAAACGTCTTATTGACATTATTTCTTTGTTGTTTCTTTGCAGTATACATATATTTTACAACATCTATCCCTTGTCTATGAATTGCCATCAACTGGTCAGTGCTAAGTCTCTCCTCAGGGAGACTCTAAGCGGCTGCTTATATTTATTTATTTTTGTAATAAGGCTTTAATAGCCTCTAACAATCTACCCTTGATTCAACTTAAGGTAATCATTGTTTGACCTCTGGATGTTTAATCCTAAGTGTCTTATAAATTACTTTTATCATTATAACTTTTATTTTCTATTCAATTCCCAGCAAGGACATATTTATACTTAGCCCCTCTGTGACCAACAATGTGGGGGGTTCAGGCAGAAGAGACCTATCCAATTTTGTGAATGCTATTCACCGCGTTCATTAATCTACAACAATTGTTTTACCTACATTTATTATTTGGCTTGGTAAGATTGTCTTTATCATGATTATCTATTGATTAGTTAGTTCTTTTTTGCTGTGTTGTTGTTTTTCATTTTATTTTTATTATGATTTCAATACCCTAATGAGACTTTCTGATTGAACTTTGTTATCCATGTATGCAGTAATTTTTCTATCCATGTGGTTTTTTATCCATAATCATTTCAATTTTCATAATATGTGATATTTACTTTGTTTCTCTCACCCCTAGTATACCACATGGTTTACCAGAACTCCTGATGAAGCTCATAAAGAGCGAAACATGTCGAGTGGTATTTACTAAGTGGTTTTTGTTATTGTCTTTGTAAAGCCAGATATGGATATTGAGAGATCTGTTTTTAACCTTTGATAATATGTATTAAACCTAATAAATACATTTTTGTACGATTTGTAGATTTTGCATACATACTACTTCTTTACTCCATTTTCTTCAGTATCTAAGCACCTTTAAAGTCCCTGGGGTAATTTCACCCCATCCCCCCCTCTCTTCTGTGTATTTCTTCATGGGATGCGGTGCTAATGGTTGACTGTTCCTGTCCTCTCTATATAAAGGTTTGTATTCTTTAAGTTGAGAGATAGATGAGGGAGAAGATTGAGATTGGGAAGCAGGTAAACCAGTTACAGACACGGATTAATCCAGAGACAGAAAATCCGCCTCCGTGATCTCGGTTTGGTCAATGTGTCCTTCGCCCCATAGCTCCATTAGGTCTTCTAGGGCCTTGATGTCCTCTAGGCTTGGAGCTTGGGAGGAGGGCTCGGTAGTAGATGGCGTATCAGGTGGTGACTTGGATTTATCAAAAGAAATACGAAGCATTAGCTTTCTTGCAAACAGATTGAGATCCTTAATTATTTCGAATTGATCGATCTTTTGTGTTGGACAGAAAGATAGGCCTAACTCTAAGACAGAAATTGCTCTGGCGTGAGAGAAGTAGACGAGAGATTTACTATTTCAAACCTTTCGGAATTTTCTGTGATGTTGACTCTGTGCCCATAGTTTTCTTTAGGTCGTGCACCAGTTGCATGAAAATTGAAGCCGGACGAAAATCAGACTGTGTGATAATATCATTGGTGTTACTTACTTGCAGAGGTGGAGATTGGACAGGAAGTGAATTGGCCAGGCCAATATTGTTGACAGGTTTGCGGTGATTAGGTGCATTAGTGGCGGCGTCAAACTAGATCTGACCTTATCCATGGTCCTTCAACTTCTAAACCCTCTTCGGAATTGAGAATGATTACTAGGTTCTCAGGACAACACAAGCAAATACAAGATTTGATGCAGAAACACTGGTACCTCCTAATGGGGGACCCACGTGTTTCTAAACATCTAAAGAACCATCCAAAATAACTTTCAAATGATCACGATCCATCAAGGATAAAATTGTACATAGTCATTATGCTCCACCTTCCACAACCACCAATGCCAAAAAAGGCACAAGACCATGTCAAAAATGTGGCTTCTGCAGATATATTCATTCAACACGCACTGTCGCTCTTCCAAATAGCCGTATGTACTCCCCCAAATTTTCAGTTACCTGTCAATTAGTTGGGATTGTTTATTTAAGAAGGACTTCATGCTCTGCCTTCTCCTATTTTCGAGCCTTTTTCTTTTTTAAGTTTGCACGGACACCAGGGCACTTGCGGTGTGGGTCCTAATCAATGACCCCTGCCTCAAGTGCCTTCATGTGTCCCTGTGCCTGTTTTCATCCCCCCCATATACAGTTTTTCCAGACCATTAGTCGCCTCGAGGACGGCTGCCGTGATTTATTTAATATCGCTCCGGTCTCATGTCCCCCTGTGCGTTTTTCACCCTCCCTCCACCATCTGTGGGCAAATATTTTCAAACATGGATGCTTGCACGTCTCCTAGTGCAGTTCCTAATGCTTGTTGTCTATGGGCGGGCACATGCGCAGTGACACCTCTCCCACGTCCGCGGCGCGGCGGTGATGTCACTGCACCAGAGATCAATACTTGTACAAGGATCTTTTCCTTTCTCCCCGTCACTCTTCTGCTGGACACCACAGAGATAGGATGGAAGGATCTCTCTTTCCCTGATTATCCAGTCCAATTCCTAGCTATGTTCCATGAAGGTAGGTGCATAGTGCGCTGCAGTCTTCTCACTATCTATAACATCTTAACCCCTTTATATTGGCAAAATTAACTTAAGTCTATTTGTTTATCATTGCGGTCTAGGGTCTGATTTGGTTTGAGTGGATGCTGTTCTCTCCCTCTCCAGGTCTCCCCCAGTACTTTTGCTACATTACGCTTTTTTACCAATACATCCTATTTATAATGTGTTATTGTCCAATTAAACACTTTGGATGTGATTACTAAACAATACTGATTCTACCAATCAAGTACTGCTGAGGTAATTTTTAACAATGATTTCTTTTATTGGTAAAGTCCTTTACCTATTCAATCAATTGTATAAATTGATTACATAATTCATTATAAAATATCTTTTCAATAACCATTTTTTTGGTCCTTTCCTTACCAGCAAGGACCCTATTAACCCAGATCGTGCATGTTTTGTCTCTGCACACTTTCTTATAAGGCCTGAAGTTATAAGGAGAGGGCAACTCATGGACTAGCCTTTTCAATATCTGTGATTTCCAGCTCCAAGTGTAACTCTGTGAAACAAAAATGTTTTTTGGGTAAGGTTTATGTCTTTGTAATAGTTTAATACTTTCCTATATGAAATATTAGATTTTTTTGTCCCCATATATTATTTTGTAATTTCCAATATTCCAATATAGCTTATACTTTAATATATACGTTTCTCTTGACTAATAATAATTCATATTTATATCTATCTCAGTTTGTATTCAAATTATTGATCTTCTGTTTTCTCCTTTCTTTACACAGTTTCCAATTAACGGTGCCACATATTAAATCTCCTGAAGAAGCTCCATTCAGCGAAACATGTTGAGAAAAGTGGTATTCTTATCATGAATTGTTACTGTATTTTATGAATTTTTTGCAATTTTTGTACTGTACTTAGCCGTCTGGCTTTTTTTTTAAAAAAACATTGTTTAAATAAAATTTCTCTTTTTTAACTAAATGGTAATTTTAGATAAATTCCTGAATATTTTCTAATTCTGTACACCCTCAAAGTTCCAAGGCTTATTGCCTTAAAGTCTATTTTTCTTTATTAATGATTATCTGGGATGTGGTGTCATTAATTTTGTTTTTTCTTTGTTTCACTCTTTACCACTTTAATTGACACATTAGTTGTGTGTGGGGAATTGTGTCAAACACTTTGGCAAAATCTAAGTTTATTATGTCCACAGTCACTCCTTTGTCTAAAATCCATACCAGACACTTCTCATGGTATGAACACTGTAAAGGAAAAGGAAAAAGTTCAGACCCAAGCCGCAAACCCTATTAGCCAACTGCTGACTACCTGCCGCAGATGTACTGTGGCAAGGTGGCTCGGCTGTGCAAATTGCCACACCAGTACGGTGATTTTTGCACTAGCTTTCATGCTTCGATTGGCCAGCAAGGGCCGCCCACGATCGTTCCCCGCAGACACAGAACAGGGATCTGCTGAAGTAAACAAGGCTCTTAGCTGAGGGTGCTGTGATTGGCCAAAGCATGCAGGTCATGGTGCATGCTCTGGCCAATCATCATACAGCAATGCACTGCACTCCCGCAGTGCATTATGGGCCATTACGCATCGCTCGAATTTGGCGCAAACAGCCCCAATGTTTGAGTCAAACTCATGCTTGACCTGAACAGAAAGCTCATCCTTATTCAGGGGCTGCTGAAAAAAACATCAGTTTATCAGCAGCAGTGTACATGAGGCCTAAAGCACACAGTTCCAAATGTTTGTCCTTGCCACTATATTATATCTGTGTGCAAAATGTTTTCCATTTCAGAACATATTATCATCCACATGTTATGAAACATACAATAACTGATATGTTTTATAAAAAACATAACAAATGCACATTCTCTATGTCCCAGTACATAATTAAATGCTATGTTTAATTAGTGGAGGATATTGTGCTACGGTGAAATACATAAAAAACACTAGAGTCGTTTCTTGGCAAAAATTTGCAGTTGCTGTGGGTGCCATCTGGTGAAGAGGAACCCACATAGGTTTTGCAGGTCTTAAGGCTTAATGTACACAGGACTTTTTACAATCTCTCCTGAATGATTTAACTTGACAGATAGTAACCCACGTTTAAAAAATCCGTTTAGCCGCATTTGCGTTTAGAAGTGTTTGAAAAAAAAAGTCTTTTTTTTTTCAAAATAGCCAAAAATGCAAAACGCCTGTAACGCCTGTGTTTGGTGCTTGAAATGCCTCTAAACTCAGCGTCTGAACTCATTTTTTTGCTTTCCAAAAAAGGCTTCTAAACTATAATAAGTGTATGAGGACCTGGGTCCTGCCCCAGGGGACATGTATCAATGAAAAAATTTTTTTTAAAAACTGCTTTTTTTTCGGGAGCAGTGATTTTTTAATGCTTAAAGTGAAACAATAAAAAATGAAATTCTCCTTTAAAAAAAAAAAAAGTGAAATATTCCTTTAAATATCGTACCTGGGGGGTGTCTATAGTATGCCTGTAAAGTGGTGCATTTTTCCCGTGTTTAAAACAGTACCACAGCAAAATGGCATTTCTAAAGGAATTGTCATTTAAGACTGATTGCTGCTGTAATGAATTGTCGGTTCTTGGCAATATAGATAAAACTCATTGAAAAAATGAGCATGGGGTCCCCCCCAGTCCATTACCTGGTATGAATATTAAGGGGAACCCGAACCAAAATTAAAAAAAAATTGCATGGGGGTCCCCCTAAAATCCATACCAGGCCCTTCGGGTCTGATATGGAAATTAAGGGAACCCTGTGCCAATTTTTTTTTAAAAAAGGCATAGGGGTACCCCTCAAAATCCATACCAGGCCCTTCAGATCAAAATTTTTTTTTAAATGGCATAGGGGTCCCCTACAAAATCCATTATTGGTGTTCCTGGGGGGGAATAGTGCCCCATCATTGGTTTTCCTGGGGGGGGGGGAATAGTGCCCCATCATTGGTGTTCCTGGGGGGGATAGTGCCCCATCATTGGTGTAAGTTTGAGGAATACACAGACCTCTCCAACCCACACTCTGGTCCGGAGCTGCCACCACTCCTTCCCACAGGCGCGCTGCCTGTGATTGGGAGCAGAGATCAGTGACATGTCACATGTAGCCACGCCCCCCCACAGTAACATATCCCTAGGACACACTTAACCCCTCCCTAGCCCCCTAGTGGTTAACCCCTTCACTGCCAGTGTCATTTACACAGGAATCAGTGCATTTGTATAGCACTGATTGCTGTATAAATGACAATGGTCCCAAAAATGTGTCAAAAATGTCCAATGTGTCCGCCATAATGTCGCAGTCATGATAAAAATCACTGATCGCCGCCATTACTAGTAAAAAAAAAAATTAATAAAAAAAATGCCATAAAACTATCCCCTATTTTGTAAACGCTATAACTTTTGTGCAAACCAATCAAACACTTATTGCAATTTTTTTTAATCAAAAATATGTAGAAGAATATGTATCGGCCTAAACTGAGGAAAAAAAATGTTTTTTTAAATATTTTTTGGGGATATTTATTATAGCAAAAAGTAAAAAATAATGCGTTTTTTCAAAATTGTCGCTATTTTTTTGTTTATAGCGCAAAAAATAAAAACCGCAGAGGTGATCAAATACCACCAAAAGAAAGCTCTATTTGTGGGAAAAAAGGACGTCAATTTTGTTTGGGAGCCACATCGCACGACCGCACAATTGTCAGTTAAAGCGACGCAGTCCCGAATTACAAAAACCGCACTGGTCAGGAAGGGGGTAAATTCTTCCGGGGCTGAAGTGGTTAAGCATTAAAAAAATCACTGCTCCCAAAAAACGGCCGTTTTTTTAAAACATTTTTTTCATTGATACATGTTCCCTGGGGCAGCACCCGGGTCCCCAAACACCTTTTATGACAATAACTTACATATAAGCCTTTAAAATTAGCACTTTTGATCATTCATGTTCGTGTCCCATAGACTTTAATGATGTTCATGTGTTCTTGCCGAATTTTTTGCCTGTTCGCATGTTCTGCTGCGAACTGAACAGGAGGGTGTTCGGCTCATCCCTAACCAGCAGCAGTGTACATGAGGCCTAAGTCTCCTGGGAGGTCATTGCTATGCCTGCTGCTTATAAAAAAATGTTTTTTTCATAAGAAGCAGGTTTTTTTTTTTTCAATTGAGTTGTGAATTATTTTGCTTTAATACTAGAAAAGCACTATAAATTTTATGTGATGGGAATACAAATGCACACCAAACTTTTCACAGATTTATTTGTAAAAAGCGTTGAAAAACATTTATCATTTTCCTTCCACTTCACAATTATGTGCCACTTTGTATCTGTCTATCACATAAAATCCCCCTAAAATACATTTACGTTTTTGTCTGTAACATGACAAAATGTGGAACATTTAAAGGGGTATGAATACTTTTTCAAGGCACTGTATGTAGTGCAGAACTCTATACCATGGTTCTATGCTCTGTGAAGCATAGGAGTAGTTATGCTGAGAATAGATTATAGATCTTTATTCTCTCGCTCTCCCATTCTCTCTCTCTCTTCTTTCAGATTTTAATTAGTGTTTGTTTCTCCAATTGGGAGATTTCTTCCAACTTCCTGTCCAAGAGATGGAAGAATTAAAAGAAAATTCTGAATGAGCAGACCTATAATCTTTGACCGTTGTCACCAGAATTGGTGTTCCCATGGGTAGGTTTCCCCTCAAATCCTGTTTCTATAATAAGTTTTATATTGCCCCTAATTTCTGTCCTGGTAACATTGACACATTGTGAGTAATTCTTTCCAGTGGGGAGAGAGAGCAATAAAGACCAAAGGTCATCAAAGCAGGTCAGCTCATCCCTGCTTTATCCAAAGTTAGACCAAAAGTTTTATTTTAACTAGAAAGCCAAGTGTCCCTTGTAAGCTAAAGGACATGGTTGCATGATGTAATAAATGTTTATTCACAAGGCAAAGGTTTTATACAATTTATTAAATAAAGATATGACAAAAACAGTTTTCAAACTTGTCTAAACTGTATGCTATGATCATATTATTTTGCTACTTATGTGCATCAAATAAATCTTGAAATACTATTTCTCAATAAAATTCTAAGTAATTTGTGGATTTTTTAACAACTTACCATCAACAAACCATTTAAAAAAGGCCTGGAACTCAAGTGATTAAAACAAGCTCAAGGCTTCAGTAGCAGCCGTGAACTTGGTACCATTTTTTTAATAACCCCTCGGCTATTCAAAAAAGTTATCCAGTAGGCTGTAGAGCCTCTCTAACTTTTATGGTACTGTAAACATGCTTGATCAGATGTAGTGAAGGGAAATAGAGATATTATAGGTCTAACAGATGCCTGAAGTCTCCATAAAGAGAACGTATCACCTACCAATGCTATCACATAGGGAGTTTTAGTCCCCTTGTGATAACTTTTTTTTTTTCTTCTTTTTTTTTTTTTTTTTATTAAGCTAACACATGTAAATTATATTAGAATAAATAAAAATTATGAAAAAATGTAAAAGTAAACCTATTGCCCTTTGCAAACACACAAATGCAAACACGTGTGTAAACAGTGATCACACCACACTTGAGGTATCATCACATATTCAAAAGTAAGAACAATAATCTGAATGTCACCATTTATAGTTAACTTTAAAATATTCATATGTAAAATATTTTAAAGCATTGCCTATGGACATTTTTGGGTACTATTGTTTTTTGCCATTTTTGTGTGAGCCATATTAGGGCTTGATATGTTTAATATGTATTTAATCAATACAACCCTATCCTTTATATTTTGCCAAAAATTAATTGTATATTGTGTTTGTGTGCACTAAAATTAAAATTAATTATTTTTACCATAATTTTTATGAAAATATAGATTTGATAAACAGCTGCACAAATATTGTATGACATAAAAAATTGAAAATGCCATCATTTTATTCTACATGGGGCTCTGCTTTTAGAAAATATCATAAATTTGGGGATTTTAAGTAATTTTCTAGCCAAAGATGCTGATTTTACCATGTGTGCAAAAAATTAAGAATTGCTCATGGTTAAACTCAAAATGATAAAGAAATGTGGCCTAATATGGTTTAGGAAGAGGAGGAGCACCCAGCTGCCCCTACTGGCTGTGTGCGAGCATTAGGGGATTAGGGGAGGTCTGGTTATGGATTTGGGAGGGACCTCACTCTGTTTTTTTTTTTTACTCAGGAATCTATAAATTTAAAAATACAAAGGTAAAAGCAAAGTAGTAGATTTTGTCTCCTCCACAAATTATATAGATCCCTCTTAATAATTCAAGCCCTGTAGGACTCTCATGCTATATTCAGTGCTATTTGTTATCATGCTTGATATGCTATTGCTCCAAATATCAATATTAGTGTTAGGGTGTGTGTGGGGGGGGGGGATCCAAAAGTCTTGAGCATGTTTTGTGGGATGGACTGTTTCATCAGGATGATGGAGGAGGTGGAGGACCCAGCATCTAAATACATACAAAGATATAATAGGAGACAGTGTTCTGCCAATGTTACACCAAAAACCAAAATATATATTGTAACTCATGAGCAAGCATCTGAGAAAACCCATAGCAAAATCCACAGTGTAAGTGTATCTCAGGGTGGGGGGAAGGGTGCACAACTAAATGACCACTAGAAAGAACAGGGGAAAGGAATATATTTAGCATTTATCCATCAACCATATGGACAGTGGCATCATAAAAAAATGGTAATAAAGTCACCCACCTAAATTATGTCGGAGAATGATCCGCAAAAGTGGATTTGACAGTCACATATTGCAAAGTATGAGTCTGTAGGCAAGAGAATGAAGTGATAGAAGTGGAATTCTGAAATAGAGACCAAAAACAGAGATACAGACTGTACGATGACTATCTTATATGAAAAAAAAAAGAAGTGTCTGCAAAACATATATTGGGACCGTAGTTACAACAGGACAATCATTTCTTGGTTCTATAAGGGCACAAGAAGCTAGTATCCCTCAGAGATCCCACTGGTATAGTTAGTATCAAATGATCCAAGATGAAAATGAATGTTCATGACTCCTCTAATTATAAGTGAAAAGGATGGGAAATAGATCCAACACCAGTGAATATCATAACTTGGTTGAAATCAGTAAATAAGAATATAAAAGCATACAGGCATTGCCCCAAAGCCATACACTAGATTTAAATGTATAAACATATTCAATTGCAAAGATATTATGCTCTGTGAAGCATAGGAGTAGGAGCCTCTTCGGAAAGCAGTTGAGCGGTTCGTGAGCTGCTTGGAATGCTTTTATGAGAAAGCAGGCGGCCAACTGACAAATGCGGTACTGGAGTTATGGCAGATATCTTCAGCCACAATCCCGATAAACCACTCGCAAACTGCAACATATATATATATATATATATAGCGGTTGGCAAGTGGCTATGATCTCCCACTCAGCCAATCTGAGAAAGCTTTGGAACACAGCACTTTATACCGTATGTAGCTGAGGCTACATACAGTCCATACAACGCTGAGAACCGCTGCATGTCTTAGTGAGGTAAATTGTTCGTTTGGACCAGCTTGGTACAAACAAGCTTCAATAAAAGCTAGAGATCAGCTTTAATGTAATTTCAAAGTTTTAAATCCTTTAAAAATAGAATGCTGGTACATTTTCACACTCACTAAACTATACAAAGACCCACTTATATAGATGTTTCTGTGGTGTTTACTCAGGTTCTTATTTCAAAATCTTTTAATATTATTGCAGGTTATAAAGTTTTTATCCAAACACAGTGAAATCAGCTGAAGTGTGCCCTTTAAATTGTGTGTGGGAAAACATATTGTGTCTATTTCCAGCCACTTCCACTTCAGCCACTCAGGAAACAAGGGTAAATTGAGATACCATAATCAATTTCTAGCCATATCCATTTTTAACAATTGGTTTCCAATTGTGACAGGTGGTAGGATTAAATGAAAAATACACACACAATAGCATGCAGTCTGATGTAATGTATTGGCAGACACATGAATAGAATGAAGAGTAATCCAATGTTTCAACACGCTTACCAGGCTCTTTATTGGTCCTGCAATGGCTTACTTCAATGGCCTTTGAGCCCTGGTAAGGGCACTTTTAATCCTGATTGCTTGAAGCTGTCATAGTGAAATTGGAAGGAGGTGGGAAAATGAATCTGCCACAGCTACGGTAGCTGATGCAATTTTTGTTTTCTGTCTTGTGTACACTGAAGTAATTCTGAAAGGTTTTGTTGGCTTGCCTTGTTCTCTGCATGAATACAAACATATCTCACAATCAGATTTTGGTTAAAGTGTAAGTTCACCTTTTACAGAAAAATCTGTAAGGTGAACTTACACAGGACACCCCCCCTTGGTCCTGCTGACCTGGACCGCGGCCACCTCCCATTCTGAGTCCCAGTAGGCCAGGTGTCCGAGGCTTAAAAAATCCCCTCGGCATCCATGCATCTTCTTCATAGCTGACAGGACGGGCTATGCAGCTGCTGATTGGTCTGCGCCGCCCATGTGACGACGCTGACCAATTAGAATGCTCTGAAACATCCCTCCTGGTGAGGTATGTTTTGGACATTCAGCTCGGTATTCATAAGGCCACGTACACACGGGCGGACTTTTTAGACCAGACTTGTCCTACAGACTTTCCAGCGGACTTTTGACGGACTTCCGACTGACTTTTTAACGAACGGACTTGCCTACACACGATCACACCAAAGTCCGACGGATTCGTATGTGATGACATACACCAGACTAAAATAAGGAAGTTGATAGCCAGTAGCCAATAGCTGCCCTAGCGTCGGTTTTTGTCCGTCGGACTAGCATACAGACAAGCGGATTTCTGGGTCCGGCGGAGCTACGACGTAAAGATTTAAAGCATGTTCCAAATCTAAAGTCCGTCAGATTTGCGACTGGAAAAGTTCGCTGAAGGTCCGGGGAAGCCCACACACGATCGGATTGTCCGCCGGATTTGGTCCGTCAGCGTCCGTCGGATAAGTCCGGTCAAAGTCCGACCGTGTGTGCGCTGCATAAGCCCCAGACTCCTGCTGAAGCGGATATACCGGGGCTCAGATTTCTGTGGTTGGGGTCAGCGGGACTGGGGGGGGGGGCTAGGAGGGGTTCCTGTGTAAGTTCACCTTACAGATTTTTCTGTAAAGGTGAACTTACCCTTCAACTTGAAAGAAAGGAAAATGTGTTTTTTTTCTAAACCATCAAAGGCAGCACTGCCACCCTCTTGGGCTTTATTGACATGGCCATAAAAATGCAAAGTGTTTTTATTCATTTACAGATCTACATTGTTTTCAATGGAGTCATTCACACAGGTGCATAAACATATACTGCATTCAAATCCGTAACACAGAATCCATAAATCTGCATTAACCACTTCAGCCCTGGACCATTTGGCTGCCCAAAGACCAGAGCATTTTTCTGCGATTCGGCACTGTGATGCTTTAACTGACAATTGCACGGTCGTGCAACGTGGCTCCCAAACAAAACTGATGTCCTTTTTTCCCCACAAATAGAGCTTTCTTTTGGTGGTATTTGATCACCTCTTTATTTCTTGCGCTATAAACAAAAATAGCGACAATTTTGAAAAAAATGCAATATTTTTTTACTTTTTGCTATAATAAATTTCCCAAAAAAATATAAAAAAACATTTTTTTCCTCAGTTTAGGCCGATATGTATTCATCTACATATTTTTGGTAAAAAAAAAAATTGCAATAAGTGTTTATTGATTGGTTTGCGCAAGAGTTATAGCATCTACAAAATAGGGGTTAGTTTTATGGCATTTTTTTTTATCAGTAAAGGCAGCGATCTGCATTTTTTATCGTGACCTTGACATTATGGCGGACACATCGGACACTTTTGACGCTATTTTGGGACCATTCACATTTATACAGCGATCAGTGCGATTAAAAATGCACTGATTACTGTGTAAATGTGACTGGCAGTGAAGGGGTTAATCACTAGGGGGCGCTGCAGGGGTTAAGTGTGTCCTAGGGAGTGATTCTAACTGTGGAGGGGCTATGTATAACATGACACTGATCACTGCTCCCAATCACAGGGAGCTGTGATTAGTGTCAGTGTCACTAGGCAGAATGGGGAAATGCTTGTTTACATCAGCCAATCCCCGTTCTTCCTCTCTGGAAGAACGTAGCTCATGCTGACCACACAGCGGCAAGTTTAAAGGGACGTCCCTGTACGCCCATTTGCCTGTCCGTGCCATTCTGCCGACATAAATGTTCGTGCGGCGGTCGGCAAGTGGTTCAGAACATGCATTATATGCGCTTACACATATAAATGCATGTATATGCATTTGTAACCATTTAAATTAAGTCTACATGAAGGAGAAAAAAAATCATCATTATGTATGCATACGCGTCTTCGCGCATTTAAAAACATCTATACGTAAGTGTTTTACTGATCGTTATGCAGCAACTTCTCTCCTAGAAAACAAATGTGTAGTCAGTAAAATTGTTATTGTCATGTGAATGAAGCCTTATAAGCACCATTTGTAAATGAAATCAGTCACCAAACAATTAAAAGGAGGAGAGAGAAGCGCCAAGCCAATCCTTTAAACAGCTTAGGAATTTATTCAGTATATAAGTATAAAACAACACTAAAAACTTGCATGAAAAATGTTGGAGCACTTGCAGAGTGCTAGAGCAGGTGGGAGCTTCCACGTGCAGTGTCAGAGCACAGGAGGACCGCCGGAAAGTCTCTATTGAGCAGTGGCCACCCCCCCTCCAGGCAGTCACAAAAAAAAAGTAAAAAAAAAAAAAAATTATACTGGCCCTTTAAAAAAAATACAAAAAAAAGCCCTTAAGTGCATTGTGTGCGGACGCCGGACACAGTGCGACGCCGGACACAGTGCACTTATGCAAAGTGCCACGTCTATGCAGTCACGAGATTGCAGACGTGGCACTGCATTTGCGGGTGTTTAGCTCGCCTTGCGGTGCTTTCCGAAACACCTAGTAGCTTCCGCCCGGCGTATGTAGTATATGTTACTACGACCGGGCGGTTTGATTGACATCTCAGTTTGATGTCACTTCCTGTTTTCATTCTCCCATTGTGCCCAGGAGAGAGGAAACAGGAAGTATGAAGAAGACACCGCTGGAGAGGACAACAGCAAGGTAAGTAGTACACTCCCGCTGTGCTCCCGTGAAGGGGGGGTCACAGGCTGCATTGGGGAACACGGGCAAGGCTGCATTGGGGGACACGGGCAAGGCTGCATTGGGGGACACGGGCAAGGCTGCATTGGGGGACACGGGCAAGGCTGCATTGGGGGCACGGGCAAGGCTGCATTGGATGTGACACAGGCAAGGCTGCATTGGATGTGACACAGGCAAGGCTGCATTGGATGTGACACAGGCAAGGCTGCATTGGATGTGACACAGGCAAGGCTGCATTGGATGGGACACAGGCAAGGCTGCATTTGGGGGACACAGGCAAGGCTGCATTTGGGGGACACAGGCAAGGCTGCATTTAGGGGGACACAGGCAAGGCTGCATTTGGGGGGACACAGGCAAGGCTGCATTTGGTGGGACACAGGCAAGGCTGCATTTGGTGGGACACAGGCTGCATTTGGCGGGACACAGGCTGCATTTGGCGGGACACAGGCTGCATTTGGTGGGACACAGGCTGCATTTGGTGGGACACAGGCTGCATGCAAGGACAGACTCCGCTGGGGACACCTGATGGCATCTGGTGGCAGGTGACGTGGCTAGTGACACGCTCAGGGCTCCCACTGATTCTGCATTATGGTGAGTTGAATGATTTCATTTTATATTACAATGTTATAATAGAAATAATGCTCTTCAATTACCCTGACACCATAACAACCATGGTGCCGGGATGATTGAAGTGCTAACACCAGGTGTTTGGAATATCTTTACCTGCTGATTGTTAAACTTTATAGAATACACATATTTCTATTGTTGTGTAGGATCTGAACCTCCACACCACCTTAGAGCCACGCCCACTATTTTGCTGAAACCACGCCCATTTTCACCAAATGGGAGGGGTCAAAAAGGAAGGGTGGGGTCTGCCGCCACTGCTATTGAGGATCCATGAGCGCCGTGTGTTAGCCACAGCTGGAGCCTCGATAAGCCTCATGGAGACGTTGGCTGTGTGTCTCTGGGTGGGAGTGGTCCAGGGCTGTCAGGGCTCCAGCTGCGGCTAACACACGGCGCTTGTGGAGCCCTCAATAGAGACATTCCGGCAGTCCTCCTGTGACACTGCATGTGGAAGCTCCTACCCGCTCTACAACTCTGCAAGTGCTCCAACATTTTTCACGCAAGTTTTTAGTTTTGTTTTATACTTATATACTGAATAAATTCCTAAGCTGTTTAAAGGATTAGCTCAGTGCTTCTCTCTCATCCTTTTGCTTTCCTTTTGTTCAGTGATCGGGTTCCCCAGACTGTACCTGAAGCAGCCTCGCTCCCTTTACAGCCTCCATTTAGAGACTTTTTTAGAGACTAATTTTTAGGGGTTCACCCCCCAGAACTTTCAATCCACTCACCATTTACATGGTTGCACCTTCATGTATTAGCATGCAGATGCATGCCTTTTCATTTAAATTTTAAACTTTAATCTTTTTCATCAGATGGTTTAACGCTGAACATTATACCAATATTGTGTATGTGTTTCCTCCTAATGTCATTATATCATATGGGCTGTTCAGATGCTCGCCTACAGTGATCTAGATAACTGTCTTTTACTGTTTGCAACCTTATCCTTATTCTGAATGTTTTAATGTGTTTATGACAGATATATATATATATATATATATATATATATATATATTTATAGAAATACTTGAGTCACATACTGCGATAAAAGTAGCATCTTCATGTCATTGATATGGTCATTGATATGGTGGTTTAGCTACAGTGGTTTCCAATCAATATACTACTACAAATATTACTATTTACTAAGTATTGTGACAACAATTTACTAAGTATTGTGACAACAGTCAATACTATAATTTCTTATTCTCAAAACATTATGGAAACCAGCTCCCTGCGCAATCTTGCAAGGGAGTCTAAAATGGCTGATATCGAAGCCCAACTCACCAAATCTTTAGCACAAACGCCCCGTGACCCCTCTCCAGCTCCCCTCTCCCACCCTGCTTCCAACAACGAAGATTCTGATCCTTCCAAGGAAAATCTCAGAATTGTGAGAAAATGATTCTACAAACTGGAAGACCTATTGAAATACCGAATCCATGCAGTGGTGGGATATAGAATTTGCCAAAAAATACTATGACCTCAAAATCACACCTAGGGGCTTAAGGGGCACTCAGACATGCAAATTCTTAGAAGAAGATCTTAACTTACAATGGCTTATCTCCACCAAATGTACTTTGGAATGGCTAAATATAAGTAAGGAACAAAGAATTAGGATGCTGAGCAAAAATCAAGAAGAAATTGAAGATCTCTCGACACAACTACTTGAACTAAAAGATCATGAAGGATATAATGAACTGGAAAAAAAAATGCATAAACATGTGCAAGATAACGAGGAGAACATAATACAGAAAAAAACATTGAAGTTTGAAAGAGATATCCTTGACTTCCAAACTGGGAACATCTTACAATGGCCCAGGCTGACACCCACTTGCCCTCAATCAACACGATCACAAACAAAAGAAAACATAGAGGAAGACCCTGTTATCCCATTGGATGATCACCCTCGAACTAGACGCATGACAGAAAGGATGATCACTCACCCCCCAAAAATTATTATCCCAAGAAGCCGAAAACCAACAGATCAGATAACCCCCATTGTGATCACACCTGCCCCAACTCCACAACATCTAGAGATCAACGGGGAGAAAAGGTTGCTCAAAAAGAATCAGGACAATCGACTACCAACCACCAGCAACATACACCAAGGTGATCGAAAACCCACTTATCCTAGCAAGACCAACAGAAGGCTCATCATGAATCCACTAAGGACCATACCTCTCCCAAAGGATCAGATGATATGAACAACTACATCATGAAAGGAGCTCGACCAAGAGTCCAGAACATCTAAGAGGTTTTTTTGGGGAGCACCCCCCTCTCACTAGCAATAAAGAGATGGCTAGAAAAACCAGACAAGGTTGCAGAGGAGGCAACAAAAAGAATCAGACACGACACCTCCCCCCTCTCCGATCAACTGTGAAAATCTTCAACCTGTCTTTGAGTTCTTTATTAGAATCTCAACTCTCCTTATTACAGAAAGGACTCAATTTTGCTCCATCAGTCCCCCTCAACTTATTCAACTTATTTAAGAACCTGAACAGGTTTATATGCTCACTCTCAATCATTAGGTTCTATTACAATCAGGGGAGCAACAACCAACCAAAATCCATTCTTATCCCTAAAGAAGAAAGAGATACTCCAGAACTCATAGAGCCGTTGAAATCCCAAGATGCCATTGCTCTGGACATCCTACAAGAGCTATGGACAGAACAGGATCAAGGAGATCTATCCAATGTGGAATACCCAGACCTAGAGGACCCCAGGAAAATGATTGAGACAAGTTTCAGACCTGTATCCAAGTTCTATCCTTATCAGGATAAAGGACGATATGTGGAAACCTTCTACTCCTTGGTCTACAATGAACTAAAAATTATTTGTGCTCAAAAGAATAAACCTAACAACTTGACAAAACAGGAACAGCAAGCACTCCGCAAATTAGAATCCAACCCTAACATCGTCATCTGACAAGCTGACAAGGGAGGTGGACTAGTTGTCCTAAACAAGGAGGATTATATAACAGAAGCACATAGACTACTATCTGATCTGAGACATATACCAAGTTGAGAAAAAACCCCATCCAAGCTTTCAGAAGAGAACTTCAACTCATAGTAGACACAGCCCATGATGATGGGGTTCTGAATCCCAGTGAAAGGTCATTTCTATGTCCCAATTTCTTTGCCACCCCATATTTCTACTACTTACCTAAAGTCCATAAGGACCCACTCCATTCCCCTGGGAAACCCATCAGAGCAGCTGTAGATGGCCTCATCAGCCACCTATCTGACTTTGTTGATTTTTTCCTCCAACCTATTGTTCAACAACTTTCAGCTTATATACGGGACTCGAGCCACCTACTTGACACCTTGGATCAATATATTTGGGACACCAGCTACCTTTGGGTCTCGTTAGATGTCACCTCGCTCTACACATCCATTCCACATAATATTGGATTAGAGGCAGTCAATTACTTCCTAGGAAAAGAAGAAACCCTACATTCCACACAAGTAGGGATGAGCTTCGAGTTCGAGTCGAACTCATGTTCGACTCGAACATCGGCTGTTCGCCAGTTCGCCGAACAGCGAACAATTTGGGGTGTTCGTGGCAAATTCGAATGCCGCAGAACACCCTTTAAAAGTCTATAGGAGAAATCAAAAGTGCTAATTTTAAAGGCTTATATGCATGGTATTGTCATAAAAAGTGTTTGGGGACCTGGGTCCTGCCCCAGGGGACATGGATCAATGCAAAAAAAAGTTTTAAAAACGGCCGTTTTTTTCGGGAACAGTGATTTTAATAATGCTTAAAGTGAAACAATAAAAGTGTAATATCCCTTTAAATTTCATACCTGGGGGGGTGTCTATAGTATGCCTGTAAAGGGGCGCATGTTTCCCGTGTTTAGAACAGTCTGACAGCAAAATGACATTTCAAAGGAAAAAAGTCATTTAAAACTACTCGCGGCTATTAATGAATTGCCGGTCCGACAATACACATAAAAGTTAATTGATAAAAACGGCATGGGAATTCCCCACAGGGGAACCCCGAACCAAAGTTTAAAAAAAAAAATGACGTGGGGGGTCCCCCTAAATTCTATACCAGGCCCTTCAGGTCTGGTATGGATATTAAGGGGAACCCCCGGCCAAAATAAAAAAAATGGCGTGGGGTCCCCCTCAAAATCTATACCAGACCCTTCAGGTCTGGTATGGACTTTAAGGAGAACCCCGCGCCAAAATAAAAAAAAAAAACGGTGTGGGGTCCCCCCAAAATCCATACCAGACACTTATCCAAGCACGCAACCTGGCAGGCCGCAGAAAAAGAGGGGGGACGAGAGAGTGCCCCCCCTCCTGAACCATACCAGGCCACATGCCCTCAACATTGAGAGGGTGCTTTGGGGTAGCCCCCCAAAACACCTTGTCCCCATGTTGATGAGGACAAGGGCCTCATCCCCACAACCCTGGCTGGTGGTTGTGGGGGTCTACGGGCGGGGGGCTTATCGGAATCTGGAAGCCCCCTTTAATAAGGGGACCCCCAGATCCCAACCCTCCCCCTGTGTGAAATGGTAAGGGTACCCCTACCATTTCACTAAAAAACTGTCAAAAATTTTAAAAATGACAAGAGACAGTTTTTGACAATTCCCCCACAACCACCGGCCAGGGTTGTGGGGATGAGGCCCTTGTCCTCATCAACATGGGGACAAGGTGTTTTGTAGGGCTACCCCAAAGCACCCTCCCAATGTTGAGGGCATGTGGCCTGGTACGGTTCAGGAGGGGGGCACAAGACAAAGGGAGTCTGGTCTTGGGAAGAATAGAAATGGGAACTAAATCGTAATTGAAATGGGTACATGGGATACAGTTAAATGATGGAGGCCCAGGGTTTGGGGATATATATCCAGAGGTTAGAAGCAGGAGGGTGAGGAAGGTAATATGGGAGTGGGATTTATATGAAGGGCATGCCCCAGTGGCAGAGAGCTCACCTTGCTGGTCATGGTGCTGACCGCCCTGGGGCACGCTGGTGCGCGTTCTCGTGTGTGTTCCTGTGCATGCTGCTGTGCGCGCTCCTGCAGGCGCTGGTTTGTGTGGGCGCGCGCCTGTGAGTGTCGGCGTGCACGTGCGCGCGCTGTTTGGCGCCAACCAGCCTATTTAGGTTTGCCATGCACTCTGCTCGGTGCTGCCTGATCAACAGCTCCCTGTGCCATAGTTCCCGTTGCCTGTCTTGTGTTCCTGTGTACCTGATCTCCTTACGACCCGGATTGCCTTTGGATTCTCCTGCTTGCTGCCTGTACCTGACCTCGACCTGTTTGACTCCGCTTCTGCCTGCTCCTATTGTACCTTTGCTGCCAGCCTGTTGCCGAACCCTGCTTGTGCCCTGACCTGCCTGCATTGCTCCTGCTCAGCACCTGTTAGCCTGTGTTCCTGACTACTGACCTGCTGCTTGAAGATCATCTCTCATCCAGTACTTGGATCCCTTCAGAAAGTTCTCATACCACTCCACACTCCCGTGCCTCCTATCTGCTCTACCAGGGGCCTTGAGTCGAATAAGTAAGGGAGTCTACCCTCTGCCCAAGCAGACTCATCAGTCTGGTAAGTGGAAGTCTGACACCCAGGGTCCTGGAGATTTCTTGTGTGTGTGAATTTGGAATTAGCAGGAGTTGGCGGGTGCAGTAATAAGGAGAGGACAGAAGTGAGGGTTTTATATATATATATATATATATATGCTGTGGGGGGGGGAGGGGGTGAAGGAGAGATAGTTTAAGGATAGAGGACAGAGCTGTCAAAAGGAGTGGTAGAGAGTGCATGTTACAAGTAGAAAGAGCTGAAGGGATAAACAAGGTCGCCTGATGTCTGTGTGGTGTTTTTAAAAGTATTTTCCTGATGCCACCATGACAGCATACTAGTGATAGGCTCTGCCTTTCTCCCCTCCCTCAGGACCAATGAAATAGCATAAATTAAAGGCCAGTTAGGCCCCGCTCCATTCTTCTTTTTGTCCTCATACCTCCACGCACCAGTGAAGAGTAAGCAGTACTATGTTCCCCCTCTGCCTCCAGGCAACTGCTGGCTGGGTTAAGCCTCTCCCAGTACGAAGTCCCAGTATCAGGCTGCTAAAAGCACCAGAGTAGCTTGGGAGCTCCTTCTGTGGGTCTTGATGGAGCTGAGCTGTTTTTCCTCTTTAGGAATGAAATCTGCCTGTTGTTGGGTTTGGGGAGGCCAGCTATGCATCCTTCTTACCTTTGCCTTTGTCTCCTGTCATTTTCTCACTTTGTGCACCTCCTGTTCTTTTCCTCCTGCAGTGGCACTGGTCTGGGTTCATTACTCCCCCTAGACAGGTTCTCTGTCCTTTTTTGTCCTAGGCCGGCTGTAGGTATAGCTTATGTTTGTAGGTTGTGTATGTATAGGTTTGGGGCTGGTGGGTATGTGTGTGTGTGTGTGTGTGTGTGTGTGTGTGTGTGTGTGTGTGTGTGTATATATGTATGTATATATATGGATGTGTGTATTGTAGGGGATCAGAGGGGTGGACAGCTGCCTCATAGACAGTCCATTAAAACAAAAGTGGCTTTATTCAGCAAAATGGCAAAACAAACATAAGATAAGACAGACTTGTCTTGTCACACGGTTTGTCACACAGGTACAGCTCACAGTTCAGCAGCACACAGGCTTATAGATAATAGTTCATGGCTCCAATCAGAGCTACAGTCTTTGTGGTTAAGCTCACCCAGCACACCATCCAGCAATGGACATTTTCACACACAGCATGCTCCTGTGTCTCTCTCTCCTACTCAAACAGCTCCTCTCTGAGCCCAGCTGACAATTAGCAGGTCTGAAGGGGAAATATCTGCCCTCTTCGATTAACCCTTTCTTGACCCTGCCCCCGCCTGACCCTCTGCAGTATGTATATATGTTCATATATATGTTTGTGTATACATGTGTGTGTTCTTTTGTTGGTTGGTATGTATGTATGGGGGGGGGGGGGTTATATGGAGCGGTATGTGCATATATTTATATATGCATGCATATTTAAAAAAAAAAAAAAAAGAGAGAAAGGAGAGAGTGTGTAGATGTGTATATGTGTATGTATATTTTTAGATATACATTAATAGAGGGAGAAGTGAAGTCGCTGTTGCCTTATCTATTTTTCCTCTTCTCGATCTTCCTGTGGCTGTCCGTCTCTCAGCTGGTCGTCCCATTTCTCCACGAGTATCGAGTATCAGTCACCACCCATACAAAAGACCCTCAACACTTAGGGTGGGGACCACCGTGTCGGTAAGTTTTCAGGAAAAGAGTGCCCTCTCATGCGGATTGCTTTGATTTGCTTCAGCTCCACACGCCCATGCTCTCAAAGGCCAGAGCCAGAGGCCATAGAAAGGCGGACGTTCTTCAGAGGAGCATAGCTCGGATGCTGCTCCCACTCAGGAGAGACGTTCCAAGGAAAACGTCTTAGCTCTTCTTTCCCAGACCCAGCACCCCAACAAGAGTCCTGCAGGACCTGTGGCGCAGTGCCTATGCCCAGGAGGCTGGTGAGTGAAGTCGGTCTGGTTGAAGTTTGCAGCTGACAGGTAATACCGAATGTCTTTATTACTTATAAGGTGGCACAAAACTTCTGTTTTTAACTTACTGTAATTATTCTAGCTAGTCAGCCCCCTTGTTACAGGTCTAGCCACTAGCAGAACAACCTGCCTCATGGATCACTCATCCTCTCAGTACTCCTGATGAGGGGGCGCAGCCTGCAAATGATTTTAGCTCCCTTGCACCAGAGGAAGATCTGGAGCTACTTGGTGTCAGTTTTTCTTTGGAGAACTGTGTATCCTGGCAGTCATGCAGACCATTACATGGGTTAAAAGACAAAGTCATATTTGCCCTTTCAATGAGCAATCACTTTTCCATTAGGAAAAACTGGTTTAATTCAAGGCGGATATAGCATCGCTGAAATCCATGCCTACAGTGGGACCGGCTGTTGTCCAATAGGGTGGCGGCTGGGAAGGGCCTGCCACTCAACAGAGGCCCTTACCTTGGTGACGGGTACTTTGGGTTTCTGCTCCCAGGATATGGTTGGGGAGGAAATCCTTAGGGCTGATAAAAATCTTGGGACCCGGCCAAGATGTATCAGCAAATTTCACAGCGGAAGCAGCAATAGTCTCAACCTGGTGCCTGGCCAAGGAAATGCTATACTCAGTTACGGCTAGGGGTACCCTATGGTTGAGACCCATGGCTGTGTTTGGCTTCCTAGAAACAAAATTGGAATAGTCACTTTATAGTGCAAGATCTCTGTTTGAAACAAAACCAGAGACAGCCATGTCGGAAGTGACAGGAGGAGGGTCTGTTCTTCTCCCATAACAGAAAGCGGGAAAGTAAAAAAAAAAATAAAATAACTAAAAATAAATAATAATAAATAAAGGGAGAAATATGTTTCTCCCGCTAGGTTCCGCTCCTCTAGGGGCAACCTTTCATAAGCTCCATAAATGAAAATCTTTGGGTGTACCACAGGTACCCAGAAAACCCTTTTACTGGGCGCATGCCCAGACTTTTAAGGTAAGTTCCAGTGGGCACACATCATGGGTTACTGGACAGTGGATTGTGCAGTTCCTTGGAGGATAGGCACTCATGGTCACTTCGGTGGATTCCTCACTGTTCCTTCTCCGGACCTTTTTCTCCCCCTCGGAGCTGCCAGATCCACTGCAACCACGGTGGTTACAATACTTACATGGGGGAGCTGTCCTGGTCCCATCTCACAGGAGAGATTGTAGGTTTTCTACCCACCCCTGTTTGTAGGTCGCAGGGGTTGGAGAGAAGCATTCGCTTGCAGTAGATGGCTGGAGGCTTTCGCTAGATTGTCAGGGTTCTTAGCCTTACATCCCAAAATTTTTTTCTTTTCTTTTTTATTCAAAAGTAAGTAAATTTGGCCATTGGTTGGACACATCTCCACTTTTTCAGCCTACCTTTTAGCCTATGAATATCTCTAAGAATATTCACAGAGGTTTCAGTGCCGTGTCAGTTCCTCTTGGAGAACAGGGTCTCCAGATTCGTCACTACCTGGGCATTATTCCTTTCTACATACAAAAAAAAGGCCAACTTTTGCTTTCCAACAGTTAATGTGCCTGTGGGGGCTCTACTGGTTCCTCTGTTTTGCTTCCATCAGAAAAGGACGGTGACGGTCATAAGGAGAATTCTGAGATCAGATGCCTCTACTTCCTGGAAGACTTCTAGGTGTCTCAGCCCCCTGGCCGTAATGTTGTCATTCATACCGATGATACCTTGGGTACGTGGGCACTGGTGCTAGCTTCAACTACAACGGAGGAAACAGGATCCGGCGCAGCTATGGTCAGTGTCACGGAGTATGTATAGCAGTCCACTGTGATGGAAAGACCTTGAGGATGTCACGAACCATCTGACTGGATCAATGTGATGAATCATATCAGCAAGACAGCCTGGAAGGCGCACTGCGAGGGTCTGTCGGTCAAGGCAAGCAGAGATTGCTAGCCAAAGAAGGTAGTCTCGAAAGCGCTGGAAGGTCAGGCAGCCTTTTTTATCACTTTGACCTTGCTACACAGTCATCTTGCGGTTGAGCAACAGGACAGCAATTGCATATTTTCAGCTCCAGGGAGGATCTCGCGGCAATATGATATTGAGAGATGTAGAACCCAGAATGTCTGGGTAGGAAGATCACCAGCAAATTCCGGGAGCAATTTACCTCCTAGGGGACTGGAATGCATGGACATACTGTCCATCATGCAAACTTGCCAGAGCATGAGGGGGAGGCTTGTCCACAGGTGGCCTACCACAGACAGGCTTCTTTGCTTCTCACTGCAAATGCCAATTTAAGAAGAGGTCTGACTCGGTTTCCGCTCCCCAATACAGAGAGCAGAAGCTGAGTTTCTCCATGAAACTGCAATCAAGCCTATTGTATATGTTTTTCCCAACTTCTCTTGTAATGAAATTCCTCTGGAAGCTGTCAAGAATGAGCATGGTAGTCACGACCACCCCTCCATTCTGACCATAGGAGTCTTGGTGCTTCCTGGCTATCTACTTCAGAATACAGAAGTCGATTCCCCCTCACACATGCACACACCAGCGATGCAAGCATAATGGCGGGAAGGGGAAGCCGCAGAACCTAGATTGCTCCAGAGTTGGTCCAAGAGTTAGCTCTACTTTGGGGGGTGTGAAAGGCACTCTACTAACTTCTATGCCAAGATCTGGAACAAACTTGTCTTTTTTTCTATTTTGCATGGCAAGATATTATTCTTACTGCACCTCTGGTGGCAGCTGTTCTGGTCTTCTTGTAGGTCAGATTGGAATTGAACCTTACCCTATAATCTTTTGAGGTTGCAGGTGTCAGCAAGAACAAGGTTTAATTTGGCCAAAGGCCCTTTAGTTTGCAAAATTTTGAAGACAGTCAGGAGGTTTTGTCAACCATGAGAGAGAATCTTTCACAATTAAAATCTTTCGATGCTGTTGGGGTTTATTTCAACTGTTTACTCCAACAGGGCAGTGTTCAGTTTAAGACATCGCTTACTAACCAGTATTTAGCGCAAATCATCAAACAGAAGTCGGTTTGAGTTTCAAGCCCTTAGAGCCTCAGAAAAGCATATTGCTTTTGTTACAGGAGTAGAGCTGCATCCTGTAGTTCAGCTTATATCAGAGGTAGCAACAGCCCTCCATCTATCAATCATCTGTCCATTGCCTAACTTTCCAGACGTTCAAGCAAGAAAACCACACAAATTGGTCATTCTCAGAGCTTGAAAGAAGTTTCTGTCCACAATTGCTCTTTTCAGTTCATATGATAAGTCTTTCACTGCTCCAGATGGAATTCATCAGGCAAGAGAGGTTGCCTCCTGGACTTTAGCAAGATTGGTTGTGCAGATGGGAAATGGGTCGTGAGCCTCCTTCAGTGGCAGGATGCATCCTCTTCCAGAGGGGTTGTGGCCTCATAGGCAGCCCAGTTGAAAGCATCCATGGATTAATTCTACAGGAAAGTGGCATGCTTTTCCCAGCATACCTTTTCAACCTTTACAGAATAGATCTGGGTGCCTTGACATCAGTGGGCTTCGGAGGAATGACTGTTCAGTCTTCTGTCCCATTTATGAATATATATATAATATATATAAAATAATTATTTTGGTTTGTTAAGTAGAACCCACCCTGGCAGCTAGGATATGTATCACTAGTAGGCTGCCATGGTGGAGTCAGGAAAATGGAAAATTGTATCATACTTACCGTAATTTTCCTTTCCTGACACCAATCCATGGCAGCATACGGACCCACCCTTGTGCGTTTTGGTATCTAGCTAATTACTAAGAATGGGGCGGGGCCTAACTGGCCTTTAATTTATGCTATTTCATTGGTCCTGAGGGAGGGGAGAAAGGCGGAGCCTATCACTAGTATGCTGCCATCGATTGGCGTCAGGAAAAGAAAATTATGGTAAGTATGATACAATTTTCCATTTTCTTATGTTTATTTGCTTTGTGCATTTGCTGAAGCGCAGAGTCAGAAGTGCTCCCACTTATAGAAATAGCCCCACTTTGAGAAAGAGCCCCAGTTGCAAATGTGCCCCCTGCAAATGCTTCCCCCAAAAGAAGCTTATATTTATACTGATAGGGATGGTGCATTTCAATTATCAATCAGGAGGTAATAAAGGTTGGCTGGTTAACAGGGCAAAATTCTTACTTCGGAAACAGACTAGCAAGAGGGCACTAAAAAGTTAATGGGCCATAATTTTGGGTAAGACAAGGGAGATAATAAAGTATTGTAATGTGGACAGGTCTACAGACAGCTAAGCAAAAGTAACCTACCAGCAATTATTAAATACACATAAGTAAAAGCACATAGCAGTGTTTCAGTTTTTGGGTGGAGATGTGATGTGATGGTTAGAGGATCAGCTGATGAAGAAGGCAAGGCCGTGCCTTCGAAACATGTTCTGATTGGCCAGACAGCGTGTGGGCGGCTCCCCAGTTTGACAGCCCTGGACCACTCCCACCCAGAGACACACAGCCACCATCTCCATGAGGCTTATCAAGGCTCCAGCTACAGCTAACACGCAGCGCTCGTGGATCCCTCGATAGAGACTTTCCGGCGGTCCTTCCATACTTCTGTGACACTGCATGTGGAAGCTCCCACCTGCTCTAGCACTCTGCAAGTGCCCCAACATTTTTCACGCAAGTTTTTAGTGTTGTTTTATACTTAGAAACTGAATAAATTCCTAAGCTGTTTAAAAGTTTGGCTTGGCGCTTCTCTCCTCCTTTTGCTTTCCTTTTGTTCACAGTAATCGGGTTCCCCAGCCCGCGCCTGAAGCAGCCTCGCTCCCTTTACAGCCTCCATTTAGAGACTTTTTTAGAGACCAATTTTTAGGGGTTCATCCCCCAGAACTTTCAATCCACTCACCATTCACATGGTTGCACATTCATGTATCAGCATGCATATGCATGCCTTTTCATTTAAATGTTAAACTTTAATCTTTTTCATCAGATAGTTTAGCGCTGAACATTATACCAATATTGTGTATGTGTTTCCACCAAACATAGTTATACTACTATACTTTCCATAAAATAAACTTAAAAGAAGTATGGTCTAAGCTTTTTTGGGCCATACTTATCTTCTGGGGCACAGGAGTGCACTTACTTTTGTTCACCTGTGACCCAGAGTCAGCTTACTTTAATGGCCTTTGAGCCCTGGTAAGGCCACTTTAATCCTCATTGCTTGAAGCTGTCATAGTGAAATTGAAAGGAAGTGGGGAAATAAATCTGCCACAGCTATGGTAGTTGATGCAACTTTTGTATTCTGTCTTGTACACTGTACTGTCTTGTGTACACTGAAGTAACTCTGAAAGGTGTTTTGTTGGCTTGCCTTGTTGCCTTGTTCTCTGCATTAATACAGACATATCTCACAATCAGATTTTGGTTAAAGTGTAAGTTCACCTTTTTACAGAAAAATCTGTAAGGTGAACTTACACAGGACCCCCTCCTCCCCAACCCCCCCCCCCCCCCGATCCCACTGATCTGGACTGCGGCAATCTCCCATTCTGATCTCCAGTATATCCTTGTCAGGAGTCCGGGGCTTAGAAATCCCCTCGGCATCCACGCGATTTCTTCATCGCTGACAGGACGGGCTATGCAGCTGCTGATTGGTCGGCGCTGCCTATGTGACGGCGCTGACCAATTAGAATGCTCTGAAACGTCCCTCCTGACGAAATGCATTTTGGACATTTAGCTCAGGGGATTTCAAATCCTAGACTCCTGAAGCGGATATACCGGGGCTCAGAACGGGAGATTTCTGCGGTCGAGGTCAGCGGGACGGGGGAGGGGGGCTAGGGGGAGTTCCTGTGTAAGTTCACCTTATGCTGCGTACACACGGGCGGACTTTTCGACCGACTTTTGACGGACTTCCGAACGAACGGACTTGCCTACACACGATCACACCAAAGTCCGACGGATTCGTACGTGATGACTAAATAAGGAAGTTGATAGGCGGTAGCCAATAGCTGCCCTAGCGTGGGCTTTCGTCCATCGGACTAGCATACAGATGAGCGGATTTTTCGACCGGACTCGAGTCCGTCTGACAAATTTGAAACATGTTCCAAATCTAAAGTCCGTCAGATTTTTGACCGAAAAAGTCAGCTGCAGGTCCGATGGAGCTCACACACAGTCGAATTGTCCACTGGATTCGGTCCGTCGGACCAGTCCGGTCAAAAAGGCCGTTCGTGTGTACACGGCATAACAGATTTTTCTGTAAAGGTGAACTTACCCTTTAACTTGCAAAAAAGGAAAATGTGTTTCTCTAAACCATCAAAAGGCAGCACTGCCACCCTCTTGGGCTTTATTCACATGGCCATAAAAAAATGCAAATACAAGTGTTTTTTTTTTTCCATTTACGGATCTGCATTGTTTTCAATGGAACCATTCACACAGGTGCATAAACATATACTGCATTCAAATCCGTAACACAGAATTCAAAAATCTGCATTAAGAACAGGCTTTATACGCGCTTACACTTATAAATGCATGTATATGCATTTGTAACCATTTAAATTAAGTCTAAATAAAGGAGAAAAATAAATCATCATTATGTACGCATACGCATCTTCACGCATTTAAAAACATCTATATGCAAGTATTTTACTGATCGTTATGCAGCAACTTCTCTCCTAGAAAAAAACATGTGTAGTAACATCAGTTATAGTCAAGTGAATGAAGCCTTATAAACACCATTTGTAAATGAGATCAGTCACCAAACATAATTATACTACTATACTCTCCGTTAAATAAACTTAAGAGAAGTGTGGCCTAAGCTTTTTTTGGCCATACTTATCTTCTGGGGCACAGGAGTGCACTTACTTTTGTTCACCTGTGACCCAGAGTCAGCTTATAGTGGGCTATTGCACCCTGTCAGCTGACATGGCAGAGCTACTCCAGGTACTGGAAGGAGGATCCCGACCATATTGTCAAGATGCACCCAGCTGCCCGATTGACAGGCTGAGAGCCAAAGCCAGCTGTGCTCGCCCTCTCTCCAACCCTCAGTGTAGTTTGTTCCGAAAACACAAAAACAAAGGATCTCTCTATAGTTCTAGGAACAGGGGGCAGGGATCTGAAGTTTTCACACAGCTCTGAGCCCTGATCGGAGGGAAAGGACACACCCCCTTCACACAGTATGGAGAAAAAGCACAGCTGTGGATAACAGTCACAGGCTGAGTGCTGTAGCTCTCTCCCTCATCACCATTTTAAACTCTTGATGTCAGGACAAGCTGTCATGCAGATAACAAAGGAACCAGGCAGCAAGGAGAAATGACACTCATAACTTTGGAGAGGCAAATACACAGTATAGAAGGATGTGTTTTTTCATATTTCATGTCTGAGGTTTGTAACCACTTTAATATAATCTTATACTGCTCTGTTGTATTTTGTCCTTTTATTCCCACTGTAGCATATTCGCCACACAGCAGAACACAGATCATTGTTCCATGCTGCTGTGTGTGACCCTGGTAGCATGTGTTCACTGTGACCAATCACAGTGATCACATATCAGTTGCAAGCAATGGCTTTTATTCATAGCCATTGTGCAGTATACTGTTGTGATGATCTCTGTACAGGACCAGTTACTCTACATACTTTCACCAGTCAGTGTTCTTGATCCCAGCCAAGCCAGCCATATGGTGACACTGCACTGCTCAGGCATGGCTGTTTACCACGTGATTGGCCGTGATGAAGTCATGGCCGAACAAAGATGGTACCTCCCCACTGTGCACGGCGCATGTGCGCAATTGCGAGCGCGCTACGCGTGCACGTCGGTGACAGCATGTTTTCGGGAACATTGCTCATCACCGACACTGGTAAACAGCCATTGGCCGGTGGCTGTATGCCACGTGATCGGCCGTGAAAGGTAAATGTAAATACAGAGCGGTAACTAGCTGTTACCAGCTCTTCTCTCCTCACACATCGTTTCCAGTGTGAGGAGAGAAGAGCCAGGAGCAGTGAGTTACCGATCTGTGTGTGTATTGTATGCACCAAGCACAACACTTGTCCCATCGCCCCCCCCATTGTCATCTGTCACCCAACAGTCACCACAGTCACCCCATAAAGTGCACTTGTCAGATAAGAGACCGCCATCAGTGACCGTCTGTGGTGCACCTGTCACCCATCAGTGACCATCAGCGGTGCACCCGTCACCCATCAGTGACCGTAGCCTGTCACCCATACGTCACCAATCAGTGACCGTCAGCGGTGCACCCGTTACCCATCAGTGAACGTGCCCTGTCACCCAACACCCATCATCTATCAGTGGCCGTCAGCGGTGCACCCATCACCCATCAGTGAATGTGCCCTGTCACCCAACACCCGTCACCCATCAGTGACCATCAGCGGTGCACCCATCACCCATCAGTGACCGTGGCCTGTCACCGTCTGACCATCACCCGTTACCATCCGTGACCTGTCACCCATGAGTGACCATTGCCTGACACCCATCAGTGACCATCGCCCGTCACACTGTCATAACCTATCAGTGAACGTCACCTGCCACCCATCGCACAGCCCATCAGTGACTGTCACCTGCCACCTGTCACACAGCCATCAGCGTCATGTCCAAAAGATTATATACTAGTAAGGAGGTGTTCCAGATCCGCTCCATGAGAGCAGCAGGGAGTTCTCATCAGATTCCAATTCTGATTCCGAATCAAATTCGGCATTTGAACTGATTGAGAATAGTGAATCGGCAAATGATTCGAAGGAAGAATGGGTCAGTACCAGTGCTGCCGCTGGTGATAGGCCCCAGGAACAAATGCCCAGGCCCATTACCAGTGCTGCCACATCAATCCTGAGTACCAGCACAGGAAATTCAAATCCCCAACTACTGGAGTGTCGCGTCCCCATGAGCCAGGGCCTCTACATACATGCCAGATGGTTTTGCCAACCCAACATGGCTGAAAAACAATAATAAATCCCGCGCCTGATTGTGATAAGTGAAAAATGAAAAAAGATAAATAGCAGCTAACCTCAAACTAAATGATAAATCACTAGTGCACATAAAGAAAAAGATTTGTGGGGGGCGCTAATGATAAAGTGACATAATAATACTATAAAAATATTATAAATTAAATTACAATAAATGGTAAAAAATTAAATAATTGAAGAAAGTGGAAAACCACTGCACACCAGCCTGCCTAATATAAAACGTGTATCCATAAAAGTCCATAGGTGAGTAAATCTTGTGCCTGGATCTTGTATTCAAACAAACAGTGGAACACCTTCACCACCTAGGGATATCACCCAAAAATGCTCAAGAAATGGGTGTCAGCTTACCAGATGTAGTTGACCTAATTAATGAAAAAAAGGTCAAATAGGCTTTAGCAAGATATTGTTTGCTGCAATGGAGAAATCTGTAGACTGGAATCCTGCCCTCACACCATTTTTTTTTACACAAAGTTGTCCATTTATAAGATATTTCCAACACATAACATGTACATAGCAAAGGTGACACCCCAAAATACATTATTCTACTCCTCCTGAGTATGGCAATACCACATGTGTGAGACTTTTATACAGCCTGGCCACATACAAAGGCCCAACATTGTAGAAGCACCTTCAGGTGTTCTACGAGCATAAATTGCACATCTCATTTCATTCCTACCTATTCCTACTATCTAATTTCTCAACCACCTATTACAATTTTGAAGGCCCTGGAGCACCAGGACAATGGAATTGCCCCCAAAATGACCCCATTTTGGAAAGCAAACACCCCAATGTATAATCTATGAGGCATAATGAGTCTTTTGAACGGTTTATTTTTTTTCAGAAGTTTTTGGAAAATGTGGAAAAAAATGAAAACCCTTCTGGAAAAAAATGAACCGTTCAAAAGACTCATTATGCCTCATAGATTATACATTGGGGTGTTTGCTTTCCAAAATGGGGTCATTTTGTGGGTTATTCCACTGTCATTGTGCTCAAGGACCTTCAAAAGTGTGATAGGTAGGGGTGGGCCGAACACCCTCCCGTTCGGTTCGCATCCAGAACATGTGAACAGGCAAAAAATTTGTTCGAACACGCGAATACCGTTAAAGTCTATGGGACACGAACATGAAAAATCAAAAGTGCTAATTTTAAAGGTTAATATGCAAGTTATTGTCATAAAAAGTGTTTGGGGACCTGGGTCCTGCCCCAGGGGACATGTATCAATGCAAAAAAACTGTTTTAAAAATGGCTGTTTTTTTGGGAGCAGTGATTTTAATAATGCTTAAAGTGAAACAATTAAAGTGAAATATTCCTTTAAATTTCATACCTGGGGGTGTCTATAGTATGCCTATAAAGTAGTTTCCCGTGTTTATAACAGTCCGAGAGCAAAATGACATTTCTAAAGGAAAAAAAAAAAATAATTTAAAAGAACTAGCACTAGTGCCGGCTATTAACGAATTGTCGGTCCCGACAATACACATACAAGTCATTGAAAGTCATTGAAAAATGTAAAAAAAAAAAAAAAATGCGTGGGGGTCCCTTCACCGCCCCCTTCTGAACCGTACCAGGCCACATGCCCTCAACATGGGGAGGATGTCCTCATGTTGATGGGGACAAGGGCCCCATCCCCACAACCCTTGCCCGGTGGTTGTAGGGGGTCTGCAGGCAGGGGGCTTATCAGAATCTGGAAGCCCCCTTTAACAAAGGGGACACCCAGATCCCGCCCCCCCATGTGAATTGGTAAGGGGTACATTGTACCAATACCATTTCACAAAAAGAAAGTGTCAAAATGTTAAAAAACCACAGGAGACGGCTTGGGACAAGTCCTTTATTAACCACTTCGCGCCCGCGCTATAGCCGAAAGACGGCTGCAGCGCGGACGCTATCTGCTGGGTGGACGTCCCTGGACGTCCAGCTGTTTACTTCCGCAATGCGCGCTCCCGCGGGCGCGCATAGCGGAAGTTCTGTGCTGGCCGTGTCCCTCGGACACAGCCAGTCACAGATCGCCGTAAACGGCCAATGACAGCGGCCGTTTACAGTGCGATCGGCGGTGCCAATGAGAGAGGATCTCATATGTAAACATATGAGATCCTCTCTCATCACCGGCTCTCCCTCCTCACACAGAGACAGCGTGTGAGGAGGGAGAGCGAACCGCTGCAGCGGTGAGTGGGGAAAAAAAAAAAAAACTAAAAAAAAGTCGTCAGTGTCTCCTGTCATCCCTCCCCACTGTCTGTCGCCAGTGCCATCCGTCCCCACAGCCATCCCTCCCCAGTGCCATCCATCCCCACAGCCATCCCTCCCCAGTGCCATCCATCCCCACAGCCATCCCTCCCCAGTGCCATCCGTCCCCACAGCCATCCCTCCCCAGTGCCACCCGTCCCTACTGTCATCCCTCCCCAGTGCCATCTGTCCACAGTGCCATCGCTCCCCACTGGCATCCCTCCCCACTGTCATCCCTCCCCAGTGCCATCTGTCCACAGTGCCATCTGTCCACAGTGCCATCCCTCCCCACTGTCATCCCTCCCCACTGTCATCCCTCCCCAGTGCCATCCCTCCCCACTGTCATCCCTCCCCACTGTCATCCCTCCCCACTGTCATCCCTCCCCAGTGCCATCCCTCCCCACTGTCATCCCTCCCCAGTGCCATCTGTCCACAGTGCCATCCCTCCCCACTGTCATCCCTCCCCAGTGCCATCTGTCCACAGTGCCATCCCTCCCCACTGCCATCCCTCCCCAGTGCCATCTGTCCACAGTGCCATCCCTCCCCAGTGCCACGTATCAGTGGCATCTGTCATCAGTGTCACGTGTCATCAGTGCCACGTATTAGTGCCATCTGTCATCAGTGCCATCTGTCATCACTGCCACGTGTCATCAGTGCCACATATTAGTGCCATCTGTCATCAGTGTCAAGTGTCATCAGTGCCACGTATTAGTGCCAAATGTCATCAGTGCCACGTATTAGTGCCATCTGTCATCAGTGTCATCAGTGCCACATATTAGTGCCATCTGTCATCAATGCCACGTCAGTGTCATCAGTGCCACGTATCAGTGCCATCTGTCATCAGAGCCACGTCAGTGTCATCAGTGCCATCTGTCATCAGTGTCACGTGTCATTGTCCTGGTGCTCCAGGGCCTTCAAAAGTGTAATAGGTAGTCAACAAGTTAGATGTGTAATTTATGCTCCTAGAACACCTGATGGCGCTCCCTGCATGTTGGGCCTCTGTATGTGGCCAGGCTGTGAAAAAGTCCCACACATGTGGTATCGCCGTACTCTGGAGGAGTAGCAGAATGTATTTTGGGGCTTTATTTGTGGTATACACATGTCATGTGAGAGAAATAACCTATTACAGTGACAATTTTGTGGGGAAAAAAAAAAAAATCTTCATTTTGCAAAGAATTGTGGGAAAAAATGACAACATCAAAAACCTCACCATGCATCTTACTAAATACCTTGGAATGTCTACTTTCAAAAAAGGGGTCATTTGGGGGGTATTTGTACTGTCCTGACTTGTTCGGATTGCAAGAAATGAGATTGGCCACCAGTACATCAGGTGTGATCAATTTCTTATGATTTGCACCATAACCTGTAGACTCTCTAACTTTCACAAAGACCAAATAATATCCACTAATTTGGGTTATTTTTACCAAAGATATGTAGCAGTATAAATTGTGGCCAAAATTTATAAAGAAAAATTAATAATTTGCAAAATTTTATCACAGAAACTAAGAAAAATGCGTTTTTTTTCAAAATTTTTGGTCTTTTTTTATTTATAGCGTAAAAAATAAAAAACCTAGAGGTGATCAAATGCCACCAAAAGAAAGCTCTATTTGTATGAAAAAAAGGACAAAAAATTCATTTGGGTACCATATTTCATGACTGAGTAATTGTCATTCAAAGTGTGAGAGCACTGAAAGCTGAAAATTGGTCTGGGCAGGAGGGGGGTTTAAGTGCCCAGTAAGCAAGTGGTTAAAAATTAAAAAATTAAAAATAAAAAAGAGATTCCAGCGATGTAATCCAATAAATCCATGCTCCTACTCCAGCGATGTAATCCAATTCTCGATCTCCAGCGACTGATGATCTCCAGTGACGAACACGCACAGGATCCTGCCTCCACTGAAGCCAATGACGCGGCGCTAGCTTGACAGCTCTTATGTAGCTGAGGGCGGGGTCACCCGTCACGTGACCCCCATTCCCCTCTGACAAGGGGAAACGCCGGTGTTTCCCAGTGACGTGTACGGGTGACCCCGCCCCCCTCTGATGCAACGCAGGATTCCAAGCGAGGCTGGTCCATAAGGGGCACAGGGACACCAGCCCCCTAATCTCCAAGCAGGGCACCAGACGCATAGATTTCTAGAAGGTTTTTTATTTTTAAAGCACATGATTAGAGCCTGAGGCTCTCATGGGCTTCAAAAATATTGGGCTCAGGGCTCACTTGTAACATTAACGAATCAACATTCCCTATTGTCTTCCTGCTTCTCCTTCCGGCCAATCAGGACAGGAAGCGGGTCTTAAGACTGGATTGGCCGGGAAGACAAGTGACCAGATTGGCCAGGGGAAGCCGCCTGTGACCTGGATGGGGTAAGTGCGGGACTGGCGGGTGGAAGGGGGGGTTTGTTTACGGCCCCCAGCAGCCACTGGTCTTTTGTAATATATTTATACCTAATTTTATTAGTTCAACATGTTTTCATACATGAGTACTAAAAATATCTGTCCTAAAAGGAAAAAAGTATGTTATTAAAATAAACTGAATATATTTGGAATATAAAATAATGTTAGGGTCCCTTTAAAAATACGAAGACAGAAACTCAGGGCACATTCAATAATAATATAATAATAATAATAATAATAATAAATCTTTTTTCCTTTGCTATATAATCACTGTTCCTGCTAGTTGCTGGTTTAGACAATTATAGTGCTTTCAGCTGTATATTTCAGAAATATTACACGGGAATTCTTCATACAGGTAGAGTGCTGTTCTAGCCCTGGCGGGATTTTCTGTGAACTGACAGAGAAGCCAAGATGTACTTTTCCAAATCCTTCAATGCTGGTTGCCAAAAAGAGAATAAGTGACCTTGTTGTTGGAAGTTTTACTTTCTGTCTGATTAGACAAAAGGCAAAAAAGAAAAAAAACAGCACAGCTCCCCATTGATTATAAAATAAGCAATATAATGTATAATGGACTCTTGATATTCCAACCTTACAGGGGTGTTCTGTGAGTTTTGGGTAAGTGGAACAGCAAATGTACTTTTTTAAAACTGATTTGTTTCAGAGAAAAACATTGAGATAAACTAAATATTTGCTATTGTTTGAATTGAGTAAAACAATATAACAAGAATACTATATTCATGTATTCAATACAGCATACACTTTATTCCTAATTTGTACTTCCTAGTGGCAGAATTATCAGGGTCGCACCAGTCGCATTTGCGACTGGGCCCTTGAGTTCCGCCACTGTAGGGGGGCCCGCCGCCGCCCAGGAGATAGTACACTACTACACTGGTCATTCACAGGGAGTCCCTTCCACTCCGTCCATCCTCTCCGGCTGCTCCGCCCATCCTCCCCGCCCGCACTCACAGGCACACTGCACAGTCCCCCTCCACTCCGCCCATTCTCTCCACCCATCCTCTCCTCCCGCACTCACGGGCACAGTCCACATCCTCTCCACCCGCTCTACCCGCTCCGCCCAACCTCTCTGCCCATACTCTCCGCCCCCACTCACGGGCACTGTCCCTGCCTGCTGAGCCCATCTTCACTGGCTCCACCTGCACTCACAGGCCCGCCCATCCTCTCTGCTCTCCAAGCAAGACCTAGCAAGGAGGGGGAACCAAGTGATCTGCAAGTGAGTGGCACCCATCCCTCAATATTAACACTGCCACTGATTCCCCCACACCACTACTGCCACTGATACCCCCCCACCACCACTACTGCCATTGATACCCCCCCACACCACCACCACTACTGCCATTGATACCCCCCACCACCACCACTACTGCCACTGATACCCCCCACACCACCACTACTACTACCAATGATACCCCCCACCATCACCACTGCCACTGATACCCCCCACACCACCACCACCACTGGTGCCACTGATACCCTGATACCCCCCCTACTGCCACTGATTCCCCCCACATTGCCACCACTGATACCCCTCACACAACCACTGCTGCCACTGATCCCTGCCACCATGACCACTACTGCCACTGATCCCATCCCACAACCACCATCCTTGCCACTGATACCATTCCCCTCCTCACCACTCATACCATCCCACCCCCCCAACCACTACCCTTGCCACGGATCCCATCCTCCCACCACCGCTGCCACTCATTTCATCCAATGCCCCCCTTCCACTACAACTCATCCCATCCCACTCCAACCATCACCCTTGTCACTGATCCCATTCCCCCCACCACCTCTGCTACTCATCCCATTAAATCCCCCCTACCACTGATCCCACCCCCCCAACCACAACCCTTGCCACTGATCTCATCCCCGCTCACCACTGCCACTCATCCCATCCCCCCACCACCACCACTGCCACTGATCCCATCCACACCCAACCACCACTGATCCCACCCCCCACCACTGCCACTCATCCCATCTCTCCCTCACCGCTGCCACTCATCCCATCCCCACCACCACCGATGCCACTGATCCTATCCCTCCGCAACCACCACTGCTGCCACTGACCCCATCCCCCACCACCACCACTGCCACTCATCCCAGGGGCATAACTACATGGGTCACATTTGCAATAGCGCACATGTTGCCCCTGAACATCTGGATGGGAGGCATTTAGAGGAACAAATCCCCTCCATTTTTCTCCTGCAGCCACTAAAAGTCTGCTTCTCCTCCTCTCCCTCTGATAGGCATTCAGTGGCTGCAGGAAAAAAATGGAGGGGATTTGTTCCCCCTCCTATCCAGGTCCTGCTGCCCCCGGGATCAGTGGGAAGGGCTCTGGCTGGAGGTCAGGGGGGCCCTTCATGGTTTCTTGCACCGGGGCCCTGAAGGTTCTAGTTACGCCACTGGTACTTTCCATCTTTATATTCCATAAAAGTATACATCTTATTTATGGCAATCTAATATGAAAAATTTTGGCAACTTCTGCTAACATTTAAAGTGATTGTGAAACTTGTATAAAAGGTAAGTAAACAGCTCCCTTCCCTATATCACAATATGTGCAACAATCCTCCCTATTTTCTACCTATGATCTATTCAATCATTACCACAAACAATTATATATGTGCCCATAAAGTGTAAGTGCAATTATCAATATATAATAAACATCCAATTCATTAAGAAAGTGCTTCTGTTCTTCCACCACTTCCAAATTCAATATGTGTTATCCCCAATGCTTTCTCCATCACCATTAGCGCTAAATGAACTCACCAACAGTATATGCTGGTCAGATTATAATCCAGCTAATGTGCTTTGTGGCACCAACTTCCTGGCTGCTGATTCCATCCAACAGGACCTTGGCAGCCTAATAAGCTCCACCAATCGATACAGGAGAATAGCAAAAAGGAAGCTCCCATAGTGTAAAATTGTATTAAAAACCTCTATTTATTTAACCACTTCAGCCCTGGAAGGTTTTACCCCCTTAATGATCAGGCCATTTTTCACGATACGGCACTGCGTTACATTAACTGATAATTGCGCGGTCGTGCGACGCTGTACCCAAAAAAAAATTGATGTCCTCTTTTTCCCACAAATAGAACTTTTATTTGGTGGTATTTGATCACATCTGCAGTTTTTATTTTGTGCGCTATAAACAAAAAAATAACAACAATTTTGGTAAAGAAAATCCCAATAAGCGTATTTTGATTGGTTTGTGCAAAAGTTAAAGCGTCTACAAACTGTGGCATATTTTTATGGCATTTTAATTTTTTTACTAGTAATGGTGGCGATCAGCAATTTTTAGCGGGCCTGCGACTTTGCGGTCGACAAATTGACAGTGACATTATTACAGTGATCTGTGCTAAAAATATGCATATGTTACTATACTAATGACACTGGCTGGGGAAGGGTTAACATCAGGGGTGATCAAAGGATTAAGTGTGTCCCTAGGGGGTGCATGCTAACTGTGTGGGGGATTGTCTAACTGGATGAAAACAGAGATCCGTATTCCTGCTTAGCAGGAACACAAGATCTCGATCGTCTTCCCTGTCAGAATGGCGATCTGCCTTGTTTAGATAGGCAGATCGCCGCTCTGCCTCACTTTGAAACGATCAGAGATGACCCACTGATTGTCTCCCCCTTTGTCCAAGCTGCGATTGCGCGTGCCGATGGGAGCCCCAGTGTCTATTGTACAAAATTACGTACAGGTAAATTGTTTCGGCAATAAAGCTGACCTGTCGTAGTACATCTGTGGTGGGCTGTCAGCAAGTGGTTAAAGTCTGCAAATATCACCCTCACATTTGGCGGTGTCTCACTGACACTAGTATGATAGCTTGTTCTTATTGCTCTATCGGCTCTGGCCGGAGCTCCGAGCCACGAAAGCGATGTCGGCTTGCGTGTGGACGACAGCGTCCTAGCCCTGCCTTGAGCGTTTTCAGATGTCTTCAAAGGAGTGGAATTGTGAAACTTTATTTTTTTTAATTAAAATAATAAACATGTTATACTTACCTGCAGCTGTGGGCGGTCAGTAATCAGAAGTCCAAGACACACCCAAGAGTGTTAGAGGGATCAGGAAGGTATCACCATTACTCTGCAGCTACTCCATCAGTTGTCTCCACAAAGAGAACTATAGCCATACTCATTTATCCATGAGCTGGGAATGCCATGATGGGATCTGAGGTCAATTAGCTCCATCTAGTGTTTGTGGATATCTCATTACGACCAACGACTCCAGATTCTGGTTTCATTTGCTATGCTCCTGAGGGCATTTTCCATTTACCCTCTATCATTGGTGGCGGACTGAGCACCAGTTTTTCTTCACATTATTGAAGACCGTATATTTCTTGGATGGACTTTTTCATTACTTCACTAATTAATATTTAGCTCACGGGTGTTTGGTCATCCTAAGTTTTTGGACACTTCACCATTTGTTATTTATTTATATCACCACTTATTGATTCATTTTTACTTCATTTTTGTTTTTTGTATTGGTGTTACACTACTGTTTGATAATCCGTTCACATCATATGGTACACGCACATGGTATATCACTATTGTTAATGGATTAATGTATGTATACATTATTATTTATGCTAATGTTCAGCGCGATTCTATTAATTTTTCACCAATAATAGTAGACTAGCCATTCCTCCTACCAGCCACGAACCACTGCACTGATGGTTGGGGAAGGAAGCATCCCCAAGTAATTAGTTACTTATTGTAGGCTTCATGTCCTATGAGATTGATTTAATGAAGGAAAAAGGGTTGTTCACTTTGCAAGGAAACTTAAAGGAATTTGCCTCAGAGCTTAACGAATGAGGTGAAGCTCTACTAACTTCCATTATCCAATCATGTGCAAACAGAAATATTGTTTTCTTTTTTCCTTGCATATGATTGGGTATTCTTCGTAAACTCAAACTTTACCACATTTACAAAGCTCTGCGGCAAGTTCCCTTGCATAGTGCAATTTCTCCTGCAAAATGAACAGACTATGCGGCTTTAGTAAATTTACCACTTGGTCTCCAGCTTTGGTTGTTGGGTGACTTCAGTGTTGGAACTATGCAGGCACTCTCACCCTAACCACTCATTTCGGCAATAATCCTCCATAAGATTATTTGTGAATTTAATGTATTTTATAATGTTATCTACAGGTACTATAAATTAAAATTTGCGCAAATTAAAATTAGTTGATGGGGGGGCTGCTTGTAGTGCTAAATAAGAATACAAAATTGTGTATTTTGGTAGAAGAATTTTGAAAGAATGGGGTCATTTGCATTGTGAATGTGGCCAGTACTATGGAATAGCTTTAATTGCAGCTCAGTGCTCAAAATGAGACATTATGTCCCCTGCATAGTATAATGTTCTTTTGTCTCGCTGCTTAGGAAGAAAGCAATTATATTTTGATATGTGTGACTGATCAAATGACTGTTTTTTTATAAAGTACATTGCATCTTACATTTAGATGGCGATTTACCGAATTATGGTGTATAATGACCATGTTTCAGAATATGCCTTGCTGGGCCTTGGGAACCTTATGAATAGTTGTGAAACCTAAAACCTGTTTAACAAAAGCAAAATACAGACAAGTGTTTTTTTTTCTGTCTAGAAATCATTGAACAATACATTTTATCTGTGTAACTCTTGTACAACCCCTGGCAAAAATTATGGAATCACCAGTCCCTGAGGATGTTCCTTCAGTTGTTTATTGTTGTAGAAAAAAAGCAGATCACAGACATGGCCAAAAACTAAAGGCATTTCAAATGGCAACGTTCTGGCTTTAAGAAACACTAAAAGAAATCAAGAAAAATAATTGTGGTGGCCAGTAACAGTTAGATTTATGGAACAAGCACAGGGAATAAATTATGGAATCACTCAATTCTGAGGAAAAAATTATGGAATCGCCCTGTAAATTTTCATTACAAACACTAACACCTGCATCAGATTAAATCTGCTTGTTAGTATGTAGGTAAAGAGGGTAAATCATCACGCAGTGTTGCACAAGATGTTGGTTGTTCACAGTCAGCTGTGTCTAAAACATGGACCAAATACAAACAACATGGGAAGGTGGTTAACCACTTGCTGACTGCCTCACGCCGATGTACGTCGGCAGAATGGCACGGGCAGGCAGAATCACGTACCTGCCCGTGCCCCTAATAAAGTTTTAACCCCATGATCAGCCCCCGTCACCAGTGTCGCTAAGCGATCATTTTTCTGATCGCTGTATTAGTGTCACTGGTTACGCTAGTTAGGGAGGTAAATATTTAGGTTCACCGTCAGCATTTTATAGCGACAGGGACCCCTATATACTATCTAATAAATGTTTTAACCCCTTGATTGCCCGCTAGTTAACCCTTTCACCACTGATCACCGTATAACTGTTACGGGTGACGCTGGTTAGTTCGTTTATTTTTTATAGTGTCAGGGCACCCACCGTTTATTACTTAATAAAGGTTTAGCCCTCTGATTGCCCGGTGGTGATATGCGTCGCCCCAGGCAGCATCAGATTAGCGCCAGTACCGCTAACACCCACGCACGCAGCATACGCCTCCCTTAGTGGTATAGTATCTGAACAGATCAATATCTGATACGATCAGATCTATACTAGCGTCCCCAGCAGTTTAGGGTTCCCAAAAACGCAGTGTTAGCGGGATCAGCCCAGATACCTGCTAGCACCTGCATTTTGCCCCTCCACCCGGCCCAGCCCAGCCCACCCAAGTGCAGTATCGATCGATCACTATCACTTACAAAACACTAAACGCATAACTGCAGCGTTCGCAGAGTCAGGCCTGATCCCTGCGATCGATAACAGTTTTTCTGGTAGCGTTTTGGTGAACTGGCAAGCACCAGCGGCCTAGTACACCCCGGTCATAGTCAAACCAGCACTGCAGTAACACTTGGTGACGTGGCGAGTCCCATAATTGCAGTTCAAGCTGGTGAGGTGGCAAGCACAAGTAGTGTCCCGCTGCCACCAAGAAGAAGGCAAACAGGCCCGTTGTGCCCATAGTGCCCTTCCTTCTGCATTCGCAAATCCTATTTGGGAACCCACCACTTCTGCAGCACCCGTACTTCCCCCATTCACATCCCCAACCAAATGCAGTCGGCTGCATAAGAGGCATTTTTATGTCCTCCCGAGTACCCCTACCCAACGAACCCCCCCAAAAAAGATGTTGTGTCTGCAGCAAGCGCGGATATAGGCGTGACACCCGCTATTATTGTCCCTCCTGTCCTGACTATCCTGGTCTTTGCATTGGTGAATGTTTTGAATGCTGCCATACACTAGTTGAGTATTAGCATAGGGTACAGCACTGCACAGACTAGGCACACTTTCACAGGGTCTCCCAAGATGCCATCGCATTTTGAGAGACCCGAACCTGGAACCGGTTACAGTTATAAAAGTTAGTTACAAAAAAAAGTGTAAAAAAAAACCACCAAAAAAATATAAAATAAAAAAAAAATAGTTGTCTTTTCATTGTTCTCTCTCCCTCTATTCTCTCTCTATTGTTCTGCTCTTTTTTACTGTATTCTATTCTGCAATGTTTTATTGTTATTATGTTTTATCATGTTTGCTTTTCAGGTATGCAATTTTTTATACTTTACCGTTTACTGTGTTTTATTGTTAACCATTTTTTTGTCTTCAGGTACGCAATTCACGACTTTGAGTGGTTATACCAGAATGATGCCTGCAGGTTTAGGTATTATCTTGGTATCATTCTTTTCAGCCAGCGGTCGGCTTTCATATAAAAGCAATCCTAGTGCGTAATTAGCCTCTAGACTGCTTTTACAAGCAGTGGGAGGGAATGCCCCCCCGTCTTCCGTGTTTTTCTCTGGCTCTCCTGTCTCAACAGGGAACCTGAGAATGCAGCTGGTGATTCAGCCAGCTGACCATAGAGCTGATCAGAGACCAGAGTGGCTCCAAACATCTCTATGGCCTAAGAAACTGGAAGCTACGAGCATTTCATGACTTAGATTTCGCCAGATGTAAACAGCGCCATTGGGAAATTGGGAAAGCATTTTATCACACCGATCTTGGTGTGGTCAGATGCTTTGAGGGCAGAGGTCAGATCTATGGTCTAATAGACCCCGTTTTTTTCAAAAAAGAGTACCTGTCACTACCTATTGCTATCATAGGGGATATTTACATTCCCTGAGATAACAATAAAAATGATTAAAAAAAAAAAAATGAAAGGAACAGTTTAAAAATAAGATAAAAAAGCAAAAAAAATAATAAAGAAAAAAAAAAAAAAAAGCAGCCCTGTCCCCCCCTGCGCTCGCGCTAAGGTGGCAAGTTTCGGCCAACCAGTGGCGGACAAAAAATGGCCGCGAAGCCCGTGGAGGCTGTGGCATCAGTGACTACCGGTGGTGGCCCGGCTGATACTGCTGGGATGAACACTGAAATGCCATACCAACTGGTGAAGAACTTGTCCCACATAGCTAAGTCTGCTACTGCTGCTTGGTCTAGTTTGAGAACTTAGTCTGGATCTTGCACTGGTGTGAGAAAGACCGCCTTGAAAGACCGTGTGCCAGGCCTTCCACTCTATGTTCGGCCATGGGCACATTGAGATTGCTGAACACCACTCTCAACCTATCCAGATACACCGGTGGCATGCCTGGTTGTTCGGTGATCTGGAAGTCATCGAGGTGGTGGAAACCCATCTGACAGTGGGCCTGGTGTGACGTTACCTGAAATGAACTGGCTTACCCCTGTCATGCGACTGACCCTGGTGAAGTTGCGAACTGTACATTCTTCCCCTCCTATTTTTTATCTGGGGAGATAAAGTCCAACCTGGTGCTGGATGGAAACCTGAACTAACCTCAGGGTGAAAGACAGAGGAAAGATGAGTGGCCCGCGTGCCACTGGAAATGAATCGCCAACTGAGTGCTGCTGCGTGTTTGTGTGGCTGATTGTTTGCCACTGAAGTGTGTTTGCAAGTTAGTTTGTATGCAGGTTTGCATGTAGGTGCGTGCCACAAAGTGTTTTATACTACTGGAGACAATATTGCGTGGTTGCAAAGGTGTCAGTGAGTGTCAGGTTGCTGGGATGATATTGCGTGGTTGCAGGGGTCTTGATGATTATGAAGGTTTGTTTTTGAGATGACATTGTGTGGTTGCAAGGGTCTCAGTCTGGTTTGCTGAGACAATATTTCGTGGTTGCAAGGGTCTCGATGAGTATGAGGTTTGTTTTGAGCTGGCATTGCGTGGTTGCAAGGGTCTCAGTCTGGTTTGCTGAGATGATATTGCATAGTCGCAAGTGTCTCAGTCAGGTTGCTAAGACAGTATTGCGTAGTTGCAAAGGTCTCGATGAGTATGAGGTCACTTGAGACGATATTGTGTGGTTGTAAGGGTCTCGATGAGTATGAGGCCGTTTTGAAACGATCTTGCAAGGGTCTCAGTGAGTGGCAGGCTGCTGATATGGTATTGCCTGATTGCAATGGCACAAGCCACAGTTTGACCGTGCCTTCTGGTATTCCTCCTTCGTTAGTTCAGAATTTCAGCATGGCCTCCATATCCTCTTACATGGAACAGGAGCGCAGTTCTCACGGTACAAATACACTTGTATCACCAATGTCTCTACTGCACCCTACTGGCCAGCTTGATGAGGAAGAGGACTAAATACGGGACTTTCTCCCATCTGGAGGACTGCACTGATTTTATGATAGATTACTCTAGATGAAGCATTTGTCATAAACTGATTTCATTGCTGACCATATTTCTGAATTTGGACAAATATGTGTATGTTGTATGTGTATGTGTTTGTAAGCGCGTCGGGACCCCATGGGGCAAAGGACCACGCTATACCGCAGATGGACACCAGCGGCAAAAAGCGCCCTGAGGTGATTAAGTTCGCATAGGTAGCACTATACAAGTCACTCATTCACTCATTCATTCATTCAATGGTCTCAATGAGTATGAGGTTTTTTTTTATTTCATTTTTCTTTATTTTTTTTATGATGATATTGCGTTGTTGCAAGGGTCTTGAGGAGTGAGGGGTTGCTGAGACGATATTGCATTTTGCAAGGGTCTCAAATGAGTGTCAGGCTGCTGAGACAATTTTGTATGTCTGCAACGGGTATCAGGTTGCTGAGACGATATTGCGTGGTCGCTGAGACGATATTGCGTTTTGCAAGGGTCTCAAATGAGTTTCAGGCTGCCGAGACAATAATGCATGACTGCAAGGGTCTCAATGGGTGTCCGGTTTGCAGAGACATTATTGCTTTTGCAAGAGTCTCGGTGAGCGTGAGGCTGCTAAGATGATATTGCGTTTGCAAGGGTCTCAACAAGAGTGCCAGGCTACTAAGACGATTTGTCTGGCTGCAAGGGTCTTAATGAATGTCAGGTTGATGGGGCGAGACTGCGTGGTCACAAAGGTCTTGATGAGTGGGAGGTTGCTCGAGGCGGTATTGCGTGGTTGCAAGGTCTCGAGGAGTGTGAGGCTGCTGAGATGGTATTGCGTTTGCAAGGGTCTCAACAAGGCTGTCAGGCTGCTGAGACAATTTTGCGTGGTTGCAAGGGTCTCAACAGATGTCAGGTTGCTGGACCGAGATTGCGTGATGACAAAGGGGCTTTGATTTATTTATTTTTATTTATTTATATTTAATTTTATTTTATTTATTTATCTTTTGACAAGTGAGAGGTTGCTGAGACGATGTTGCATTTCGCAAGGGTCTTAACAAGGGTGTCAGGCTGCTGAGATGATTTGTGTGGTTGCAAGTGTTTCAACAGGTGTAAGGTTGCTGGGCAAGATTGCGTGGTGGCAAAGGTGTTTTTTTTTTTCGATGAGTGAGAGGTTTGCTGAGACAATATTGCCCTTTGTAAGGGTCTCAGGCTGCTGAGACGATTTGCATGGTTGCAAGGGTCTCAGAATGTATGTGTCAGGTTGCTGGGCAAAGATTGCGTGGTGGTAAAGGGTGTTTTTTTTTTTTTTTTTTTTTTTTTTGATGAGCGAGGGGTAGCTGAGATGATATTGCATTTTGCAAGGGTCTCAACAAGAGTGACAGGCTGCTGAGATGGTTTGGTATGGCTGCAAGGGTCTCAACGAATGAGAATTGGGTTACTGAGAAAAGGATAGAAACACCTGGTTTGTTTGGTGGCTTACCGTACCCTTAAGCAAGCAGTAAAAGGGATAAGGTCGACGTCCATTTGATTAGTAGGTTCCGTAGGGGGAACTAAGGAACAATATGGAAGACAACTAATGGTAATGAATTAATAGGACATTAAGAATGTGATAACAAATCTTACTTGCGACAGTGGGCCATGCGAGTGAGTTCACGGAGGACTGTGGCTGGAGAGCAACATATCGGGAAGGTACAGCGTGATGCCATGCACGGGGCAAAACAACAAGGTTTAGTGTCGAAAATAGAAAGCAAGAAGTGCGCTCTAATGATTCGTAAGTTCCACTGCGGGAACAAAACACATGATACGGGTGACACCGCTAGTGGCCACAAATTTTGACATGACAAAACACAGTAACATATCCTACCTGCGACAGTGACCATGTGACTGGGTTCACATTGGACTGGAGCAGGTGTGCAATACATCTGAAGAGTGTGGAGTGGAGCCATGCATGACGCCTAGAAAATAACTTGGTAAATAAATGAGAGAAGAACCGCGTACAAATGATTCGTAAGTTCTGCTGCGGGAACTAAAACAGACGGCATGGGGGATACAATGAATGGTAATGGTAGAAAGTATGCAATGTATCTGATACGCATTGGTTGTACAGAAAAATGACTCCGATATGAATCGGTTGTAAAATGTATAAAATGAATCCGATACAAACCTATAGTAAGGAGAATTAAATGCATCTGATACGTATTGGTTGTAGAGTGTATGCCACCCCTTACTCTGAAACCGAACACATAACAACCACCCAGTCCCCCACAGGCTAATCAAAGTACAGACATGGCACCAGGTGGGTCTAATTACCACCTCAATCAGCCAAGGAACCTGTACAAACAATACATGTTCATCTCCAAATGGATGTGACGGCAACCCCATGAACAGTGAATCTTATAACTAGTGAAACCTATGTCGAGTGATATCTGACAATGACCGTCAGCGGCTCGGAGGCTTGGATTTACAAATGAATTGTATGTTTGGCAGAAGGAACTTACGAATGTACTACGTTTCTGCCGAATTATGTTGGGACATGGCCGACAACAACTCGGAGGCAGCTTTTTTACAAAAGGGATGCCGGATAGGAAGCATAATGAATCTCAAGATTGCACACAATACAAAAAGGTTTGAATACTACCTGCAACAGTGAGCAGCAACCACCAATGAAGACCACGAACGGAGAAGCTGCAATGCACTTGCGATCAAATGCACAGACTCACGAACATGAGGTGAGCTGGGAAGAGTTGGCCCAGTGACGTGTAGTATCGCGCACTGAACCGACATAGACAAACAAGATATTTGGGGGGCACACCCTAAAAGATGCATTAAAGCTGGTGTAGCCATAAGACCATACAGCAGAGCAAAATATTACAGCGCACACATGCAAAAAAGACATTTACCTCCAGCAGGGCTAGTTTAAAACACCTAGACAATTTAAAAAAATATTATCAAAAAATATGGGGATTTGGTCACTCCCATATAGAAGAGTGTATTGCTCTCATGGTTCAGAAAAGCAGGATCTCCCAATTTATGGATAGTGTAGGACCCACTAATCATGGGGTACTTTGACACAGTAAGTGGGCTTAGCACCATATAGCAATATGGTGTGATCAAATCCCCATTTTTGATAATATTTTTTTAAATTGTCTAGGTGTTTTAAACTAGCCCTGCTGGTGGTAAATGTCTTTTTTGCATGTGTGCGCTGTAATATTTTGCTCTGAACCGACATAAATTCAGGCCACCGTACTGGCCTTCATAATATACATATATATATATATACAGTGGGGACAGAAAGTATTCAGACCCCCTTAAATTTTTCACTCTGGGTCCAGGTTTTGGGACTCACCGGCACTAGGGTGACCACATTTCCAAACTGCCATTCAGGGACCCCCCCGCGCTCGCCCAAAAAGGATGGTTTTTGATACTTTTTTTTTTTTTTTGCCAATTTTTGGGGAAAAAAAGCAAACAGCGGTAACCAGTTTAGACAGGTGGTATGCAATGTGCACCTGCCTGGGGGACAGCAGCAGAATGGAGGGGGACATGGAGTAAGAACGGAGGGGGACAGCAGCAGAACGGAGGTGGACACGGAGGAAGAATGGAGGGGGACAGCAGCAGAACGAAGGGGCAAATGGAGGAAGAACGGAGGGGGACAGCAGGACGGTGGGGGACAGCAGCAGAACAGAGGGGGACACGGAGGAAGAACGGAGGGGGACACGGAGGGGGACACGGAGGAAGAACGGAGGGGGACACGGAGGAAGAACGGAGGGGGACAGCAGGACGGAGGGGGACAGCAGAATGGAGGGGGACACGGAGGAAAACTGGAGGGGGACAGCAGAATGGAGGGGGACACGGAGTAAGAACGGAGGGGGACAGCAGCAGAACGGAGGGGGACATGGAGGAAAGATGGAGGGGGAGAGCAGCAGAACTGAGGGGGAGTGGGGGGGACAGCAGCAGAACTGAGGGGGAGTGGGGGACAGCAGCAGATCTGAGGGGGATTGGGGGGGGAAGCAGCAGATCTGAGGGGGATTGGGGGGGACAGCAGCAGAACTGAGGGGGAGTGTGGGAGACAGCAGCAGAACTGAGAGGGGTGGGGGACAGCAGCAGAACTGAGAGGGAGTGCTGTGTGGGGGGGGGACAGCAGCAGAACTGAGGGGGGTGGGGGTCTGGGGACAGCAGCAGAACTGAGAGGGAGTGTGCATTGCTCACTGAACTAGGTAGTGGAAGTTACGCTAACTTGAAGTTTGTCTGGCGGTGGCGGGCGGACCTCGTAGGGTGACCACATTTCCAAACTGCCATTCAGGGACACCCCCCCCCCCGCGCCCGCCCAAAAAGGATGGTTTTTGATACTTTTTTTTGCCAATTTTTGGGGAAAAAAGCAAACAGTGGTAACCAGTTTAGACAGGTGGTATGCAATGTGCACCTGCCTGGGGGACAGCAGCAGAATGGAGGGGGACATGGAGGAAGAATGGAGGGGGACATGGAGGAAGAACGGAGGTGGACACGGAGGAAGAACGGAGGGGGACCGCAGCAGGACGCAGGGGGACAGCAGCAGAATGAAGGGGCAAACGGAGGAAGAACGGAGGGGGACAGCAGCAGAACGGAGGGGGACACGGAGGACGAACGGAGGGGGACAGCAGGACGGTGGGGGACATGGAGGAAGAACGGAGGGGGACAGCAGGACGGAGGGGGACAGCAGCAGAACAGAGGGGGACAGCAGAACAGAGGGGGACATGGAGGGAGAACGGAGGGGGACACGGAGGAAGAACGGCGGGCGACACGGAGGAAGAACGGAGGGCGACACGGAGGAAGAACGGAGGGCGACACGGAGGAAGAACGGAGGGCGACACGGAGGAAGAGCGGAGGGCGACACGGAGGAAGAGCGGAGGGGGACACGGAGGAAGAGCGGAGGGGGACACGGAGGAAGAGCGGAGGGGGACACGGAGGAAGAGCGGAGGGGGACACGGAGGAAGAGCGGAGGGGGACACGGAGGAAGAACGGAGGGGGACACGGAGGAAGAACGGAGGGGGACAGCAGCAGAACGGAGGGGGACACAGAGGAAGAACGGAGGGGGACAGCAGAATGGAGGGGGACACGGAGGAAAACTGGAGGGGGACAGCAGAATGGAGGGGGACACGGAGTAAGAACGGAGGGGGACAGCAGCAGAACGGAGAGGGGCATGGAGGAAAGATGGAGGGGGAGAGCAGCAGAACTGAGGGGGAGTGGGGGGGACAGCAGCAGAACTGAGGGGGAGTGGGGGACAGCAGCAGATCTGAGGGGGATTGGGGGGGACAGCAGCAGATCTGAGGGGGATTGGGGGGGACAGCAGCAGATCTGAGGGGGAGTGTGGGAGACAGCAGCAGAACTGAGGGGGGTGGGGGACAGCAGCAGAACTGAGAGGGAGTGCTGTGTGGGGGGGGACAGCAGCAGAACTGAGGGGGGTGGGGGTCTGGGGACAGCAGCAGAACTGAGAGGGAGTGTGCATTGCTCACTGAACTAGGTAGTGGAAGTTACACTAACCTGAAGCTTGTCTGGCGGTGGCGGGCGGACCTCATGGGCGGGAGGGAGCTGGAAGGAGGACTCGGACGAGGCGGCTCAGTCAGGATGGAGAGAAGTTGGAGAAGTCGGGCGGCTCGGAGTCGGCCCGGGTTGCGCTGCTGGCGGGCAATGTGCTTCTGCTTCACCGGCTGCAGTGCTGGAGTAGTCGGCTCGGTGGCTCCGGGTTCGGGACTGGCAGGCACCACTGACTGGGGCTGGGCACAGGGCAGGGCAGGCTAGTAAGTGTGGCAGGCTGGCGGCTCAGCGGCTGCTCTCTCTCTCGGACTGAGGCGCGCTGCTCAGCCGTAGCATGCAGACTAGAGTGTGGGTGCCTACTGCACTGACTATCACGTGAGGGACGGTGCCAGCTGACGTCACTGGTTGCTAGACGCGGGGCGGGCGGCCCTAGCCTAGCAACCAGTTAAGCTGCATGGTGTGTGTTACTGTGTTAAAGTTAGTGTACTACTGTATAAGAGTGGTGGACTCGGAGACGGAGTCGGACTGGTGCCAGCCCCGGTGGTGTGTTTTTTTTTTTCATTCCGGGACACTGTCTTGTCCCGGAATGAAGGTACCCGGGACATGGGACAAAAAGCTGAGATAAGGGACAATCCTGGGCAATCCAGGACACGTGGCCACCCTAACCGGCACACTGAATGTTGAGGTGTGTGTGGGCCTGATAGCAGAGTCAGGACCATGGTTCTGGGCTCCACCCAGAGAGACAGGAGGTCTCCAGGAGTCTAGGCTTGCAAGGGAGAACCCAGAGAGTGCAGGTGTGCACTGAAGTATCCAGAGAGTACAGGCTGTAAGGTAAAAGCCAGAGACCTGAGTCTGAGGTTGCCGACAGTAGTCAGGAGAGCTCCATGTGGGAGCCTGAGCAGTGGTGTGTCTGCTGCTGAAGAGAGCCAGGTGGCTCGGTATTTTTGTTTGCAAAGCTGCATGTGTAAGCCAGGAGGCTGAATATCCTTTCATTTGTTGCTGGCGGTAAAAACCCCCTGTGAGGGAAACCACTTTTGCTGGAACCTAAAAGTGGGCCAAAAAGTCCTGAAAAAGAATTATCTGTGTGGACTGTTCTGCTAGCGGGTGCTACACTTGATCTAAACAACCCCTAAACCTCAAAAGTGGTGTTTGAATGTGGGCAGACCCGGAGATCCCTGGAAAAGTAAGTTCGTCTGTTTTATATGAACTGTTTGCGTGCATGAGACAGCACAATCTGTGTGTGCAGGTGAAGAAAGCTTGCATGAAGAGGAAAACAACTTGCTTTAAAGTGCCAGTGCTCCATTTTGTTGCTGGACTGCGCAAAAGTGTTGTGGAGTGACTGTGAAGATGAAGCAAGGGTTCGAGCCTGCTGGCAAGTATTGCAGACTTTTTTTTGCTTCACCAACTCAAGTTAAAGGGGAAGTGCATGCTGTTGCTGCTGGCAACGCTGGTGAAAGCAGGCCAGCTATCAATGTGCAGAGGCCTAAGTTTGAAAGAGGATGCAATTGGGGAAGCCCTGTTAAGGCTCTGAAGCAAGAGCACTGTTTGCGGTGCAGAGAGTGGGGCCACTTTGTCTCCAAGACAAGGTGACATGGCCAGACAAAGGTCTGAAACAATGTTTGGGAAGCCTGATTTGAATGCCAGAAGTGACCAACAGGCTGACCGGAAGTTTGAGAGGTATGTGGTTGCCCATAGAAATAGCGGTGATGTCATGTCTGCAGCCCACGTGAGAAACGTATTACCGACAGAGGATCAAGGCAAGTTGAAAGCAACAATGCTACAAGGAGCGCAAAGTTGCTGTGTTTGGGAGAGTCAGCAAAGTGTGCCATCTCCCTTAGCAACAAGAGATCGGGTGTTAACCGGAAGGAGGGGCTACATTGGAGATGTGGAGCAGCGACCCACTAAAGATATGTGCAGAAATGTGCCATGCCTGGAATGTAGTCAACTGGGGCATGGAATCTTTTCTTGTCCCAGGTTGTGGAACATAGCTGGTGATAGTGCTACTGGTCAAAAGTCTTTTTCTGCAAGCCCAGGTTCCTGTTTAAAAATGTTTTCAGTCACCTCTGGCAACAGTGAGGAAGTACCTGTTGTGCCTGCAGGGGGTGCTAATGAGTCAGAAATGGCTGCTGCAATTTCATCCCATGGCCACCAGGGAGAGTTGGCCAGTGAAAGTGCAACAAAGGATAGACAACGTACTCAAGTGAACATGCCAACTCCTGTTACAGTGATGGGTAAGACTGGTGCTGGTAAATGCATAGAAGGGACTGAGTATGTGACTGTGCACACTGCAGTGGAGGTGACCCCAAATGGGAGATCCACTGTCTGTGTAGAAAAGGAAATTCCTCGCTGCAGTTCCCTGTCCAATGGGGAGGCAAGTGGTAAACTTGAATGTGACAGTGTGATGGGTAAAACAGCTAATATTGTGTTGGCTAAAGTTGGTGGTCCAGTTGCTAATGAGCTAGTGCAGCTCACTAGAGGTAAAAACATTGCTATGAATGCAGTTAAAGATGTGCTATCTCCCCTAGCAACGGTGACGAATGCCGCAAATGTGTCCCTAGAAACCCCCAGGGAGCTCTGCATTTTGGAGCCAGAGGTTGCCTGGGACAACTGTGGTGCTGCTCTGAGGGATAAGAGGGTACCTGAACATGGTGATAACATAATGTTAAATGTTAAAACTGAAATGTTTGAAAACACTCATGGTGGAAATGGGTTAATGCAGTCTGGCAATGACAGATGTGAAAGTGTTCATGCGTTTAATGAAGCGCCATAAGAGCAAGGTGGTGAAGGTGTGGTATTGCAGTCTGCTATGATTAAAAATGTAGTGCCGCAATCTTATGTGAACCAAAGTAATATGTGCAATGTGTCTGTTGCTGAACCCCTCTGTCCCTCTGGGTCTCCTTGTGCGGTAGGAGCGGTACTGCGTGGTACCTCTGGGAGCACGGAGATAACAGACTGGGACAGGTGGACAAAAAGCCTGTTGGCTTTGTTGGAAAAGGCCTCTGTTGGTAAAAGTGGAGCAGACATGATTTCTACGGTGCCAGATGAAGGACCTGCAGAGCCACTTATATGCAAGGGTGCACTTGCTACTGAAGACGATGTTGCTCATAAGATTGAAATGCCAAGTGAGGGCGAATGCACAGAAGAGGTCATGTCTGTGATCCACAAAGGGCCTAATGATGTGGTACTGGATAATGCCATGCCAAATGAGCTGGTGTGGGTGGAAGTGCCAGATGGCACAGTAATACATGAAGTGATTGTAGTCACAGCTCCAAATGTTATTTTATGCGATGATGGTCAGGAGTCAGGACAGTTGTTGGCAGAGGATCTCATGCCAGTGGAGTTGGTGTATAGTGAAGCTGCCGTAGACAACCCCTCCGCTGGGTGCAGTTCCTCTTCAGACACTGCCCTGCCGAACATGAGTGAAATGAAATACAACAAATGCATTGATATTTCTGACCGTGATGAAAAGTGCAGCGCATTGTCAATTTTTGATGGTTTGGTTACCATGGGTGACAACAAAAATAATGGCAGACCTGATGGTCTTGGTCAAGTTGATCTGGTTGTAGCAAACCCTGAAAAATGTAATAAGATAGGGAATGGTATGATTGACACAGAAAAGGTAAAAGATACAGCAGAATTAGGCCCCCTACAGGTTCAGGAGGGTAGGTCTGGGGAAGATTTTCTAAGGTCTGAGAAGAACCGTGGTAAACAATGGTCGGAAGGAAATAGCCCAAAGCGCAGCAAGGTGTCACAGGACTTAAAAACCTCAGAGTGGCAAGTCAGTCAGGATGTCCTTCAGAGGAAGACTAGGATGGGACTGCAGTCATATGAGGATGTTAGTGATGAAACTGACAAAAGGAAGCATGCAGTGTACAGGAAACAAGTGACACTGAGTTTGGACGGTAAGAGGGTGCCCGTACATAGAGCACAAAGAGGGACCAGTGTCACCCCAATAAAAGAGGCCCTGCTTATCACTAAACAAGGGTTTAAAAATAGGATTCCTTCCAAATTAATTAAAGAGAAAAAGGGTGGTCTAGTGGAAATTAAGGGAGCACTTTATAACTTTACCAATATCCGACCCTTAAAGCTCAGATGTCCACCTCATGTTAAAGGTACCAAGATTAGTAAACTCCCTACTGTCAAGGTGGCTAGTGTAGGCCCAAGGGAAATGGAAAGACATCGCTTTTGGAAGCGTGCATGCAAAAAGGCATGGGAGTGTCTTTGTAGAGCCTGAGGAAATGTAGCAGGGGGACGTGGAGAAAGTCACCTGATGGGACAAGATTTGGCCCATGTGGGTGGTAGCTTGCATGGTCATGCCAAAGTGAGGAGGTTGTACTGGTGTGTTCCGCCCTCTGGGTTGAAACAAGGGGGAGGGATATGTGATAACGTGGTACCCCACCAGTGTATTGGTCCAGGATTCTCAACCAGGCAGGTTGAGGGGTTCCAGGGTATTTGCTTGTTTGAGAGGAAACTGGCTTTTCAGTTTCCTCATTATTTAGTAAGGTCCATTTTGGGACCTGGAGCCTGGGGATTTCTTAGAGATCCGGGTGGGATGAAATCCCCAGTCCTGGGTCCAGGTTTTGGGAGTCACCGGCACACTGATTGTTCAGGTGTGTGTGTGTGGGCCTGATAGCAGAGTCAGGACCATGGTTCTGGGCTCCACCCAGAGAGACAGGAGGTCTCCAGGAGTCTAGGCTTGCAAGGGAGAACCCAGAGAGTGCAGGCTGTAAGGTAAAAGCCAGAGACCTGAGTCTGAGGTCGCTGACAGTAGTCAGGAGAGCTCCATGTGGGATCCTGAGCAGTGGTGTGTCTGCTGCTGAAGAGAGCCAGGTGGCTCGGTATTTTTGTTTGCAATGCTGCATGTGTAAGCCAGGAGGCTGAATATCCTTTTATTTGTTGCTGGCGGTAAATACCCCCTGCGAGGGAAACCACTTTTGCTGGAACCTTGTTTGATGTTCTTTAATAAGTTGGCTGAAAAGGAATTATCTGTGTGGACTGTTCTCGCTAGCGGGTGCTACACTTGAGCTAAACAACCCCTAAACCTCACAAGTGGTGTATGTATATGTATATGTATGTGTGTGTATGTGTGTGTATGTGTATATATATATATATATATATATATATATATATATATATATAATTTTCTCTCTTTCTCTCCTTTGTGTAGTAATGGCTTTCTTCTAGCGACTCAACCATGCAGCCTCCTTATTGTGCATCTTGAAACAGCCACACCACATGTTGTCAGAGAGTCCGGTATTTCACCTGAAGTGATTTGTGAGTTTTTCTTTGCTTCCTGAACAATTTACTTGGCAGTTGTGGCTGAAATTTTAGTTGGTCTACCTACAGAGGCGGCTCTCTAATTAGGCAAATTAGGCGGCCGCCTAAGGCCTCGCACTCACAGGGGCCTCGCAGCCGCCTAATTTACCTGTTCTCAATCACTGAAGTTGCCGCCGGTGGCTCCGCCTACCCCCACTGGGACTCTGTGGCCCAGGAGCTGACGGGCAAATCGGATACTGCCCGCAGCCTGAGGAATAGCGGCCTCATCACGGAGCGTCCCAGTCCGTGGGGCCTCATTTGTAAGTTTTGCCTAAGGCCTCACAAAGCCTAGAGCCACCTCTGTCTACCTAGTTTCAACAAAACCCCTCATTTTCCACTTAATTCGAGTTTGAACACTGCTGATTGCCTTTCTCAATTCCTTGGATATCTTTTTATACCCCTTTCCTGTTTTACACAGTTTAACTACCTTTTCCCGCAGATTCTTTTGCTTTTCCCATGACTCAGAATCCAGAAACAGGGGAGGATGGTTACCTTTTTAATAGCCACTCAAACCCCTTTTTTCAACTTGTGTGCATTAGGGATGAGCTTCGAGTTCGAGTCGAACTCATGTTCGACTCGAACATTGGCTGTTCGCAAGTTCACCGAACAGCGAACAATTTGGGGTGTTCGCGGCAAATTCGAATGCCGCGGAACACCCTTTAAAAGTCTATGGGAGAAATCAAAAGTGCTAATTTTAAAGGCTAATATGCAAGTTATTGTCATAAAAAGTGTTTGGGGACCTGGGTCCTGCCCCAGGGGACATGGATCAATGCAAAAAAAAGTTTTAAAAACGGCCGTTTTTTCAGGAGCAGTGATTTTAATAATGCTTAAAGTCAATCAATAAAAGTGTAATATCCCTTTAAATTTCGTACCTGGGGGGTGTCTATAGTGTGCCTGTAAAGGGGCGCATGTTTCCTGTGTTTAGAACAGTCTGACAGCAAAAGGACATTTTGAAGGAAAAAACTCATTTAAAACTACCCGCGGCTATTGCATTGCCGACAATACACATAGAAGTTCATTGATAAAAACGGCATGGGAATTCCCCAAAGGGGAACCCCGAACCAAAATTAAAAAAAAAAAAAAATGACGTGGGAGTCCCCCTAAATTCCATACCAGGCCCTTCAGGTCTGGTATGGATATTAAGGGGAACCCCGGCCAAAATTAAAAAAAAAAAATGACGTGGGGTTCCCCCTAAATTCCATACCAGACCCTTCAGGTCTGGTATGGATTTTAAGGGGAACCCCGCGCCAAAAAAAAAAAAAAAAAACGGCGTGGGGTCCCCCCAAAAATCCATACCAGACCCTTATCCGAGCACGCAACCTGGCAGGCCGCAGGAAAAGAGGGGGGGACGAGAGTGCGGCCCCCCCTCCCTCCTGAACCGTACCAGGCCACATGCCCTCAACATTGGGAGGGTGCTTTGGGGTAGCCCCCCAAAACACCTTGTCCCCATGTTGATGAGGACAAGGGCCTCATCCCCACAACCCTGGCCGGTGGTTGTGGGGGTCTGCGGGTGGGGGGCTTATCGGAATCTGGAAGCCCCCTATAACAAGGTGACCCCCAGATCCCGGCCCCCCCCTGTGTGAAATGGTAAGGGGGTACATAAGTACCCCTACCATTTCACGAAAAAAGTGTCAAAAATGTTAAAAATGACAAGAGACAGTTTTTGACAATTCCTTTATTTAAATGCTTCTTCTTTCTTCTATCTTCCTTCATCTTCTGGTTCTTCAGGTTCTTCTGGCTCTTCTGGTTCTTCCTCCGGCGTTCTCGTCCAGCATCTCCTCCGCGGCGTCTTCTATCTTCTTCTCCTCGGGCCGCTCCGCACCCATGGCATGGGGGGAGGCTCCCGCTCTTCTCTTCTTCTCTTCTTCATTTTCTTCTCCGGGCCGCTCCGCAATCCATGCTGGCATGGAGGGAGGCTCCCGCTGTGTGACGGCGCTCCTCGTCTGACAGTTCTTAAATAACGGGGGGGGGGGGCCACCCGGTGACCCCGCCCCCCTCTGACGCACAGTGACTTGACGGGACTTCCCTGTGACATCACGGGGAATGCCACAGGGAAACAGGGAAGTCCCGTCAAGTCACCGTGCGTCAGAGGGGGGCGGGGTCACCGGGTGACCCCGCCCCCCCGTTATTTAAGAACTGTCAGACGAGGAGCGCCGTCACACAGCGGGAGCCTCCCTCCATGCCAGCATGGATTGCGGAGCGGCCCGGAGAAGAAAATGAAGAAGAGAAGAAGAGAAGAAAAGAGCGGGAGCCTCCCCCCATGCCATGGGTGCGGAGCGGCCCGAGGAGAAGAAGACAGAAGACGCCGCGGAGGAGATGCTGGACGAGAACGCCGGAGGAAGAACCAGAAGAGCCAGAAGAACCAGAAGATGAAGGAAGATAGAAGAAAGAAGAAGCATTTAAATAAAGGAATTGTCAAAAACTGTCTCTTGTCATTTTTAACATTTTTGACACTTTTTTCGTGAAATGGTAGGGGTACTTATGTACCCCCTTACCATTTCACACAGGGGGGGGGCCGGGATCTGGGGGTCACCTTGTTAAAGGGGGCTTCCAGATTCCGATAAGCCCCCCGCCCGCAGACCCCCACAACCACCGGCCAGGGTTGTGGGGATGAGGCCCTTGTCCTCATCAACATGGGGACAAGGTGTTTTGGGGGGCTACCCCAAAGCACCCTCCCAATGTTGAGGGCATGTGGCCTGGTACGGTTCAGGAGGGAGGGGGGCCGCACTCTCGTCCCCCCCTCTTTTCCTGCAGCCTGCCAGGTTGCGTGCTCGGATAAGGGTCTGGTATGGATTTTTGGGGGGACCCCACGCCGTTTTTTTTTTTTTTTTTTTTTGGCGCGGGGTTCCCCTTAAAATCCATACCAGACCTGAAGGGTCTGGTATGGAATTTAGGGGGAACCCCACGTCATTTTTTTTTTTTTAATTTTGGTTCGGGGTTCCCCTTTGGGGAATTCCCATGCCGTTTTTATCAATGAACTTCTATGTGTATTGTCGGCAATGCAATAGCCGCGGGTAGTTTTAAATGAGTTTTTTCCTTCAAAATGTCATTTTGCTGTCAGACTGTTCTAAACACAGGAAACATGCGCCCCTTTACAGGCATACTATAGACACCCCCCAGGTACGAAAGTTAAAGGGATATTACACTTTTATTGTTTGACTTTAAGCATTATTAAAATCACTGCTCCTGAAACGGCCGTTTTTAAAACTTTTTTTTGCATTAATCCATGTCCCCTGGGGCAGGACCCAGGTCCCCAAACACTTTTTATGACAATAACTTGCATATAAGCCTTTAAAATTAGCACTTTTGATTATTCATGTTCGTGTCCCATAGACTTTAACGGTGTTCGCATGTTCGAACGAACTTTTTTCCTGTTCGCATGTTCTGGTGCGAACCGAACAGGGGGGTGTTCGGCTCATCCCTAGTGTGCATGTTATCAGGTCAAAATCACCAGGGTATGTAAACTTTTGATCAGGTTCATTTGGGTAGTTTCTGTTGTCATTATGATTTAAAAAGAGTAAACACAGTTGATTGATAATAAATGGCTTCAGCCAAACACTAACCATGAGTGAAAGAACAGTTTTTGTGTAATCATTCATATTCTCTGAAAAATGGCCAAGAAATCTTAAATTCTGCCAGGGTATGTAAACTTATGAGCACAAATGTGTGTGTGTGTGTATATATATGTGTATGTGTATATATATATATATATATATATATATATATATATATATATATAAATTTGTACAAGTAAGGTTTGAGGCATTTATAGGTCTAGCAGCAAAATTAAAAGAGCAGAGAACCATACCTGGTGCATGCAGCATTGGTCCGATGCTGCATCTGTCCCCAGCTGGCTCTAAGGCTGAGATTCGAGCGATCAGACATGGACGATTGCTTGGTTCACAGAGCTCCATGAGCAGAGAGCTGGTGTCACCAGCTATTTGCTCTGCCCAACCCCCCCCGCACTCACTGGAACGCTGAACTGTGGAGGGGGAGGAAGCCACTGGTTCAGGCTCTCAGTGGATTGCTGAAAGGCTGAGCTGGGTGCTGGTCCAGGCATGTGGGCGGATCCCAACCATATGGTTACCATCTTTCCCCAGCACAGACTAGTTCTGTGACGTCAGCCAATAGCAGGCTTCAGCCCACTGTCTGCTGAAAATGGGAGTGGAGAATTAACTGCACTCCTGTGATCCACAGGAGAAGGACAGCCAAACAAGCTTTGGCTGTCCTCCTTTAAAGCAAACACCAAACATTTAATGTCTGACATTCAATGGGGCTTAGCCCATCTTTTTCATGTGCATCTGAGCACCACAAACCAAAAACTAATGTTTAATATTCAATGCAAACACATATTGTCATGCCATCTTTAATAAGGCTTGTGATTTTCCTATTGACTCTTTGATTTAATTAGATCGCTCTATGCTGCCATCTAGTGACCATTTTGCATAACTGCGCTATATCTATTTCATGTAGTCATTTAGTATAGCTGGTTAGATTTGGTACATGCTAGCCTCCGTACTTTCAATCCCATCAGGCCTTGCATCAGCTTCCTCCACCATTTCATCTTTTCTTACCATGGAAGCATACACATCTGCTGCTAAGCTCTACGTTAGCCATCCGGATCCATCTTCGGTATGTTTACTAATTGTATCTTCAGCTAGATAGATAGATAGGGAGGCACTAATTGTATGATCTTTATTAATCTCATTTTGTCTGTATCTGTTACAGTTTTACTCTATCTTGTATCAATAAAAGTTCAAAAGGATTCTGCGCCTACTGGAATGCATTGGTATGAGAGGAGTTAACAGTGTGCCCGAATACACCTCAGTCACGTGTAGTGAGGGGCATAACACATATATATATCCATCCATGTCTCTATGCTTTATTTTGCTAATAAATCACTTTGAAAAAACACCCCCTGGCAATTCTGGCCATGGCCACCTTGAGTAAGGGCAGATGATTAATGTAGAATCTACTTCCTGGAATCCATCTACCGTTAGCTCAGACATGCAGGCAGGAGGGTGTTGTTAGCTGAGAAGACCCCTCCTCTCCTTCTGAAGACTCATGGGATGTATGATATCATTTGCCTAAGCCTGGAAACCAGGAAGTAACTAAAGAAATGTAAAAATGTTTTGTTTTTTAAAGTAAATATAACATACTTTCCTATCTATTTACTATGCTAGCAACAAAAGGAATAAAAACTGTTTATGTTGATTGAGAGAGTGAAGTTTGGCTTTAAGGTGCACTGTAAATATTTTTGAAAACCTGGTAGTACATATGTTATGCCAGGATTTTATTGGGGTTGCAATATACTCTTCTATAGAGCCTATTAATACATAATTGGATTGACTGGAGAATTCTTGGTATATTAAAACTGAACTGGGAGGGGGCGTGGCTACGCACGGCATGCAGTAAGACTTGCTGGGACTAGCTCCGCTAACCATCCTGCACAATCCTGAGCTGGGTTTATTTTTGAGCTGCCATGTCCTAAGGAGGAGCGGGACTCAAAATACTGCCAGACACCCCGGGCCATGATGGCGGCCTCAGGCCTTTAACATGGCGGCGCCATCCCAGCAGGACGGAGCTGAACCGGAGCCTACACTAAGGGACATACTGATTGCTGTGACCACATGCAGCTCCTCTATTGCAGATTTAACAGGGGAGGTTGTAAGGAAAATGGCTGCACTTTGGTTCACTCTATACTTTAGATAAGGGGCCCAAACTTTTGACACATGCTATATGAAATGCTATCGCAAGGCTTTTATAATGTCAAATGAAAATTTACTAGCAGGCTAGCTGCACAGGTGCAAAACAGGAAAGTATTTGCGGTGATAACCTTTGAATAGATATAAGAGAACTAGCTAGTTCATCTCACCGCACACCTAGGCCTGAAGCCAATGGTCCATGACCGAGAGTATCTTGAAAGGTTATTTCCATATTATTCAGCTTCTAAGAATTTAAGCTAAGAAGGTATATTTAGATAAGGAACTTTTTAGGTATGTCTCTGGGCAGAATACTATGCAAATACATATGTCATATAACATGTAACTTGTGATACTTGTACTCTTGTGATTGGCTAGACTAGGGGACTGCCCCTTAGTCTGCCCCTACTGATGTATAATGTTGTCCTATATAACATGTGAACTCCCTGTAATACATTGTACTCTTGATAACCCAATCGATTGAAAGATCTTCTTGGTGTCCCAGTCCAGCTCGAGCAAGGAAAAGGTTTGGGGGTGCAGTTGACCACTGACCCTAACAGATGGTACCAGAAGTGGGGTTCTGAAGTTCCAGTCAAGCCAAAGGTAAGGTCTCTCTAATTTTTTACAAAGAGGTCTTGTGCTTGGCTGGACTCCAGAATCTGGTAAGGTTAAGTAGCTCGTCAAAATATAATAGGAAGAATAATTATATAAGTGTCCCCGCTAGGTTGGCCAGGACTAGTAGAATATTGTAAATATTTTACTAAGAAATAGGACTGGACACTAAAGAACATCTATGGTGTATTGAGATATGTCTGATAAAACCAAGGTGGCCACCAAGAGTGACAGGTATCACGCAGGACGCTGCGATAATTGTAGTCTTGGATTGTTATTTGTGTATGAAGGATCTTGGGCAATATTGAAAGCAACTTGTCCAGGAGGTTACGTACATAGAATTGGAAAGGGACCTTATTTTGAAAAGGGAGATCCAAAGGTTTGGACTCTAAGATTCAACATTCATAATCGGGTTCCTTTTAAAGCCAAATCAGCCAAATCTAACCGTAGGTGGTGTTAGTCTTATTGAACATTTTTTTTTTTTTCTTTAAACAAACTTATACTGTGTGTCCCAAATTCATTGTTGGTCTGTGATCGTAGATATTTATATAAATAATGGGAAATCATTTGGAAAGGGCACGTTCTGGTGGTAAGTCAGAACAACCCACACCAATTGATTTTGTGGCTGGAAACTGTGGAAAATATTATACTGATCCCTTTTGGTCTCAGGTATTACAACGTTCACATAGTCTACAAATTTTGGGACTAACCCCCCCCCCCCATGGCCCGTGTAGTCAGAATGACTGGGATGAGGTCACTAAAATGTGCGGGCAACATAAACAGTATAATTATCCACCGTTTCCTTCTAATAATGATTATATGATAGAGTGTTATAAAATATGGTCTAAAGCACTGAAAGAATATAAAAAGAAGTTTCCACAGACTATATACAAAAATCCGACCTCACATCTCCCCACGGCACCCGACCCGCTTTTAGCTACTCCAAAGGCTTGTAATCCTTTTTATGTTGTAATCCCACCTCCTTATGTGTTTCCCAAAATTGACCAACTTAAGGAGGAACCTAAGGGTCCTGATACCCTCATAGAAATACATGAAAAAGTTAAAAAGAAAAAGAAATTATATCCTTACGTAGAACTAACATTGGGGGGATTATTGGCTATAGCTGAAGGAAAGGGTAGACATTGGTTAGAAGAACAGGAAAATAAGAGAAGGGCAATCAAAGAATATGTATCCACCATGGACAAATTGACCACGGCAGTGAACAAACACCTCACTATTGTAAAGGCTACCACAGACAATAAGAAACAAAGGAAAAAAGGGAAGGAAAGATAGAGAAACTAAGAGCGAATACAGAAAGGATATTGAGGGAAATAGATGAAGAGGGACAAATGGTCACTCGGGCAGCCAAACAGAAGTTTGAAGATGTCTTAGAGAAACACGGGGTAGCAGAAGAGAATGGGGACTTAGAGGAGGAAATGGCAGAAACCTCAGACACCTCAGATGAGGAAGGCAAACAAGAGGATAAACAACACAAACAAAATAGAGACCAAAAACAGACTTTTACCATCTAACCCTGGAGAATCAGGCGGTTTATGCTCCTATTTTCCAGAAGACGACCAACCGGGTACACCCCAATCTCAACTTTTGACAGTCCCTTCTTCTAGTAATTCACCTGCCGGCCCATCCCCACAAGGCTTATATCCACTCATTACCATGGGTACCACTCAAGTTCAGATTCCGCTCCCATTAGGAACCATTAAAGAAATAAAAGACACCTGTCCCAAACCTAACAAAGATCCGAAACAAGCAGTTAACTTCTTAAAATTATATTGTTTGGGTGGAAGAATGTCAGCGGAGGATCTACAGATTATCATTAATGCAGTAGACCCTGACAGTACAGCTGAGATTAAAATAGACACATGGGTAACAGAAAGTAAACTATATGAGGATGATTGGGAAAAATTTTGGGCATTATTGTTAGCCGCCTGGAGAAAAGCTTATAGACCTGAGATGCCCATCAATGACTTAATATCATGTAAACAGTTACCCGGAGAATCTTTTCACGCCTTTGTCTCCCGATTATACAAAATGTATGTCTCCTGTGGCATAGACAGTGACCCCTTATTTGTCAGTACTGTGATGAATAATGGGGATCCCAAATCAGCCCAGATCATAAAACTAGTAAATACGGAATGGGGAACACAAACGGCAGAGAAATTTATGGAAGACATACAAACAAGGGCAGCATCTGGTGTCTTTAACACAAAAGGAGGACTCTTTACTGTAGTAGAGGACTCTGGAGTAATCACACCAATGTGTACTTCTCTCCCAATGCCCACCTATGCATACAGGCAACAATACCAAAACAGGGACAATGTTCACCACACAGATCAGGGTTGTTTCAATTGTGGGGACCCATCACATTGGAAATCAGACTGTCCACATAGAAGAGGATATAGACCCAGACGCGGTAATGGCCCACCTCAAAGGGGACGGGGTAGAGGATACAACCCAGGCAGACCACAGAATCAGACCGGAACAACCAAACTGACACCAGTACCCAACAGAGAGTACAAATGAACTGGCCGGGTAACTCCGGACATTCAACCAATTACAATAACCCCTTTAGACAATAGGAATGCCCAGAGCAGGTTCCAGCCCTAGTACTTCACATGTTTTCAGATCATTGGAAAATCTTGCCACAAGTCACCCTCAAAATAAGGGGACAAGTGGTCAATTTATTATTAGACACAGGTGCGACTAGCAGCTGTCTAAATTATGAAAAATTTATGTGTGAAGATTGTAAGGAGGATTGCTCTATAGGGATCAATGGAACTGATGTGGTGCATAAAATAACGCCTCTCTTGGAGGTCTGTGACCTCGAGAATAGGGTGTTGACTAAATCTAAATTTGCCATACTACCACAATGTCCCCTATGCTTAATAGGCCGGGACCTTCTGTCTAAATTGAAACTGCACATCACCTTCATGGCAGAAGGAGGGATCATTGCCAAGTCCTCACACTGTGACTTACAAATGCCAAAGAGACTGGATTTTCTGTGTTACTTCATTACAGGTCCTACACACTTAGAAACACACCCCATATGGGCAAAATCCAAAACTGATGTAGGGCACATACCATGTACACCATACGTACCTACCTTCAAGCCAGACATAGCGCCCATATTCCAGAAACAATACCCTTTGCCAAGGTAAAAGATCATGGGACTACAGCCCCAGATAGAAGAATACTTAGGATTAGGCATTCTAAGACCTATAATTAGTCCCTGGAACATACCAGTTAATCCAGTTAAAAAGGCTAACGGGCAATGGAGGATGGTGCAGGATCTTAGGGTAGTTAACAAAAGCATACAACCCCTACCCCCACTAGTGGCAGACATCTCGGGAATATTCATCAATATCCCTGCACGGTCCTCCATATACACGGTACTAGACCTATCAAATGCATTTTTCAGTAGAGAAGTGCATGAGGACTTTCAAGACATCTTTGCCTTCACATGGTCCACCGAACTGGCCACTGGCCAGCTAACCTGGACTAGGCTTCCTCAAGGTTATGTGGACAGTCCGGCCGCCTTCTCGATGGTGCTTAAAGCCACCTTAGATGACTGGGTTCCCCCAATGAAATCCACACTCTTGCAGTATGTCGATGACCTACTGATATGCAGCGAAACCAGGGCACAATGTGAGGTCGATTCCGAGAGTCTGATGTTACACCTAGCACTCAAGGGCCATTTGGCTTCCAGTAAAAAGATCCAATGGTGCCAAGAGCAGGTAGAGTACCTGGTGTGCGTCATTGCAGAAGGAACACGGATGGTGTCTCCAAAACGTGTCGAAGCCCTCACTTGTCTCGGCCCACCTAAAGACAAAGCGTCACTATTGTCCTTCCTAGGCTCGATAGTATACTGCAGGCAGTGGATACCTGATTGTTCCTACTATGACTCCCTGCTACGACAGGCAACAACAGCACAGGCACCGAAACTGATCACATACACACCAGAAATGACTGAAGCCTTTCAAATTCTTTTAAAATCACTGGCCTCGGCTCCGGCCCTTGGCCTCCCTAATTATGAAAAGCCCTTTGCCTTATACTGTGTGGTCAGGATTCATGCCTTTGCTGCCGTTCTGGCACAAATGCATGGCACCCACTACCGCCTCGTAGCCTAAATCTCAAAAAAACTACCGATAACAGTCCAAGGGATGCCAGGCTGCTTACAAGCTTTAGCCGCCTGTGCCATGACCATAAAAGATGCACAAAAGATCACCTTAGGGACTCCAACCACCCTATACACTTCACATTGTGTTCTTCATTTGCTACAAAACATGAATACACAATGTTCATCAGGGTATGAAATCATTCTTACAAACACACACAACTTACCAATCAAAAGCTGTGATGAGGTAACACCGGCAATCAAGCTCTTACATGCTTTACTGAAACTCCCAGTAACTCCCCAAGACTGTCATGACTGCACACAGGAACTTCTCACTGTCACAGCCCTCGCAGAGATCTCTCTGATCTACCTAACCCCGATTATCCTAACGTCTTTGTAGATGGGAGTTGCACACGTCTAGCAGACAATCAATACAAAACAGACTATTTGGTGGTAATGCTACCGGATCTCATTCTAGAAGATGGTTACATTGCTGGCGCAACCTCCGCACAACAGGCCGAGTTATATGCACTCACAAGAGCCTGCTTAATCCACAAAGATAAAAAAAGTTAACATTTACACAGGCAGCAGGTACGCATTCAGGGTCACACACTATTTTGCCATGATCTGGTCTAGACGTGGATTCCGTACTGCAGATAACAAAAAATAAATAACAGTATGTATGTGTCCGATCTAATTAATGCAATATAGCAGCCCCAAAAGTTAAACATTGTCAAGATTAAGGGACATGCCACAGACTGATCCCTAGAGTCCCAGGGAAACACTCTAGCAGGGAGGGTAGCAAAAGCTGCAGCAGAAAGACAACCACAGCCACACGACACACATCTTCTGTTCTTCCAAAATGACTTTACAACCCCCTTGTTCCAACACACATCAGCACTCTTACAGAAACAGGCATCGGCTGATGACCTGGACTACTGGACCGAAGTGGGTTTGACCAGAGACCCTACAGGTCTCTGGACAAACAAGGAGGGAACCATAGGTATACCTAGAGCGGCAGCGCCCCTATTATTGTCTTACCTCCACGGTCCAGGACACATAGGACCCAAACCACTCTTAAAGTACCAAGACTGTTTCAGTAAACGCAAAGCACATGACCTAGTACAACAGCTTGTCTCCTCCTGTCTGACTTGTGCTCAGAACAATGTTCAGGGCCCTCAACATGGGAAACATGGACACTTGCCACCACCATTAGGCCCGTTACAAGACTTACAGATAGACTTCACACACATGCCCAGGCAGAGAGGTAATCTCAAATATTTGTGTGTAATGGTGGACAAATTTTCAACCTGGCCGGAAGCCATACCGGTCACAGGAGAAACCGCAGGAATCACAGCTCTGTGTTTGATTAATCATTGGATAAGTAGATATGGGCTCCCCGCCACTATTTACTCGGACCAGGGCCTGGCATTTACCTCCAAACTAGTGAAAGAACTGACCAGGGTCCTCGGGATACAGTGGAAGCTACACATCCCATATCACCCACAGAGTTCAGGGGTAGTGGAAAGAATGAATAGAATGATCAAGGACAAACTTAAAAAGGCCGCTAATGGTACCATGAAGGACTGGCTAAAATACCTGCCAGGGGTCCTCTTCCAGATAAGAACCACCCCTCACAGTAGGACAGGCTTATCCCCATATGAAATACTAATGGGGAGGCCGGCCCAGAAGAAAGCAATTGAGGGAGAGGAGGTTAATCTTTATTCCTTACAGGAAGAACACGTGAAACACCTGGTAAGTAGTCTCACTGAGAACTATGACAAAGTGGCTGTCACCTTTTCTCCTCTTTCCACAGAACCAACACACCCCTTCATAACAGGGGGCAAGGTACTGGTAAAGCAGCTGGCGGCAAGGAAAGTACAAGGACCTATCTACCAAGGACCATTTGAAGTACTCAAGGTGACCCGGACCGCCATCCTCACCGATCAAGGACCAAAATGGATCCATGCATCACGGATAAATAAAGCACCCAACCCAGAAGCAAGCCCCGAGAGAAGAAAGGAAAAGACATTGAACCTAAAACCTGGCCAAAAATCCCCAGACCCCCCTGCAGCACCCTCCCTAGAGGACTCCGGAGCCCCAGAGACCTTAAACCTAATGACATTTGAGTAGTAGATGTTCAAGTATTTCCCCCAGGCTTCCAGGATCCACCCAAATGGAGGCCCTGGAAATGCACCACTCAAATAATCTTAGCCTTTGCCATCTTGATTACATTTAAGATTATTCTGCTAACCACTTTTGGATGTTGGATGACTAATAGTTGTGGTTTCCAGCCCCCCTCAAACAATACTAACCGTACTCGGCAAGATTTTATGGGAAATTCTATTTACCCCTGCTGCACACAAGTAGCCGGACAAATGTCCCAAGCCCAAGCTGTGACAGGTTATCATATTCAAAGGAGGGATGGGAATTGCCAAATAGCAGCCATTGTCTTTACAGCCACATACAAAGGGATAGAAAAAACCTGGTGTATGAATCCCAATCATAGACCAAGTCAAAACCTGGTGTCCAAATTTAAAAAGTCCAAAGTCAGGGACATAGGAATTAGTCAAGTCATTCAAAACAGGAGATCAAAATACGTGCCCTTTGCACCATTAAATAATACCAGTATGAAAAAGGCCCCAAAATCAAAATTCCAATTTCTAAAATCCAGAAGGGAACTCTTTAGACCAGACTTTAAAAGTATTAATAACGGGGCATAGCTAGATCCTGAAACTTACTCAGTACCAGACTCAATTCCCCACCATTTCATAATGATGCACGCTTTCGCAAAAAAGCAGAATTACTCAGAATGCTGGGTTTGTTCCCACATGGGAACAAGACCTCAGGATGGTGCACCCTGGTAGAAATGATCCCTTTCATGGGTGCATCTCCGGGGGATTCCCCAGTTGAGATGATACCAGCTCAGGTTGTGACACAAAAGAGAGGTCACAACCTGGTGGGATAAGGTGTTCGCCTCCATGGGTGGGGCAGGTATGTACAATGCACTAACAAAGGTAGACGAGTTTGGGTAACTAGTAGATTCATGGATGAATAAAACATCAACCGATGTGGGTTTCATCAATAAAGAATTGAGGAAAATCCTGTTTGAACAAGAAATAATCAGGCAGCGTCAAGAAAGAATGATGATGGTACTGACAGGGATGTGTGACGTGATGGGGGATAAAAGCCTCTGTTGCACATATATGAACAATTTAACTAAACCTAGTGAAGACTTAGAGGTACCAGACTATTATGATATAATTAAGGGCCACCAGGAGGAGAGAGCAAGACTGCAAACACAAATGGGGAGGCTGGGAGACTCTTGGAACCCACTCTCAGGAATTGAGGGATGGTTCGGATCATTTTGGGACAGTATTATGGGTTTCTTTAAGAAGGCAGGCATGATACTGATCATGATAGTACTCCTGGGTATTGCCATCTATGCCACTATCAAATTCCTATTTTACATCACCAGTAAAGTTCCTGACATTGCAGCAAAAATTAAACCAGACACTGAGCCTAAGGAAACCATAGCCATGTTCTACACAGAACAAACCTGGTACTCCAAGCATTAGGGAATTAGTGATCAGGGAGGATGAAGTCCTCCCTGATCAAAGGAGGGATTGTAAGGAAAATGGCTGCACTTTGGTTCACTGTATACTTTAGATAAGGGGCTTGAACTTTTGACACATGCTATATGAAATGCTATCGCAAGGCTTTTATAATGTCAAATGGAAATTTACTAGCAGGCTAGCTGCACAGGTGCAAAACAGGAAAGTATTTGCGGTGATAACCTTTGAATAGATATATGGGAACTAGCTAGTTCATCTTACTGCACACTGGGCCTGAAGCCAATGGTCCATGACTGAGAGTATCTTGAAAGGTTTTTTCCATATTATTCAGCTTCTAAGAATTCAAGCTAAGAAGGTATATTTAGATAAGGGACTTTTTAGGTATGTCTCCGGGCAGAATACTATGCAAATACATATATGTCATATAACATGTAACTTGTAATACTTGTAGTCTTGTGATTGGCTAGACTAGGGGACTGCCCCTTAGTCTGCCCCTACTGATGTATAATGTTGTTGTCCTATATAACATGTGAACTCCCTGTAATACATTGTACTCTTGATAACCAACCCGGTGTATGGTGTCTTGATTACGAAATCAATTGAAAGATCTTCTTGGTGTCCCAGTCCAGCTCGAGCAAGGAAAAGGTTTGGGGGTGTACTTGACCAGTTGACCACTGACCCTAACAGAGATGAAGGGTATGAAAGCTGAAATATCCCTGATCAGACATGACATGCAGAAACAGCGGGAGTGCACATCTGCTCTAGAGGGACGCCTTAGTACATTAGAGCAGTGTTTTTCAACTCCAGTCCTTAAGGCGCCCCAACAGGTCATGTTTTCAGGATTTCCCTTAGATGAAACAGCTGTGGTAATTACTAAGGTAGTAAAATTGATCAAATCACCTTTGCAAAATAATGGAAGGCCTGAAAACATGACCTGTTGGGGATCCTTGAGGACTGGAGTTGAGAAAAATTGCATTGTAGGATGAATGGCAGCCATTACAGAGGATTGTCAGACACATACAATCAGTGGGCTCTGCTATTGCATCCCATTTGGAGGACATGGAGAATCGCCTACGCAGAAATAACATCCACGCGGTGGGGGTCCCTGAAAGGGCAGACGGCAAAAACCCAGTGGCTTTCATTGAAGCATGGCTCAGACACATTTGGCCGTGATGCCTTCTCCTTAATGTTTGCAGTGGAAAGGGCGCATAGGGTCCCTGCAAGGCCCCCACCACAAGGTGCCCCACCGCGTCCATTTTTGTTCCGCCTGGTGAACTATAAAAACCGAGATGCTGTACTGAATAAAGCTAGAGCAGCTGGTACCCTTAAAGTTGATAATGCACGGGTCTCATTGTTTCCTGATTTCTTGGTGGAAGTACAGAGGCAGAGATCTAAATTCATGGACATAAAGAAAAGATTATGCACCCTCAACGTCCAATACTTCATGCTTTATCCTGCAAAGCTAAAGGTCATGGCCAATGGCAACACACACTTCTTTGAGAATCCTGTATCTGCATTGCACTGGCTGGACAGAGAGGAGGGACACCTTGCACAGCAACCACCTTAGCTTAATCAAGATGACAGCAGCTCCCTACATTTTTCTTCATGGTACTTTTAATGTTACCCAGCGGGGACAGCTCTGGCAGCTTAACTTCCCCAAGTTGCACAAAGTTATTGCACACTGTTCTAACTGTGTTCTGGTTTTACGACACAAACTGGTTACTAGCCCCGAGGCTGCTATTGTGCCCCCACAAGATGGTCCTGAGCGGACCCTGCCCCCCATGTTTCTGAGGGTGTTATTTGGTTCTTATTTGGGCCCTGTTGGCCACAACCTGCACTAACTCAGACCTAATATGTGTGAAACTCTCTCTCTCTCTCCCCTTGAAACCTTTTTCTTCACAGGTGGGGCATTTGCTGATCCGGACATTGCTGGTCATGCTCCAAGCATCTAATAGATGGTGGAGGAGCTCTATCCCTGACTGTCTGGTACAGCTGTTGTGCTTAAGAATTTTTTACATATACCTCTACCTAAGGTTTACCATGTTTATTGCAGTACATATATTACATAGAGATGGGGGGCCTGCGGGCTTCTTCTCCTTAGCTAACAATATGCAAAATGACAAATATAGTTGCTAAGGGCTTATTACTCCTGTCATGGAATATAGGAGGTATGGGGGATAAAGTTAAGAGAAATGCAGTACTTAAGTATTTTAGCAGACTGCAACCCCACCTGGTGTGTCTACAAGAGACATATCTGCAGCCTGACTCTGTCCATCTGCTGCTCTCCCACAAATTCCCAACGCAATTCCACTCTTCTTACTCTAGAGGGGTCAGTGTGTTGATCTCAGCCAACGTTTCCTTTGAATGCATCCAACAGCAGATTGACAGAGAAGGTAGATTTGTCTTCTTACTATGCAAGCTAAATGGGTTCAGATGTATTTCAGCAATGTATATTCCCCCCCCACCATTTTCAGCGGTCCCTCTCCTAGCTCAGTTTATGGCACTGGACCCTAACTTACCGGTACTGGCCTTGGGGGACTTTAACAACACTCTGGACTCACACCTAGACAGGATGTCTGTGACTTCCAGATCCACTATACTCAATGTGGGTAAGACTGCTTTTGCCTCTCTGCTCGTGGAACTGGGACTCCATGATGTGTGGCACGAGAGACATGCAGCTGACCGATGCTACTCGGCCACACAAGGTGGGCTCTCTCGTATTGACCTGGGACTGGGTAATAAGATGCTTCTGCAATAGTTTCGGGATTCGGCTTATGAACCGCGTCTCCTGTCTGATCACTCCCCATTCTGGGTATGGCTGGATATTAAAGCTTCCTCGGGTTGACCACTGTGGAGAGTGAACCCCTTTTGGCTGACACTATTCCTGCCTTCGGACGGCGTCCCGGGTGCATTGAGGGAGTTCCTGACATTTAATAGACACTCTGCCATCGCAGCAGCGATATGGGACTCACTCAAGGCATTCCTGAGGGGCTGCCTTATTTGGGAGATTACAGGCATTAAGAACCGCTCCAGGGAATGGGAGGATAGAGTACAGAATGAGATGCAGAGCAGGGAACAGGCACTGATCGCTGACCCTTCTCAGTCCAATCATGAGGCTTGGACTGAGGCTCAATCTTTGTATAACTCCGTTATAAGGTCCGCAGCAGAGAAGGGGAGATACTTTCTCCAACAAAGCTATTTTGAGGAGGGGGAAAATACTGGGCATCTCCTGGCACTGGTGGCCAGGGAGCAACGGGACTCCTCTATTATTACAGCTATTAGGCCTACAACAGGGGAAATAAATCCTTTTTCCACCTCTGCTGCAGGCCTTATCTGAAGCTGTTGAGACAGGCTACTTGCCGGATAGTATGCAGGAGGCCATTATAGTGGTGTTTCCCAAACCAGGTAAGGATAGACTCTTGCCGGATACATACCGTCTGATTTCTTTGTTGAACTTGGACGTTAAGCTACTGGTGCGAGTTCTGGCCACAAGACTCTCTAGGGTGATAGACAGACTAATTCATAGAGGCCAGTCTGGGTTTATTCCCACCCATTCCACGGCCGATAACATACGGTGATTGTTCATGAATCTGCAAATACCAGTGGATGATCCTGGAGGGAGGGCCATTCTATTGCTGCACGCCGCAAAGGCTTTTGACAGTGTGGAGTGGCCCTACCTTCTGGAGATCCTGGAAAAATTTGGTCTGGGGAGTAATTTCATAGAATGGGTGAAGGTCCTATACTCCCAGCCTAGAGCTAGACTCCGCATTAATAATAATCTTTCCATCTTTCACACTGCATAGGTGCACCCATCAGGGTTGCCCGTTATCCCCATTGCTGTTCGCTGTGGCGGTAGAGCCACTAGCCATTTTGATCCGCAACACACCTGAGGTTGTGGGGTTCCGTAGAGGTCCGCTGGAAGAAGGAAGTGACAAATAAACAGATAGCAGCACAGGTTTCAATACAACTGAAAAACACAATGCAAATCATCAGATTAGTCCTTTGAACAATATTGCAGCTCCTGGTGAGAGATGTACAGTCTATTTGTAGGGCAGCCTTGCAAAGGGAGGTGAAGCCACTCCAATATGTGAAAAGAAAAAAACAGAAAAAAGGTGCCTCTTAGTTAGATTGTAGTATTTAATGGAAAAAAGGGCATTAAAAACATTCACATTTCATGACTTATTAGTCCGCTGCAAGGGATAGCAGTAACAGCCATGGATGATCTCTGCAGTTGTTTGTGGAAAGGAGCCTTGTTCTTCTGTATTGTCTGCTGTTAGTAAAGCGTGTACTTCCGGGATCCGACCGTGATCCAGAACGAGGCTTGTACCTCAGCCAAGCAATCATGGGAAGGGCTGGAACGCAGAGTCAGTAGTATGCGCTGTTGTGCCGTTAAGCAACGTGTTTCCGAGCATGCGCTGTGAGGCGCGCTCCTTTATCAAGCTAGGGGAGAGGGATATTGTGCAGCCTATTTAAGTGCTTCCTTAGCACTGCCACCTAATGGTAAAAACTTATATTGCGGAAATAAAACTCCAGAATGAAGAGTAAAAGGGTAGGGGAAAAATTATTTAACCACTTACCGACCGACTCCTGTACATATACGTGGGCACTTTGAAGATGGATATCTCGGTAACGGCAGCAGCTGCTGCCACAACCGAGGTATCCATCTTTACAGGAGTCGGTTCTGTGTACGATAATGGTGGTCTCTGCGGTGGGTTCGCCGCGAGATCACAGTTATCGGCGGCGGGAGAGGTACCACCCCCCTCCCGCTGCTCTCCCGCACCCTCCACCGCTTACCGGAGCCGTCGGTAGCGGTGGAAGAGATCGGGACCTCTCACTGCTGAGGTATGGAGACGAGTGAGGCTAAGATGGCCCCCACCCGTCTTCATACCATAGGAGGGCGGAAGCAACGTCATGACGTCAGCTCCACCCATATGTCTTAAAGGCATATTTTCTTTTTTGTCTTTTTTTTTTTTTTTTTTTTGCATTTTAGTCCAAATATGAGATCTGAGGACTTTTTGACCCCAGATCTCATATTTAAGAGGACCTGTCATGCTTTTTCCTATTACAAGGGATGTTTACATCCAAGTGATCCAAATTTTTTTTTTTTTTAAACAGTGCAAAAATAAATATAATAAAGTAAAATGAATAATAAAATAAAAAAAACATTTTTAAAGCGCCCTGTCCCGTCGAGCTCGCGCGCAGAAGCGAACGCATATGTGAGTAGCGCCCGCATATGAAAACGGTGGTCAAACCACACGTGAGGTATCGCCGCGACCGGTAGAGCGAGAGCAATAATTCTAGCCCTAGACCTCCTGTAGCGCAAAACATGCAACCTGTAGAATTTTTTAAACGTCGCCTATGGAGATTTTTAAGGGTAAAAGTTTGACGCCATTCCACGAGCGGATGCAATTTTGAAGCGTGACATGTTGGGTATGAATTTACTTGGCGTAACATTATATTTCACAATATAAAAAAAATTGGGCTAACTTTACTGTTTACTGTCTTATTTTTTTTTATTCAAAAAAGTGAATTTTTTTCAAAAATAGAAGGCGGTAGGGACAAACATAGTGTACCACACCATTTTTGTGAACACCACGCCAAATCGACATAAGGTCTCGAAGTATGGGTTATAGAGCAAATACCCAAGAATCTTCCAGTAGCAGAGAGATTCTATATGCTATGCAAACGAGAAACCTTCTGTATTTATTCCTTAGACACTTTAAACCTGGGTGGAATTAATGAAGAGCTAGAAATATCTACCATCCTGTAAAGATAAAAATATTGGTCTTCGCCTTTATATCCTGCTCATATCTTAAAAAATCAGTAATCACAATACAAACAAATATATCTGTTCATCCAAAATAGTAATAATCTTCATTAATGTAATTTTAGTGATTTATTACCTTTAGTGGCTCTACACATTATGGTAATGCATGCATGCATACGTTTATACATATATATATATATGCATATATGTCTAATTTATTATTTTTAAAATAATCTTTCATTACCTCCACAATTCCTATTTGTTTCCCCCAATAGTTTACTGTGTGCACTATATACATAATTTTATATAATTGATTTATTACTCATTTGATATTCTCCTTTTATATATATACATATATGTATATATATTTTTTACATATATGTGTGTGTGTGTGTGTGTGTGTGGTTTTTTTCAAGCGTATACATATGTATTTTTTCATTTTAATCTGACAGACATGCATGTATATATTTGTGTTGATAATTGACCACTACATTTACCAGATGTAGGTCAACCAAATGTACATGCATATTTTAAATCATTTTTCCCCCTTACCCTATTACTCTTCATTCTGGACGTCTTAGTTTTATTTCTGCAATATAAGTTTTTACCATTAGGTGGCAGTGCTGAGGAAGCACTTAAATAGGCTGCACAATATCCCTCTCCCTAGCTTGATAAAGGAGCGCGCATCAAAGCGCATGCTCGGAAACGCGTTGCTTAACGGCACTACAGCACATACTACTGACTCTGCATTCCAGCCCTTCCCACGATTGCTAAGCCTCGTTCTGGATCACGGTTGGATCCCGGAAGTACACGCTTTACTAACAGCAGACAATACAGAAGAACAAGGCTCCTTTCCACCTACAACTGTAGAGATCATCCATGGCTGTTACTGCTATCCCTTGCAGCGGACTAATAAGTCATGAAATGTGAGTGTTTTTAATGCCCTTTTTTGCCATTAAATACTACAATCTAACTAAGAGGCGCCTTTTTGCTGTTTTCGCTAGAAGAAAGAAGACCATATGTATTAATGTAAGGGGGAAAGTAAGGGACCTGTAAATTGTAAGCTCCTTGATGGCAGGGACTGATGTTAATGTACAATATATATGTACTATAAAGTATGTATGTGTGTGTGTGTGTGTGTGTATATGTGTATATATATATATATATATTATTCTTCAAAAAGTTACTGCACTCTTATATGCAAAAAAACTCAAACTTTTTGAAGAAACTATAGATAGATAGATCGATAGATAATATTATGTTGAAAGGTAGTTTGCAATTTGGCTTGTTGTGTTAAATAATTAAAAAAAAAAAAGAATTAATGTTTAAATGCACATAACTTTTTTTAATTAAAAATAAAGCAAGACAAAACTTTGCCATGAAGCATACATTCTGATAATGCATGGATATACTGCACAAGACTGCTGCTGCTGCTAAAATGTTCACTATATTCCAGGAAACAGACTTGTATTCTTTTGAATAGATTTTAATGAAATACTGAAGGACAACCAGCTGAAAGGTGTTCAATCACCCTAAGATACAATTAAAAGAAAGGTGAGAAACGTATTATTAATTACAAAGATGAAAGCCTCTACTCTGCTAGAGTGGAGAGGAATACAAATACCATGTCTGTGCAGTCAGAGACAGGGCATATTCTTATTTAATCCTTTTATCCTTTCATTAAAGCACACTCAAGTTATTAGTGCCGATTCTTGCTTTCAAGATTACATGATTTGATCAACTTTGTTCTGCAAATGGACAGAGTAAATCAAATAATCTCGTGGATATGCTAAAATACAAATGAAGGAATTGTTAACAGAAAGAATGGTTAGTAGATTATATTTTAGATATACTTACAAAATTGCAAATACAGAGTTGAATAATCCTCCTGAAGAATCCTGCTGTCAATATGTTGACATGTGATTCAAACATATATGTAACAAAATGACACAAGCTCTAACATAATAGATGTGAATGGATATTAAGAAATGTGCTAATATAGTGACTGTACTACATACAACTGTCCAAATTGAACGAAATGATGAAATGCAGTCCAATTAGGTTTGTGATTTAATACACATGTGAGAAGTTCCTGGGAACCTTAGACTGAAAAAAAGGAAGCAAACACCACCACTGTGAAAGAGGGAGGAGGCTTACCAGATATTATTGACTTGGCGAGGCATATACCACCCAAGTCAACAAGGCTTGTTGGGTTCAAACCACCCAATGGGGGACAGCAGATCCTGGAACTCCGTCAGTCGATCAGCCTTAGACAGTCATGAGATGTTAGCTGAAGGCTCCAGGAGTCGCAGGGAGCATGATAACTTATTGTCACAGGAAGGGTATCATGTAATAGAAAAAGGGGGCTGACATAGCGTGATACCATTTAAAAAGAAGGTGGTTTATTAAATATATAAATTCAACACTCACATTTGGAAGAAATTTATACAGCATGTAAAAGCATGAGGCGATGTTAGCGGAAGGTGCACCCAACGCGTTTTGACTGCACAGTCGTCATCTGGGACCCAGGGACCCCTTGAGGTCATCTGGGACCCCAAGCCATACTACACAGTGTACATGTTTGTATAAAATAATGTCTCTAAATATCTTATTTCAGTTTGTTTTTCTGGCCGGTCACATGTAGCCTTTAAATGGGGGAGGAGAGCGGCCAGAGGTCATGTGACTGACCAGCAACAAACTGAAATAAGGTATTTAGAGTTTAGAGAATTGAGAACAGCAGTTGCATCTCTGTAGCCACTGCATCTCAGTTGACATGAATGGGAGTGCTCCAATGCGGATGCACAGAACACTTGTGCATCCCTGTTTGGGCTAAACACTGCCCTTACATAGATGTATGCTTAAGTACATCCATGTGAACCAGGCCTAAAAACACTCTATGATGGGCAACACATTTTAGTAAATAAAATATTGTACACACTTTAAAAATTAGCTGCAAGCATGAAGTGAAAATCTCATATGAGAAAAAAACACTAAAATACTGAATAAAAGATATGTTGTACAAATATAATATAGCATGAACCAATAAACTTAATAATACCCACTTCAAAAGTGCAAATGACACAAGTAGGTTGTCAAATGGCATTGTTGCTTTAGACATATGTGACTACGAAAATGAGATGTTAAAAATCTTAAGTGATCGTGAAACATATAGTCAACTACCCTGTGGTCCTACCAATCGATTCAAAAGAGATCTAGGGATTATTGCTAAACAGGGTCTTCTGGATTCTATTCTGAATAAAAATGAGCATGCCTTTTTAGGTCCACTAGCTCCTCGTATACCTACCATCTATTATCTTCCAATGATACACAAGCATGCCACTAAACTACCTGGACTTCCCATTGTCAGCGGGATAGATTCAGTTACCTCAAGAATAGGCAGATACATCGATTTCTATTTACAACCTATTGGTTACGGCTGATGTGGCATCTCTCTATACTTGTATCTCACATCAACTTGGATTTGAAGCAGGCCAATATTACTTATTTCAAGATTCATCTGTTCCTCATAGCCATAAATTGTTTATTATGAAATTGTTAATCTTTGCCACAATTATTTTTGGTTTAACGGCCAATTTTACCTCCAAGAGAAAGGGGTGGCTACGGGGACTAAATTTGCCCCAGTTTGGCCAATGTATTTATGACCAAATGGGAGGAGGATGCTGTCTATGCCCATAAGAGATCTGAGATAGTTCTCTGGGCACCTTATATAGATGACCTCCTTTGAAACGGTAACTTAGATTCCATTGAACTATATATGGCCACTCTTAACAGCAATGATGGAGTTATTGTGTTATCATTTGAAACTAGTCCTACAGAAATTCACTTTTTAGATCCGGTCATTAAAGTAACAGGTGATTAATTACAAGTACCTATTTTAAACCAACCAATAGAACTCTTACATTCCTGTCGACAGCTGCCATCATCAGAACTGTTTCCGTTCCGCATAGTTGTTTTTAAGGCTGAGACGCAACTGTACCAATATTCAAGAATTTGAGATACAGGCATCTCTGGTTAGAGATAAATTTATTGAAAAGGGTTATCTTCAATCTGATCGTGATCAAGAAATACATAGAGTACGAGAAATTGATAGGAGTGAACTTTTTCAGAATAATCCAGAACTAATAGGCAATCAAAGGATTTTATATGGTCACTCTTCACGTCCTTCTCTATACAACATTGAGAAATCAAACATACTGTATCTTTAGTAAACATTGGCAGGTAGTGAAGGAAGACCATATTATCGGGCCGCTGTTACCCGATAAGGCGGATGTAATCTATATAGGGGCTCCGTCACTCCAGATGCGGCTTGCTTCCAATATTATCAAGCCCCCCTCCCAACCCACATTTTTTCACAACTTGAAGGGTTACTACCCATGTAAGAAATGTAATGTTTGCCTCCACAATTTTCTGGGGAGGAAGAAAACCATCTCTTTTATATTGAACGTTACTCAGAGATCTTATTTCATTAAGCCGTTCATTACGTGCGCCACAACTAATATTGTCTATTTAATCACTTGTCCGTGTGGGAAACATGTGGGTAGAACCACATGAAGTTTCTCCATTAGGGTTAACGAGCATATTTCCAATATAAGATTTGTAAAAAAGAAACAGTGTCGTTAAACATTATGCCTGATTTCATCAGAAAAATCCAACAAGTACCCAGTTTTTATAGATCGGTTTATATCCCCTTGGTGGGGAGGTTCAGCTAAACTGGGTGTATACAAACTCGAAAACTACTGGATATATGAGCTCAAATCGTATTTTCCACATGGTATGAATATGGAGTGTGACATCAATGCTTTTATTAATAAAGACTGATGTCCCTATAGTATGCTCCCTTTCCCCCCCTGGTGTCTGCACTGTCTATGATTCCAATTTAACTTTAACAGAACCTAATTTGTCATTTACTATTTTTACTTTTCATATATTGTTTTCCATTGCTGGAATTGTCCTCTGTCTTTGCTTCATTGTACATTCATCCTATTCTAGCTAATTAAGGGGTAATTCATCATGTACACCTTTGGGCAATTTATTGGTTGCATATCTCCTATACGCGCCTGGTTTTCAGTTACTTTAGGTTTTCATGATAGTGTGGATCCCCAAATGTTCAGTTCAGTTAGCATACTTACATTTTATTGTTTTATTAGCCATTTAGTTTCTCACACCAATACTTGTTTTTTATGTCCAGTTTAAACTGACATACTTTTAGGCCATTGTGGATTATGAGCTTTGTTGTATCCAACCCCTTCTTGCCTGCCCACAGCTTCGCTGTAAGGTGGGTGAGTAGCATCACAATTCACCTCCTTTTCAAGAAGGAGTAATATGTTATGTTATTAACCTAATATAAATCAATTATTTTTCTTTTCTTCATCATAGTTTGAGCGCCACACTAATATTGTTTTACTAATGTTCAAGCTGAACCTTTGCTCGGGCTCAAACTGTTCGCCCAACTCCACAGTATTAAACAGCATAGAATGGGAAAAGTGCAAGCCACAGTCGTGGAAAGATCTCCAATAGGGATGAGCCGAACACCCCCCCCCGGTTAGGTTCGCACCAGAACCTGCGAACGGACCGAAAATTTGCACGAACGTTAGAACCCCATTGACGTCTATGGAACTCGAACGTTTGAAATCAAAAGTGCTCAATTTAAAGGCTAATTTTCATGGTATTGTCCTAAAAAGGGTTTGGGGACCCGGGTCCTACCCCAGGGGACATGTATCAATGCAAAAAAAAGTTGTAAAAACGACCGTTTTTTCGGGAGCAGTGATGTTAATGATGCTTAAAGTAAAAAAAAAAAAAAAAAAAGTGAAATATTCCTTTAAATATCGTACCTGGGGGCTGTCTATAGTATGCCTGTAAAGTGGCGCGTGTTTCCTGTGCTTAGAACAGTCCCTGCACAAAATGTCTTTTTTAAAGGAAAAAAAGTCATTTAAAACTGCTTGCGGCTTTAATGTAATGTCGGGTCCTGGCAATATGGATGAAAATCAGTGAGACAAATGGCATGGGTACCCCCCAGTCCATTACCAGGCCCTTTGGGTCTTGTATGGATATTAAGGGGAACCCCGCACCCAAATTAAAAAAAAGGAAAGGTGTGGGGCCACCAGGCCCTATATACTCTGAACAGCAGTATACAGGCAGTGCAAACAAGACAGGGTTAAGTAGAATCTGTAATTTTGAATGGGTACATTTTTAACGTGTTTAGCTCCAGCCAAAAAATCTTTTTTAAGCTTTTTGGAAAACATCACCCCTGTGACATTTGTTTTGCTGTCTGTGCTCCTCTTCAGAAGATTGAACCTCACTTTTTGTCCCAATGCCAAATGTTTTTTGAAAATTTGGGGTTTTTTGTGAAACAAGGATTGGTGATAAAGCATCAGTGGAAAGGAGAAATGTTTTCCCCTCATTAACACTTACAGGAGAGAATTTCCCTTCCTAGGAGTAGATTTCATCTCACTTCCTGTTGTCTCCTTCCGTTTGCAAGTAGGAGTCGTTTGTAAGTTGGATGTTTGAAAGTAGGGGCCTGCCCTATATACTCAGCAGAAATTTGGGCCTTAGGTGTTGTTGTGGCCACAACACTGTAAGACCTCACAGGGCCCTGCTGTGAAATATTAGATCAAGAATTGTAATTACATGCCCCTGTTTGACAGGGGCTGAAAAATTGGGCCTTTGGTGGTGGTGGTGGTGGTGGTGGTGCCACAACACTGTAAGTCCTCACTCGCTCTTGGTGGGCGCAGAAGCGGGCCCTGCTGTGAAATATTAGATCAAGAATTGTAATTACATGCCCCTGTTGAACAGGGGCTGAAAAATTGGGCCTTAGGCACTGGTGCTGGTGCCACAACACCGCAACCCCTCACAGATACTCTAGTTGGAATGCAGGAACGAGCCCTGCTGCAAAGTATTGCATCAAAAATTTTAATTACATGCCCCTGTTAAACAGGGGCTGAAAAATTGGGCCTTATGCACTGGTGGCGGCGCCCAGAACCAAAAATGTTCTTACAAGCTATCAGCGTGATCATTGAGGAGGAAGAGGATAATTACTCAGAATAGTCACTCAGCATCAGCATAGGCAGTCTTTGAAGAGATCTGAGATTTCAAAAAAAATAATTCGGTTACATCAGCATCAGGTGCTTGGTAGCTGGTGGTGATCCAAGACTGATTCATCTTTATGAAGGTCAGTCAATCAAACGAGTCGGTGGACAGACGCACCCTGTGATTGGTTACAAAGCCTCCAGCAGCACTGAATGTACATTCCGAAAGAACGCTGGATGCAGGACAGGCCAGTAGCTCAATTGCATACTGTGCAAGCTCTGGCCAGTGATCCATGCTCAAGACCCAGTAACACAGAGGATTTTCGGTGGGAAAGGTGTCCAAGTCAAATATTGCCCCTAGGTAATCCTGCACCATGTAAAACAGACGCTGGCAATGGTTGCTGGAACCGATCATATCTTGGGGCTGCGGACCAAAAAATTGTCTGAACGCATTTTCAGGCGGCCACCTTCTCCACCGCTCCTTCTTTGACTGACCGAAGCCTCAGCAATACGTTGTCCAGAAAAAGGAGTTTGTAACCTCCCAGTCTCTGGGAATGCGTTGCACAGACCTTTCTGCAAGGCCTCCTGAAGATGTTTCATCCTCAGCCCCCTCTGCGATGGCAAGATAAGGTCCGCAACCTTACCCTTGTAACGTGGATCAAGGAGGGTTGCCAGCCAGTATTGGTCCTTCTCCTTGATACCACGAATACAAGGATCCTTACGCAGGCTTTGCAGGATCAGGGAGGCCATGCAGCGTAGGTTTGCTGAGGCATTCGGTCCGGAGTCCTCTGGGTCACTAAGGACGACATGGTCCGCAGCCACCTCCTCCCAGCCACGTACAAGTCCATGTGTTTCTTGGGACTGATCCCTTAAAGACTGCTGCTGATGCTGAGTGCCAGGCTACACCTCCATACTGACACAATCCTCCTCCTCCTCGTCCTCTTCCTGTGTGATCGACGGGCACGCAGGAACACTGTCTGGATAAAGGGGGCCTTGAGAGCTAAGGAAGTCCTCCTCTTCCTGCCTCTGTTCTGCCTCAAGTGCCCTGTCAATTATTCCACGCAGCATGTGCTCCAACAGGTGAACAAGGGGGACAGTGTCACTGATGCATGCACTGTCACTGCTCACCATCCTCATGGCCTCCTCAAATAGTGACAGGACAGTGCATGCATCCCTGATCATGGCCCACTGGCGTGGGGAAAAAACCAAGCTCCCCTGACCCTGTCCTGGTGCCATAATCGCACAGGTACTCATTGATGGCCCTCTGCTGCGTGTGCAGCCGCTGCAGCATGGCCAACGTTGAGTTCCACCTGGTGGGCATGTCACAGATTAGGCGGTTCTTGGGCAGGTTAAACTCCTTTTGGAGCTCCGCCAGCCGAGCACTGGCATTATATGACTGGCGGAAATACACACAGACTTTCCTGACCTTCCTCAGGACATCCTGTAAGCCCGGGTACCTGCCTAAGAACCGCTGCACCACCAAGTTAAGGATGTGAGCCAAACAAGGCACATGGGTCATTTGTCCCTGTCGGAGGGCAGAAAGGAGGTTGGTGCCATTGTCTCAAACCACCATTCCTGTCTTAAGTTGGTGTGGCGTCAACCACCTCTGAACCTGCCCCTCAGAGCTGATGGAACTGCCCCAGTGTGGCTCCTGTCCCCCAAGCACACCAGCTCAAGCACCGCATGGCATCTTTTGGCCTGCGTACTTGCGTAGCCCCTTGAACGCCTACGGTGCACCGCTGGTTCCAAGGACAAATCACAGGAAGAGGCTATGGAGGAAGAAGAAGAGGAGGGGGTGGAGGAGAGAGGTGTGTCACAATCATTAGTAGTGGCATTTTGGAGGCGTGGTGGTGAAACAACCTCCAACACTACTGCACCTTGTCCTGCATCCTTCCCAGCTGCCAGCAGAGTCACCCAATGCGCGGTGAAACTTAGGTAACGTCCCTGTCCATGCCTGCTGGACCATGAGTCAGTGGTAATATGCACCTTACCGCTGACCGCCCTGTCCAGCGAGGCCAAGACATTGCCTTCCACATGCCAGTAGAGAGCCAGAATTGCCTTCCGTGAGAAAAAGTGGCGTTTGGGTACCTGCCACTGAGGAACCGCACATTCCACAAACTCATGGAAGGGGGCAGAGTCTAACAACTGAAAAGGCAGCAGTTGAAGTACTAGCAATTTTGTCAAGATAGCATTCAACCTCTGGGCATGTGGATGGCTGGGAGTGAACTTCTTTCGGCGGTGCAGCAGCTGGGGCAGGGAAATTTGCCTGGTACAAACTGACGTTGGTGTACCGAAAGCAGATTGCCCACAACAAGTACTTGGCTGTGACACACCTAATTCTACACCTTCATTCCTCTCAGTGCAGGTCTCAGAGAGGACTGAAGGTATAGTGGGGTTGGAGATCTCAGCTGATGAGGAGCAAGGAGAGGTCCTCTTTGTTCTTTGGTGTGGGTCTTTTAGATACGCTTGCCAACGAACTTCATGGCAGGTCAACATATGTCTGGTCAAGCATGTGGTGCCCAAGCGGGAGATGTTTTGGCCACGCGAGATACGCTTGAGACATATGTTGCAAATAGCAGCGGTGCGATCTGATGCACTAGTCTCAAAAAAGCCCCACACCAAAGAACTTTTTGAATAACGCTCAGTGACAGCAGCGCCCTGCACATGCAGAGCTTTGGGGTGTGATGCAGTCAGTGTGCTACCCTTAGGCTTAGCCTGGAGGGCATCCTGCCTCGTTGGTGATGTGCCTCCTCCTCCTCTCTCCTATCAGGCACCCACGTTGAGTCAGTGACCTCATCATCCCCTCCCTCCTCATCACTGGAGCAAACCTGGCAGTATGCTGCAGCAGGGGGAGCATGACTGCCAGATTGCTGTCCTTCTTGGGCACCCCCTCTGTCCAAGCTCACGTTACTGCCTTCATCTAGCTCAGTATCATCATAGCCTTCCAAACGCTCGGCATCCTCCTGGAGCATGTACCCAACACTGTGGTCAAACAGTTCGAGGGACTCCTCAGGAGGACATGGTGGGGCTAGGGAAGGAGTCACTGATGACATTGAGCCGAGGGAAGAGGCAAAATCAACTGCCTGCCTGTAGTATGAGAACCCCACCAACCTTCTACAGGTAGCTTTAGGTGAACACTGTGCAGAGCTCACCAAAAAATAACTTGTAGCTTATTTAGCTTCCTGCGGTAGTGATAGGATCAGGAAAACACCACCAACCTTCTACAGGTAGCTTTAGGTGAACACTGTGCAGAGCTCGCACTACACTAACTTGTAGCTTATTTAGCTGCCTGCGGTAATGATAGGATCAGGAAAACACCACCAACCTTCTTAACTTGTAGGTTTAGCTGAACACTGTGAGGAGGACGCACTACACTAACTTGTAGTTTTAGCTGAACACTGTGAGGAGGACGCACTACACTAACTTGTAGCTTTAGCTGAACACTGTGCGTGCAGAGGTCGCACTACACTAACTTGTAGTTTTAGCTGATCACTGTGAGGAGGACACACTACACCAACTTGTAGCTTTAGCCGAACACTATGATGAGGATGCACTACCCTAACTTGTAGCTTTAGAGGAGGACGCACCACACTAACTTGCAGCTTTAGCTGAACACTGTGCAGAGGTTGCACTACACTAACTTGTAGTTTTCGCTGAACACTGTGAATAGGACACACTACACCAACTTGTAGCTTTAGCTGAACACTGTGAGGAGGATGCACTACCCTAACTTGTAGCTTTAGCTGAACACTGTGCAGAGGTCTCACTACACTAACTTGTAGTTTTAGATGAACACTGTGAGGAGGACGCTCTACACTAACTTGTAGCTTTAGCTGAACACTGTGCAGAGGTCTCACTACACTAACTTGTAGTTTTAGCTGAACACTGTGCAGAGCTCGCACTACACTAACTTGTAGCTTATTTAGCTGCCTGCGGTAGTGATAGGATCAGGAAAACACCACCAACCTTCTACAGGTAGCTTTAGGTGAACACTGTGCAGAGCTTGCCAAAAATTAACTTGTAGCTTATTTAGCTGCCTGCGGTAGTGATAGGATCAGGAAAACACCACCAACCTTCTACAGGTAGCTTTAGGTGAACACTGTGCAGAGCTCGCAAAAAATTAACTTGTAGGTTTAGCTGAACACTGTGAGGAGGACGCACTTCACTAACTTGTAGTTTTAGCTGAACACTGTGAGGAGGAGGCACTACACTAACTTGTAGCTTTAGCTGAACACTGTGCGTGCAGAGGTCGCACTAAACTAACTTGTAGTTTTAGCTGAACACTGTGAGGAGGACACACTACACCAACTTGTAGCTTTAGCCGAACACTATGATGAGGACGCACTACCCTAACTTGTAGCTTTAGAGGAGGACGCACCACACTAACTTGTAGCTTTAGCTGAACACTGTGCAGAGGTCGCACTACACTAACTTGTAGTTTTTGCTAAACACTGTGAGAAGGACACACTACACCAGCTTGTAGCTTTAGCTGAACACTGTGAGGAGGATGCACTACCCTAACTTGTAGCTTTAGCTGAACACTGTGCAGAGGTCACACTAAACTAACTTGTAGCTTTAGCTGAACACTGTGAGGAGGACGCACTACACTAACTTGTAGCTTTAGCTGAACACTGTGCAGAGGTCTCACTACACTAACTTGTAGTTTTAGCTGAACACTGTGAGGAGGACACACTATACTAACTTGTAGCTTTAGCTGAACGCTGTGCAGAGGTCGCACTACACTAACTTGTAGTTTTAGCTGAACACTGTGCAGAGGTTGCACTACACTAACTTGTAGTTTTTGCTGAACACTGTGAATAGGACACACTACACCAACTTGTAGTTTTAGCTGAACACTGTGAGGAGGACGCACTACACTAACTTTCAGCTTTAGCTGAACACTGTGCAGAGGTTGCACTACACTAACTTGTAGTTTTCGCTGAACACTGTGAATAGGACACACTACACCAACTTGTAGCTTTAGCTGAACACTGTGAGGAGGATGCACTACCCTAACTTGTAGCTTTAGCTGAACACTGTGCAGAGGTCTCACTACACTAACTTGTAGTTTTATATGAACACTGTGAGGAGGACGCTCTACACTAACTTGTAGCTTTAGCTGAACACTGTGCAGAGGTCTCACTACACTAACTTGTAGTTTTAGCTGAACACTGTGCAGAGCTCGCACTATACTAACTTGTAGCTTATTTAGCTGCCTGCGGTAGTGATAGGATCAGGAAAACACCACCAACCTTCTACAGGTAGCTTTAGGTGAACACTGTGCAGAGCTTGCCAAAAATTAACTTGTAGCTTATTTAGCTGCCTGCGGTAGTGATAGGATCAGGAAAACACCACCAACCTTCTACAGGTAGCTTTAGGTGAACACTGTGCAGAGCTCGCAAAAAATTAACTTGTAGGTTTAGCTGAACACTGTGAGGAGGACGCACTTCACTAACTTGTAGTTTTAGCTGAACACTGTGAGGAGGAGGCACTACACTAACTTGTAGCTTTAGCTGAACACTGTGCGTGCAGAGGTCGCACTACACTAACTTGTAGTTTTAGCTGAACACTGTGAGGAGGACACACTACACCAACTTGTAGCTTTAGCCGAACACTATGATGAGGACGCACTACCCTAACTTGTAGCTTTAGAGGAGGACGCACCACACTAACTTGTAGCTTTAGCTGAACACTGTGCAGAGGTCGCACTACACTAACTTGTAGTTTTCGCTAAACACTGTGAGAAGGACACACTACACCAGCTTGTAGCTTTAGCTGAACACTGTGAGGAGGATGCACTACCCTAACTTGTAGCTTTAGCTGAACACTGTGCAGAGGTCACACTAAACTAACTTGTAGCTTTAGCTGAACACTGTGAGGAGGACGCACTACACTAACTTGTAGCTTTAGCTGAACACTGTGCAGAGGTCTCACTACACTAACTTGTAGTTTTAGCTGAACACTGTGAGGAGGACACACTATACTAACTTGTAGCTTTAGCTGAACGCTGTGCAGAGGTCGCACTACACTAACTTGTAGTTTTAGCTGAACACTGTGCAGAGGTTGCACTACACTAACTTGTAGTTTTCGCTGAACACTGTGAATAGGACACACTACACCAACTTGTAGCTTTAGCTGAACACTGTGAGGAGGATGCACTACCCTAACTTGTAGCTTTAGCTGAACACTGTGCAGAGGTCTCACTACACTAACTTGTAGTTTTAGCTGAACACTGTGCAGAGCTCGCACTACACTAACTTGTAGCTTATTTAGCTGCCTGCGGTAGTGATAGGATCAGGAAAATACCACCAACCTTCTACAGGTAGCTTTAGGTGAACACTGTGCAGAGCTTGCCAAAAAATAACTTGTAGCTTATTTAGCTGCCTGCGGTAGTGATAGGATCAGGAAAACACCACCAACCTTCTACAGGTAGCTTTAGCTGAACACTGTGCAGAGCTCGCACTACACTAACTTGTAGCTTATTTAGCTTCCTGCGGTAGTGATAGGATCAGGAAAACACCACCAACCTTCTACAGGTAGCTTTAGGTGAACACTGTGCAGAGCTCGCACTACACTAACTTGTAGCTTATTTGGCTGCCTGCGGTACTGATAGGATCAGGAAAACACCACCAACCTCCTACAGGTAGCTTTAGTAGGTGAACACTGTGCAGAGCTTGCAAAAAAAAAACTTGTAGGTTTAGCTGAACACTGTGAGGAGGACGCACTACACTAACTTGTAGTTTTAGCTGAACACTGTGAGGAGGACGCACTACCCTAACTTGTAGCTTTAGAGGAGGATGCACCACACTAACTTGTAGCTTTAGCTGAATACTGTGCAGAGGTCACACTACACTAACTTGTAGTTTTCGCTAAACACTGTGAGGAGGAAACACTACACCAACTTGTAGCTTTAACTGAACACTGTGAGGAGGACGCACTACACTAACTGTAAATAGTCTAGCTGCCTGACTGTGGTACTAATAGGATCAAAAGAACACCAGCAATTTTCTTCAGGTAGCTGTAAATACTGTAACAAGACAAGCCTGCTTGTCAGTTGGAAGATAACAGGAACGGATCTAGCTAAACTGAATACAGTGTATATATATATATATATATATATATATATATATATATGCAACACCTGGGATGCATATATATACACAATACACTGTAAGTGCAGCTAACTCACTGACTGTCCTGCCTAGTCTAGCTGACTCAAATGAAATGACACTATCTCTCTCTGTCTCTAAGCACACCGGAACACACTACACAAGGCCGCCGTGCAGGCGGCCTTATATAGTGTGGGGCGTGTTCTAAACCCCCTGAGCCATAATTGGCCAAAGCCACCCTGACTTTGGCCAATTACAGCTCTCTCTACTGACGGCGCTGTGATTGGCCAAGCATGCGGGTCATAGTGCATGCTTGGCCAATCATCAGCCAGCAATGCACTGCGATGCCGCAGTGAATTATGGGCCGTGACGCGCCACACAAATTTGGCGCGAATGGCCCATATCGTTCGCAATTCGACGAACGATCAAACAGCCGATGTTCGAATCAAACATGGGTTCGATTCGAACACGAAGCTCATCCCTAATCTCCAATACTTTACTGAATGTTGCAGGTGCTTGATTGTTGCAGATGCCTGTCGTTAACCTTGAATTTTTGGAGCAGAGCGGGCGTCTTCACCTCAGTAATTTCGCTTTCAAAAAACTAAAAATGACAGCCAAAGTTCCAGACTCTATTTCCACCTTTTTAAGTTTATCCAATTATTAGTAAATTATGGGAACTAATGAAAATGGACTTTGGGGGCACACGAGTAGTTAGACTATAAAATGTAAAAATAGTTTTATTTTATTAGATTTAGATTACAAAATAGAAATAAATATTATAGCTGATATGGTGTACATTAGGGATGAGCTTCATGTTCGAGTCGAACCCATGTTCAACTCGAACATCGTCTGTTCGCCCATTTGCCGAATTGCGAACGATATGGGCCGTTCGTGCCAAATTCGTGTGGCACGTCAAGGCCCATAATTCACTGCGGCATCGCAGTGCATTGCTGGCTGATGATTGGCCAAGCATGCACTATGACCCGCATGCTTGGCCAATCACAGTGCCGCCTGAACAGAGAGCCGTAATTGGCCAAAGCCAAGGAGGCTTTGGTCAATTATGGCTCAGGGGATTTAGTACACGCCCCACACTATATAAGGCCGCCTGCACGGCGGCCCTGTGTAGTGTGTGTTCCGGCGTTCATTGAGAGAGAGAGACAGACAGTGACATTTGATTTGAGTTAGATAGATTAGGCAGAACAGTCAGTCAGTTAGCTGCACTTACAGTGTATTGTGTATATATATGCATCCCAGGTGTTGCATATATATATATATATATACACTGTATTCAGTTTAGCTAGATCCGTTCTTGTTATCTTCCTACTGACAGGCAGGCTTGTCTTGTTACAGTATTTACAGCTACCTGAAGAAAATTACTGGTGTTCTTTTGATCCTATTAGTACCACAGTCAGGCAGCTAGACTATTTACAGTTAGTGCAGTGCGTCCTGCTCACAGTGTTCAGCTAGATCCGTTCCTGTTATCTTCTTACTGACAGGCAGGCTTGTCTTGTTACAGTATATACAGCTACCTGAAGAAAATTGCTGGTGTTCTTTTGATCCTATTAGTACCACGTTCAGGCAGCTAGACTATTTACAGTTTGTGCAGTGCGTCCTGCTCACAGTGTTCAGCTAAAACTACAAGTTAGTGGGGTGCGTCCTGCTCACAGTGTTCAGCTAAAACTACAAGTTAGTGGGGTGCGTCCTGCTCACAGTGTTCAGCTAAACCTACAAGTTAGTGCGGTGCGTCCTGCTCACAGTGTTCAGCTAAACCTACAAGTTAGTGTGGTGCGTCCACCTCACAGTGTTCAGCTAAACCTACAAGTTAGTGGGGTGCGTCCTGCTCAGAGTGTTCAGCTAAACCTACAAGTTAGTTCAGTGTGTCCTGCTCACAGTGTTCAGCTAGATCCGTTCCTGTTATCTTCTTACTGACAGGCAGGCTTGTCTTGTTACAGTATATACAGCTACCTGAAGAAAATTACTGGTGTTTTTTTGATCCTATTAGTACCACAGTCAGGCAGCTAGACTATTTACAGTTAGTGCAGTGCATCCTGCTCACAGTGTTCAGCTAAACCTACAAGTTAGTGTGGTGCGTCCACCTCACAGTGTTCAGCTAAACCTACAAGTTAGTGGGGTGTGTCCTGCTCACAGTGTTCAGCTAGATCCGTTCCTGTTATCTTCTTGCTGACAGGCAGGCTTGTCTTGTTACAGTATATACAGCTACCTGAAGAAAATTACTGGTGTTTTTTTGATCCTATTAGTACCACAGTCAGGCAGCTAGACTATTTACAGTTAGTGCAGTGCGTCCTGCTCACAGTGTTCAGCTAAACCTACAAGTTAGTGGGGTGCGTCCACCTCACAGTGTTCAGCTAAACCTACAAGTTAGTGGGGTGCGTCCTGCTCAGAGTGTTCAGCTAAACCTACAAGTTAGTGGGGTGCGTCCTGCTCACAGTGTTCAGCTAGATCCGTTCCTGTTATCTTCTTACTGACAGGCAGGCTTGTCTTGTTACAGTATATACAGCTACCTGAAGAAAATTACTGGTGTTTTTTTTGATCGTATTAGTACCACAGTCAGGCAGCTAGACTATTTACAGTTAGTGCAGTGGGTCCTGCTCACAGTGTTCAGCTAAACCTACAAGTTAGTGGGGTGCGTCCACCTCACAGTGTTCAGCTAAACCTACAAGTTAGTGCAGTGCGTCCTGCTCACAGTGTTCAGCTAGATCCGTTCCTGTTATCTTCTTACTGACAGGCAGGATTGTCTTGTTACAGTATATACAGCTACCTGAAGAAAATTACTGGTGTTTTTTTGATCCTATTAGTACCACAGTCAGGCAGCTAGACTATTTACAGTTAGTGCAGTGCGTCCTGCTCACAGTGTTCAGCTAAACCTACAAGTTAGTGGGGTGCGTCCACCTCACAGTGTTCAGCTAAACCTACAAGTTAGTGGGGTGCGTCCTGCTCAGAGTGTTTAGCTAAACCTACAAGTTATTGGGGTGCGTCCTGCTCACAGTGTTCAGCTAGATCCGTTCCTGTTATCTTCTTACTGACAGGCAGGCTTGTCTTGTTACAGTATATACAGCTACCTGAAGAAAATTGCTGGTGTCCTTTTGATCCTATTAGTACCACAGTCAGGCAGCTAGACTATTTACAGTTAGTGCAGTGCATCCTGCTCACAGTGTTCAGCTAGTTCCGTTCCTGTTATCTTCTTACTGACAGGCAGGCTTGTCTTGTTACAGTATATACAGCTACCTGAAGAAAATTGCTGGTGTTCTTTTGATCCTATTAGTACCACGGTCAGGCAGCTAGACTATTTACAGTTTGTGCAGTGCGTCCTGCTCACAGTGTTTAGCTAAAACTACAAGTTAGTGGGGTGCGTCCTGCTCACAGTGTTCAGCTAAACCTACAAGTTAGTGGGGTGCGTCCTGCTCACAGTGTTCAGCTAAACCTACAAGTTAGTGTGGTGCGTCCTGCTCACAGTGTTCAGCTAAACCTACAAGTTAGTGTGGTGCGTCCACCTCACAGTGTTCAGCTAAACCTACAAGTTAGTGGGGTGCGTCCTGCTCAGAGTGTTTAGCTAAACCTACAAGTTATTGGGGTGCGTCCTGCTCACAGTGTTCAGCTAGATCCGTTCCTGTTATCTTCTTACTGACAGGCAGGCTTGTCTTGTTACAGTATATACAGCTACCTGAAGAAAATTACTGGTGTTTTTTTGATCCTATTAGTACCACAGTCAGGCAGCTAGACTATTTACAGTTAGTGCAGTGCGTCCTGCTCACAGTGTTCAGCTAAACCTACAAGTTAGTGGGGTGCGTCCTGCTCACAGTGTTCAGCTAAACCTACAAGTTAGTGGGGTGCGTCCACCTCACAGTGTTCAGCTAAACCTACAAGTTAGTGGGGTGCGTCCTGCACACAGTGTTCAGCTAAACCTACAAGTTAGTGGGGTGCGTCCTGTTCACAGTGTTCAGCTAAACCTACAAGTTAGTGGGGTGCGTCCTGTTCACAGTGTTCAGCTAAACCTACAAGTTAGTGGGGTGCGTCCACCTCACAGTGTTCAGCTAAAGCTACCTGTAGAAGGTTGATGGTGTTCTCATACTACAGGCAGGCAGTTGATTTTGCTAGCTGCAGTATCAGTACATATATATATATATATATATATATATATATATATATATATATCCCAGCTTAGTGCAGCTACAGGCCATTAGTATGTCTGGAAGGCCAAGAAGGAGAGGCAGACAGTCACGAGCCAATAAGAGAGGGCAAGCAGGCTCTGTGTCTAGTGCTGGTCGTGGAGACGGTGCATCCTCATCAGCACGTGGCCGTGGGACACGCTTGGCCTTTTTTTCGGCAGCTGGCCGTGTTGAGCCTCAACATGCGGGAGACTTGGTCGAGTGGATGACCAAGCCGTCCTCATTCTCCTTATCCTCTCTGACCCATGCCCAGGGTACTTTGTCTGGCAAAGCAGCGGCCTCTTCCCTCGGCTCAATGTCATCAGTGACTCCTTCCCTAGCCCCACCATGTCCTCCTGAGGAGTCCCTCAAACTGTTTGACCACAGGGTACATGCTCCAGGAGGATGCCCAGCGTTTGGAAGGCTCTGATGATGATACTGAGCTCGATGAAGGCAGTAACATGAGCACGGACAGAGGGGGTGCCCAAGAAGGATAGCAATCTGGCAGTCATGCACCCTCTGCTGCAGCATACTGCCAGGTTTGCTCCAGTGATGAGGAGGGAGGGGATGATGAGGTCACTGACTCAATGTGGGTGCCTGATAGGAGAGAGGAGGAGGAGGTGGCACATCATAAGGGCAGCACATTGACTGCATCACACCCCAAAGCTCTACTGCCCCGTACACACGGTCGGATTTTCCGATGGATAATGTCCGATCGGAGCGTGTTGTCGGAAATTCCAACCGTGTGTGGGCGCCATCGGACATTTTCCATCGGATTTTCCGACACACAAAGTTGGACAGCAGGAGATAAAATTTTCCGACAACAAAATCCGATCGCGTCAATTCCGACCGTGTGTGGCCTGTTCCGACGCACAAAGTGCCACGCATGCTCAGAAGAAATTCCAACACGGGACAGCTCGTTCTGGTAAACTTAGCGTTTGCAATGGATACAGCACTTTCGTCACGCTGCAATGTTCAAAATGGTTTAATACAGCGCACTCTCTTCTTCTTTATAATGTGACAAGAATTAAGTCGTTTTGCTGCTCGTATTCACACACACTTCTCACAAACTTTTATATGTGTTGTTTTAGTGGGATTCCCTGAATATATTGTTATTAGTTGTCACATCTGACAGTTTTATATTTTTTATTTTTTTTTATTTTGGATTTTAAGCCTTTTTTTTAATTTAATGTTTGGATTTTTTCCAAGGCTGATCTTTGTTCAATGTTATTTTTATTTTTACTCCAGAATATTTTTGGGTGTGTTTTGTGTGTCAGGTTACCCCAACACCATTGATATCTTTTATTATTTAATCTCAAGGAGATTGTTTGGTGTTGGTGTCCCTTGTTCATTTCACATTGTATATTTGAAATGTACCTGAATCCTCACAAACTGTCCTTTTTGAAGTAAAACACATAGGAGAGTATAATTCAAAACAAAAATCCTTTATTAAGGGATCAGAACCAAACAAAGAGGAAGGCAACACTGGATCAACAGGAGAAATTAGCGAAGCCTGGGACCCCCACGGCAGACATCAATTCTTCAACATCAAAATTGGTGGCCTGAGGAGTCCATATGTAAGGGAGGGCAGTCTGGTCCGGGATTCACAGAGACTTGGATAGCAGCAGATGACATCTGTGTCCGCAGGGCTGTGGTACCACAAGAGGCTGCATTTTTTGGCCCACCAGACTGGATCCAGGGTCCTCACTGTCTGGTCTTCCTTTCACACTTCCTTCCGGGCTGTGGAGGAAGAGGACCATCCCAAACCTGTGTGTGAGGTGTAATTTGGCCCCTCATACCTTTCGCCAGAGCCTCAGATATGAGGGCCTCACACATGGCTTTTTGGCGCTCCTCCATCCTCTGCATTTTATATGCTATGAATGCAGCAATGTTCTCCTGCCTGGTGTGTGGTGCTCCCAGGACCTCTGTAGCCCTACAAAAGAATCTGATAGCCGCCTCCTCTAGGGCACTCCTCCTACTGCCACTTTCTGTTTCCAGGGGGGATGGAGGGACCTGCAGATCAGCCAGCCGGCTCGGCCCGGCCACCTCCTGGTTAGACTTCCCTGTGTATGAAAAAGGGACATAGTTGTAATGTTTTGCATCATCAATCACAATCCTTAATTAGTACTCCCAACTAACATATAGTTCACATCATTGATTGGACAAGCAGAAATATTTAGAGGAATGCTATACCTGGCTCAATCTGGGCTCCTCCACATATGGCCTGGAAGGCCCAGGTTGGGCGTCAGAAGCCTCAGCCGGGGGGGAAGGAAGCGTGGAAGGAAGACTGGAGAGGGATGGCCTGGGTTCAGTCTGGCCTGCCAGAAAGTGCAGCCTGTCGTAGTACAACATCCTGGGGACATAGATGTCACCTGCTGCTCCGGATCTCTGCGAATCAAGGACTTTATTGCGCTCCCTCAGATATGTGCTCCTCAGGCCACCAATGAAAATCTTTAAAAAAGTGATGTCTGCCGTGGGGTTCACCTGCTTCACAATTTCACACAATTGCTCCAGTGCTGCCTTCCTCTTTGCTTGGTTCTTGTAATGGGGGTGTTTAATCTCCCACAGACAGGGCAGCTCCCTTAGCATCTCTATGAAGACTGAAATGAAGTCCTTATCTTTCAGTACCATATCCATGTTCACTGCAAGACACAACACAAGACAAAGCCTAATGTCACACAAAACTCTCCTAATCTTGTTACAATATAGGCCTCAATCTAGAAGCAGTATAGGCCCAAGTTTGTCTCTTACCTTCGTTCTTACGATCGCCGCGTCCAATGCTCCTTCCTCTGCTCACAGATCAAACGTAATACGCACGCGTGTTACGCTTTATATACACTGCGCATGCGTGTAACTCTGCCCTCCCACTGCGCCCCTTTTCGTTCGGCGCAGTGGGGAAAGAGCATGATGGCAGACATACAGCAGGTGCGGGCTAATTGTAGCAACGAGGAGGAGGAGGAGGAAAGCCCGGATCCAGGCACATCCCGATCCAGAAGGAGACGATTTAAGGCCACAAATATGTCGTTTGGGGAGATGTTGGAGATGGTCGACATCATGAGGAAGTCCGACTATGATGGAAAATATGGGCCTTAACCCAACCCGAACATCCAAAAGGCCAAGATCATGGCGAAAGTGGTCAGGAGTCTAGAGCAGAATTTCGGGGTACGAAGGTCTAAAGATCAGCTCAGGAAGCGGTGGTCGGACCTGAAGTTGAGAGAGCCAGAGCAGTACTGAAAGATCCGGAGAGTGCTGCAAAAAAGTAAGTAGTTGTGCTGTGTTCCTATTCTTTCTGTCTTTATTACGTTCATTCTGCTCCATATGCTTTTATTAGTTGTAACGTTTCAAAAGGTCAACTTTAATGTTCATGGGCACATTATTCGTTCGTATCAAACATTTTTCTTTCGGCCTCTAGAACACCATTGTTTAGGCCATATGCATTTTCACACATTTTTAGGGGCCTACTTGGATGCCAAATATTTGTTTGTGTAGATGGGTTTGTTACTAGAATGAAATGCAAACTAGATTGTGTGTAAGGAGAGGACACTGAGCAGCTGTTTTCACATCTGGACACTGGAGCACTAGTGTGGGACACAAGAACACCATTTTTATTAGGGTGGGCCACACAGGTGCTCCAGTGTATACTATAGGGGGGGTTACATCTGTGAAGCTTGTACCAAACAGGTAAAGTATTGCAGCTTGACAAAGGGCAATAAAAAATATACATCTTGGAACTCTGCTAAAATAGACAATTGTACCCCACTTCCGAGCAATGTTTCCTATTTCTAGTTCTGCCATCAAATATCTGTGTGCTAAGTATACCATTTTTGTTTTACATAGGGGATAAAAGACTCGGACACCCCTCATCCCAGGAGACCAGAGACCCCCCCCCTCTGGAAGAAGGGGAAATACCCCCAACCCAAGAAGCTGAGCAGGAGGAAGATGAAGACGTGGTGGAGATTGGCACCACAACAGGTGAGTGTCTGCGACCACAGGCTCAGGTAAAAGAGATGGCTGGTGGCAGATTTTTGAGACCTTTTTTTGTTCTTTATCTCTTTTTAGGTGATCGTGATCCAGAACGCTTTACATCTGAAAGTGCCCAGATACTGATCGGGGAGATCATGGGGTGTAATCTCCAATTGCAAAACATCCAGCAACAAATCACTGATGTTATTTAAAAAAATAATAACATCATTGATGTTTTGGGGCGAATTTAAACCCCACAAAATCTGTTTTATCGTACCAAAATTTTTTAAATGTTTAGAAAAGCCAAATTTGGAGGATGCACACAGTGTGCCAACATGTGCTATCTGCCATCACGGGATATCAATGGACGCGTTTTGGGTGTGCAACCCCTTCCTCAATTATAAAGTAGCGTTGAGGAAGGGCTTGCTCCCCCCAAACACGTCCCTTGATCCCCCCTGATGGCAGATAGCACATGTTGACATTCGTAAATTGGTGTGCATCTTCCAAATTCGGCTTTTCCAGGGGTGATTTCCCCCCATCTGAACGCTATATCAAACCCAGTTCCTAAATACTGATGTCTGATATAGCCTTCAGGTTTTACCTAATGTGAACTTTGTAAGTTCAAGTTTTTTGGCTTTCTTGTTGGTTTTACACAGGCCTGTTTTATCTGAAATGGATATTTTGATTTTTCATAATGCTACTGCAAACATTGTTATACAACAAACATGTTGGTTTGTTTTAAAAACCTTTGGGAAATGCACATGTGATTGTGCAGGTATAAAAAAGTGCCTTACTCAAGAATGTGTGGATTATTGTCTCAACACTACAACACTTTTGGGGTGATGTAATTGCTGTTTTATGCAAAAATGGGGGTTATTTCCTAAGGGCAAATCCTCTTTGCACTACAAGTGCAGGTTCAGTGCAGTTGCAAGTGCACTTGTAGTGAAATGTGTTTTTGCATTTAGGAAGTACCAGCCAACACTGTTTTTTATAAGGTTACCCAATCACGACATTTTCTGCACTCAACACATTTCTGTCAGGGTCAGCTAAAACAAACACAAGCAGTAAATGTCCACAAAGAATTTCTTTTGGTTGTTTTTTATTTGAAAAAGGTGTCACAGATTGTCTGGCATATTGATAGCCCCCCTACCCGCAAAGAACTCCAGGTAGCGTAACCGGACATCACGGGCATTCAGGGAGGGCAAGCCAGGACGGCCACTTTCAAGCACCGTCAGTGTTGATGGATTAGGGATTCCGGCCTCAGGCCCAACTGAGCCAGCATAGTTGGCTGAATGTTTTCTTAAAAAATTATGGAGAACACAGCAGGCAAGTATTATATGGTTCAGTTTATACTCCGCCATATGGATGGGTGTCAGAAATAATCGGAACCGGCTGGCCAGGATTCCAAATGTGTTCTCCACCACTCTTCGGGCTCTGGCCAGCCCGTAATTAAAAACCATCTGTTCCGGGGTGAGGGTCCTCATCGGGAATGGCCGCATCAGGTGGTCCCCCAGCGCAAATGCTTCATCAGCAACAAACACAAATGGGAGACCTTCAACATTGTCCTCTGGAGGTGGCAAGTCCAAGCTGCCATTCTGGAGACGCCTGTAGAACTCCGTCTGGGCGATCACTCCACCATCGGACATCCGGCCATTCTTCCCCACGTCCACATACAAGAACTCGTAATTAGCCGACACCACCGCCAACATCACTATACTATTAAACCCCTTGTAATTATAATAGTACGACCCCGAGTTGGGTGGTGGGACGATGTGGACGTGTTTCCCATCAATTGACCCTCCGCAGTTAGGAAAGTCCCACCGCTGGGCAAAGTGGGAGGCCACAGTCTGCCATTCCTGTGGCGTTGAAGGAAACTGTTGAGGAAAAAAAAATAAACCTTACTATTTTTTCACAGAAACATGGCAAGCAGATTCGACACAAACATTATGGGGCAACCTCCAGATAGCATTTACTAAGGGGAATTTAACAAGGCCAAAGTATAAGGTACACCTATCATATTCCCCCTCCCCCCCTCTCATGGGCCATTTCTAACATTATAGGGGGGGGAACTCTTGGACAGGTAACCCTCTTCACTTCATTGAGAGATGAATGCCTAAATACAGGGTATTACTTGGAACAGCCCCTCCTTAGTTACACTATTGGCAGACCACTGGACAGGTAAGAAGTGTCATAATACAAAGATATAAATACACACTGTACACATTTGAGGACATTTGAACATTCTGCTATTACCTATCAAGATAATAATAGGATACAAAAACTTTAAACAGTACCATTGGAAAGTATACAGGCAGGCTCTTGCACTACATGCTTTGGGGAATTCATCCATAAATCTGACCAGTAAAGAGGTGGGTATAGTGTGTATGGGTTTGGCAAAGTCAGCAGATAGATGATTGAGGATAGATAGAGAATTGGGATCAGCTGACTTAGCAGTTGGGGGGGGGGGTTAAAAAAAATTTGGGGACACCACAAAAAAAAGCCTTTGGCACTCTGCCTGAATTTAAATCAAAAATAACATTTCCAAACATTTTAGGGGGTGTTTGGGGTAAAGCACTACTATGGAGCTGATAAAATACATTGTTAAGTGACTACATGAGGTGAATATAGGCCAGGAGACACCATGCTGGGGAGGTTATTGAAGGGCAAATATGTATGAAGGACATAAAATAATAATTACCTAAAAATCCAGCATGCATGAGAACAAAGGGGACATTCACAGCATATTACAATCATGGTAATTAGGGAATGAGGGAAGAAATACAATATATTATCAAACATTCAATACAATAAAATGTGATATAAAAGGATAAAAATCTTACCTTCATATACTCCTTCTGCAGGACCTGGATGATGGCAGAACAGGTCTCTGGGATAATGATCCCCAGAGCCTGGGGGGAGATGCCTGTCGAGAACTTCAAGTCCTGCAGGCTTCTCCCTGTGGCCAAATACCGCAAGGTAGCGACCAACCTCTGCTCCGGAGTGATGGCTTGCCTCATGCAGGTATCCTGCCTGCTAATATAGGGGGTCAGCAAAGCCAACAGACGGTGAAATACGGGGTCCGTCATCCTGAGAAAGTTCCTGAAATCATCAGGATTATTCTCACGGATCTCACGGAGCAAAGGCATATGACAGAACTGGTCACGCTGAAGCAACCAATTCTTGGTCCATGAACTCCTCCCCACCCTGTTCATGGACTGGACTTGTGTCAAGGTCAGGACCCCAACACCAAGCCCCCGCACAGCACGAACTCTACGAGGAGTACGCATACGAAACATGGCTAGAAAACGGTCGGCTGCTCAGAACGAAGTAACAGAACGCACTGAAGAACAGCAAGGCCTGTGAAGAGCGACCTGAAAAACAGCAACGAGCAGGCAAGATCACACAGAAAACTCAGATACGAACTGACTGCACGCACTGAAGAGCAGATACAAACCCACAAGCACAAACTGAACGTCAGAAAACGATCTGAAAGCCACGAGTCTGAAAAAGCGCGAATCGTCTCTCACCAAACTTTTACTAACACGAGATTAGCAAAAGGAGCCCAAAGGGTGCCGCGCTTGGTTCTGAACCGGCCTTTTCTAGTCTCGTCGTACGTGGTGTACGTCACCGCGTTGTTGTCGATCGGAAATTCCGACAACTTTGTGCGACCGTGTGTAGGCAAAACAAGTTTGAGCCAACATCCGTCGGAAAAAATCCTAGGATTTTGTTGTCGGAATGTCCGAACAAAGTCCGACCGTGTGTACGGGGCATACATGTGCAGGGCGCTGCAGTCTCTGCGCGTTATTCAAAAAGTTCTTTGGTGTGGGCCTTTTTTGAGACGAGTGCATCAGATCGCACCGCTGCTATTTGCAACATATGTCTCAAGCGTATCTCGCGTGGCCAAAACATCTCCCGCTTGGGTACCACATGCTTGACCAGACATATGTTGACCTGCCATGCAGTTCGTTGGCAAGCGTATCTAAAAGACCCACACCAAAGAACAAAGAGGACCTCTCCTTGCTCCTTATCAGCTGAGATTTCCAACCCCACTATACCTTCAGTCCTCTCTGAGACCTGCATTGAGAGGAATGAAGGTGTAGAATTAGGTGTGTCACAGCCAAGTACTTGTGGGCAATCTGCTTTTGGTACACCGATGTCAGATTGTACCAGGCAAATTTCCCTGCCCCAGCTGCTGCACCGCCGAAAGAAGTTTGCTCCCAGCCATCCACATGCCCAGTGGTTGAATGCTAGCTTGGCAAAATTGCTAGCACTTCAACTGCTGCCTTTTCAGTTGGTAGACTCTGCCTCCTTCCGTGAGTTTGTGGAATGTGCGCTTCCTCAGTGGCAGGTACCCAAACGCCACTTTTTCTCACGGAAGGCGATTCCGGCTCTCTACCGGCATGTGGAAGGCAATGTCCATGCCTCGCTGGACAGGGCGGTCAGCGGTAAGGTGCATATTACCGCTGACTCATGGTCCAGCAGGCATGGACAAGGATGTTACCTAAGTTTCACGGCGCATTGGGTGACTCTGCTGGCAGCTGGGAAGGATGCAGGACAAGGTGCAGTAGTGTTGGAGGTTGTTCCGCCACCACGCCTCCAAAATGCTAATGATCGTGACACACCTCTCTCCTCCACCCACTCCTCTTCTTCTTCCTCCATGGCCTCTTCCTGTGCTTTGTCCTCGGAACCAGCGGTGCTCCGTAGGCATTCAAGGGGCTACGCAAGTACACAGGCCAAAAGATGCCATGCGGTGCTTGAGCTGGTGTGCTTGGGGGACAGGAGCCACACTGGGGCAGAGGTTCTGTCAGCTCTGCAGGGGCAGGTTCGGAGGTGGTTGACGCCACGCCAACTTAAGGCAGGAATGGTGGTTTGCGACAATGGCACCAACCTCCTCTCTGCCCTCCGACAGGGACAAATGACCCATGTGCCCTGTTTGGCTCACGTCCTTAACTTGGTGGTGCAGCGGTTCTTGGGCAGGTACCCGGGCTTACAGGATGTCCTGAGGCAGGCCAGGAAAGTCTGTGTGCATTTCCGCCGGTCATAAAATGCCAGTGCTCGGCTGATGGACCTCCAAAAGGAGTTTAACCTGCCCAAGAACCGCCTAATCTGTGACATGCCCACCAGGTGGAACTCAACGTTGGCCATGCTGCAGCGGCTGCACACGCAGCAGAGGGCCATCAATGAGTACCTGTGCGACTATGGCACCAGGACAGGGTCAGGGGAGCTTGTTTTTTTTCCCCACGCCAGTGGACCATGATCAGGGATGCATGCACTGTCCTGTCACCATTTGAGGAGGCCACGAGGATGGTGAGCAGTGACAGTGCATGCATCAGTGACACTGTCCCCCTTGTCCACCTGTTGGAGCACACGCTGCGTGGAATAATGGACAGGGCACTTGAGGCAGAACAGAGGCAGGAAGAGGAGGACTTCCTTAGCTCTCAAGGCCCCCTTTATCCAGACAGTGTTCCTGCGTGCCCGTCGATCACACAGGAAGAGGACGAGGAGGAGGAGGAGGAGGAGGAAGATTGTGTCAGTATGGAGGTGGAGCCTGGCACTCAGCATCAGCAGCAGTCTTTAAGGGATCAGTCCCAAGAAACACATGGACTTGTACGTGGCTGGGAGGAGGTGGCTGCGGACCATGTCGTCCTTAGTGACCCAGAGGACTCCGGACCGAATGCCTCAGCAAACCTACGCTGCATGGCCTCCCTGATCCTGCAAAGCCTGCGTAAGGATCCTCGTATTCATGGTATCAAGGAGAAGGACCAATACTGGCTGGCAACCCTCCTTGATCCACGTTACAAGGGTAAGGTTGCGGACCTTATCTTGCCATCGCAGAGGGAGCAGAGGATGAAACATCTTCGGGAGGCCTTGCAGAAAGGTCTGTGCAATGCGTTCCCAGAGACTGGGAGGTTACAAACTCCTGTTTCTGGACAACGTGTTGCTGAGGCTTCGGTCAGTCAAAGAAGGAGCGGTGGAGAAGGTGGCCATCTGACCGATGCGTTCAGACAATTTTTTGGTCCGCAGCCCCAAGGTATGATCGATTCCAGCAACCATCGCCAGCGTCTGTTTTACATGGTGCAGGAATACCTAGGGGCAAGATCAGACTTGGACACCTTTCCCACCGAAAATCCTCTGGGTTACTGGGTCTTGAGGATGGATCACTGGCCAGAGCTTGCACAGTATGCAATTGAGCTACTGGCCTGTCCTGCATCCAGCGTTCTTTCGGAACGCACATTCAGTGCTGCTGGAGGCGTGGTAACCGATCACAGGGTGCGTCTGTCCACCGACTCGGTCGATCGACTGACCTTCATAAAAATGAATCAGTTTTGGATCACCACCAGCTACCAAGCACCTGATGCTGATGTAACCGAATAATTTTTTTTGAAATCTCAGATCCCTTCAAAGACTGCCTATGCTAATGCTGAGTGACTATCCCTGAGTAATTATTTACTTCCTCCACAATCATCACGCTGATAGCTTGTAAGAACATTTTTGGTTCTGGGCGCCACCACCAGTGCCTAAGGCACAATTTTTCAGCCCCTGTTTAACAGGGGCATGTAATTACAATTTTTGATGCAATACTTTGCAGCAGGGCTCGTTCCTGCATTCCAACTAGAGTGTCTGTGAGGGGTTGCAGTGTTGTGGCACCAGTGCCCAAGGCCCAATTTTTCTGCCCCTGTTTAACAGGGGCGTGTAATTTAAATTTTTGATGCAATACTTTGCAGCAGGGCTCATTCCTGCGTTCCAACTAGAGTGTCTGTGAGGGGTTGCAGTGTTGTGGCACCAGCACCAGTGCCTAAGGCCCAAGTTTTCTGCCCCTGTTTAACAGGGGCGTGTAATTACAATTTTTGATGCAATACTTTGCAGCAGGGCTCGTTCCTGCGTTCCAACTAGAGTGTCTGTGAGGGGTTGCAGTGTTGTGGCACCAGCACCAGTGCCTAAGGCCCAATTTTTCTGCCCCTGTTTAACAGGGGCGTGTAATTACAATTTTTGATGCAATACTTTGCAGCAGGGCTCGTTCCTGCGTTCCAACTAGAGTGTCTGTGAGGGGTTGCAGTGTTGTGGCACCAGCACCACCACCACCACCACCACCAAAGGCCCAATTTTTCTGCCCCTGTTCAACAGGGGCATGTAATTACAATTCTTGATCTAATATTTCACAGCAGGGCTCATTTCTGCACCCACCAAGAGCGAGTGAGTACTTACAGTGTTGTGGCACCACCACCACCACCACCACCACCAAAGGCCCAGTTTTTCTGCCCCTGTTCAACAGGGGCATGTAATTACAATTCTTGATCTAATATTTCGCAGCAGGGCCCTGTGAGGACTTACGTTGTTGTGGCCACAACAACACCTAAGGCCCAAATTTCTGCTGAGTATATAGGGCAGGCCCCTACTTTCAAACATCTAACTTACAAACGACTCCTACTTGCAAACGGAAGGAGACAACAGGAAGTGAGATGAAATCTACCCCTAGGAAGGGAAATTCTCTCCTGTAAGAGTTAATATGGGAAAAACATTTCTCCTTTCCACTGATGCTTTCCAATCCTTGTTCCACAAAAAAACCCAAATTCTTAAAAAACATGTCATTGGGACAAAAAGTGAGGTGAAATCTTCTAAAGAGGAGGAAAGACAGCAAAACAAATGTCACAGGGGTGATAACCCTTCCCTATGTTTTCCAAAAAGCTTAAAAAAGATATTTTGGCTGGAGCTAAACACGTTAAAAATGTACCCGTTCAAAATGACAAACAGATTCTACTTAACAACAAACCTACAGTCCCTGTCTTGTTTGCACCGCCTGTATACTCCTGCTCAGAGTATATAGGGCCTGGTGGCCCCACACCTTTCCTTATTTTAATTTGGGTGCGGGGTTCCCCTTAATATCCATACAAGACCCAAAGGGCCTGGTAATGGACTGGGGGGTACCGTTTGTCTCACTGATTTTCATCCATATTGCCAGGACCCGACATTACATTAAACCCGCAAGCAGTTTTAAATGAGATTTTTTCCTTTAAAAATGACATTTGGTGCAGGGACTGTTCTAAACACGGGAAACATGCGCCACTTTACAGGCATACTATAGACACCCCCCAGGTACAATATTTAAAGGAATATTTCACTTTTTTTTTTTTTTTACTTTAAGCATCATTAAAATCACTGCTCCCGAAAAAACGGCCGTTTTTAAAAGTTTTTTTTGCATTGATACATGTCCCCTGGGTAGGACCCGGGTCCCCAAACCCTTTTTAGGACAATACCATGCAAATTAGCCTTTAAAATGAGCACTTTTGATTTTGAACGTTCGAGTCCCATAGACGTCAATGGGGCTCTAACAATCGTGCAAACTTTCGGTCCGTTCGCAGGTTCTGGTGCGAACCGAACCGGGGGGTGTTCGGCTCATCCCTAGTGTACATATAGAAGTTCTGTATATAAAATAGATCCTGCCCTGCATGCACTTTAAACCCAACTGATTGTATATATTGCAACATTCAAATAGTAAAAAATGGAGAACAACTTCCCAAATACAGGTTGCAATTATGAATGTAGGAGAAAAACGCTGTGGGTTGAGTTGCAGGTCTGGTAGGTTTTCTCTATTATTCGCTCGACATGTTGCGCGTTTATATAACGCTTCTTCAGGAGCTAGAGATAATTCTGCTGAATACATGTGAAAAATATATAGCGATAAGTACATATATACTATAGGTAAAATGTTTTTTAAAGTAAATTGTACAAAATAGTTAAGTAAATTCCGACCAATTATAGTGATCACATGGAAAAAACCCCATAAAGGAAAATGGTCAACCGGGGGCTGATGGTACAACCCGGTAACTGGGGAGACTATTATTCAGTATAGATAGTGCATATATATATACATATGTAAAAAATTGTCATTACAGGAAGTCTACTGTGCATTAGAGATAGATTAGCGGTGCCTCCCAATCTCATATAAAAAGTATTAAGACTGACCAATCACTCCAGAGAAGTTGGTGAGGCTCCATTCATTAGAGCAGATATAAAAAATATTCTGGAAGGATACATAGCGAGTCCACCGCTAAATACAGGCAGTTCAAGAGAATTCAATAATGGCCAGAAAAGAGATATGACTATGTAAATATGCAAAAATATATATGTATATAGACACAGCTTACCCCATATGATCAGACAAAGTAGAAAGGATGCAGGTATGGTATTGTTATTAGTGAAACAAGCAATCGCTAGATTGCGTTGAAAAGCTGGTGATATATACCGAACGCTGCGGAAGCACCAAGATGACCCCAGTTTCCAAAGTAGGGATAGGCAGCCTTTTGAGTAACAATGGCTTTTAAAGGCCAGTATTTCTAATGTAAAACAAACAAGAAGGTATAATGTAATACTATGAATATTAACATACTTGTATTGGTTTGAACGTATAAACAAGTGCAGTCTATATTAGACTGTATAAAGACTTACCTAGAGTTCAGTGGGGAATCTGAAGGGTATGGTATGGCTTCCCTTAATTAAGCAGTATCCCCCACCGGAAGCGCCGAAAGCCTGAAAGGGCTCGGCGCTTCCTGGTCCAACTACTGGCTGCTGCACATGCGCCGACGATGCCGTCAGCACAACAACGGCCGTCCAATGTGAGCGCAGCAGAACAAGGATGGGAAAACCCATAGGCTACCACGCACGCGCCAGGCGGATGCACTGGTGAGGCGACGCTCGGCCAATGCCACAGCAGCAGGGGCAGGGACAAGGCGGGGAGCCCGAAGGGTCCTCATGTCCCCGTCAATCGCCGCACATCCAGTCAGAGGAGAGGACCAGATGTGCGGCGCTGTGTAGCTGTTTTTACCTAGGCAAAATCCATGAAGCCAACCAGGTGATCATAACTATGAGGATGCGCCATGGGATCAAAAAGAGGAGGAAAACATTGTATATAATAAAACAATTTAACAAATGACATAATATTCAAGATTATAATATCACATTGTGATAATCATAGATTTGTAGATTGTAATAATTGTCTTCGAAGGTCAAAGACTAAGAAAAATATCTTTCACTGATCTACTTATCCCTGGGATGAGCATTGAGTGTTTTAGATGTTGTTTAAGTATACAAACTGATAGGGATCCTTGGGGTGTAGAGTATTCAGAGAAACGGTCTATAAGATTGAGTCTCATTAAGTCCTGGTGCTCTGGTAGCATTCAGGCGCTCAGTCCATAGGGTCTCCTTTTGCAATATATAATTATTCCACTCACCCCTTCTGGGATTTTTAGGGATGATGGCCAGAACAATAAAGGAGACAGAGGAGGTATCAAACCGATGGTACAGATCAAGGTGTCGACTAATGGGAGTGAGCATTTTGCCGTTTCCTGAATAATATATGTGATCATTAATTCTCTGTCTTAACTGTCTGGCCGTCTTCCCTACATAAAAGGCTCCGCAGACACAGGTCATGAGGTAAACCACGCCCTGTGTATTGCATGTAGCCGAGAATCTAGGGTGATGAACCTCATCATTAGGGAGTAAGACTTGATGTCCAGGTAATATCCAAGGACAGAAAGCAAAGTTGCTACAGGGCAATGTTCCTAGTGGTAGTTTGGGTATGGATGAATTGTGAATTCTATAGTGACTGGACACAAGTCTATCTCTAAGTGAGTTGGCACATCTAAATACTATTTCCGGATGTGTACTGATGTATTTTTTCAAGATTGGGTCTTCCTGTAGAAGATGCCAATGTGTATTCATGATTTTTCTAATATCGTCATGATGGGATGAAAATTTAGTGATTAATTTGACAGTGGGCTCTTTTGGTTGGGCTCTGGTTTTATATAATAAATCATTCCGAGTTCTCTGCTTGGCTTTGTTATAAGCCTGGCGCAGAAGGGACTGGCTGTATCCTCGTGCTAATAGGTGTGATTTTAGAAGATTCGCCTGATGTTGGAAATCTGATATACGTATGCAATTGCGACAGAGTCGGATATATTGCGCATATGGTATACTCCGAATAAGTGCCGGAGGATGTGCACCAGCATCGTGCAATAATGTATTCCCAGCTGTCATTTTTTAAAATAAGTTTGTCGCTAAGGTGTTGTTGGCGTCTTTATAAATAACGAGATCTAAGAAATTAGTAGTTTTGACATCACAATTATAAGTGAATTTTAAGTTAAATTTGTTGGTGTTCAGAGTTTGAATAAATTATTTTAAAGATTTATGAGTATCCGTCCAAATGTCATCGTTTCCAACACAGGATATGATCAGTAAATTTAGTTAGGGGCTCATAGGAAAAAAGGTAGCGCTCCCACCCCCCCAGGTACAGGTTGGCGTAGCCAGGGGCACAGCAGGTGCCCATGGCCACGCCCTGCACCTGGAGGTAGTGGGAGCCCATGAACTCAAACCAATTGTGAGTTAAAATAAAATTTAGTAGTTTCAAAATGAAATCGTTATAGTTCCAATGGTGGTGATCCTCCTCGTGGTGGAAGGTATGGACTGTCTCGACTCCCCGCTCGTGAGGGATACTGGAGTATAGAGCTTCCACATCCAATGTCATGAGCAGGGAGTCAGGAGGGACCGACAATCCTTCAATCTGTTTGAGTAAATCTAGCGTATCTTTGGTATAAGAAGGTAAAGCCATGACATGGGGCATTAGTACAGAATCTACCAGTTTACTGGCATTTTCAGTGAGGCTCCCGATACCTGAAATAATCAGTCTCCCAGGGGGCGAGAGGGAGTCCTTATGCACCTTGGGAAGTGCATAAAACGTCACCACCCTGGGAGACCGAACATTCAGGTAATCGTAAATGTCTTTATTAATTAGACCCCTAGAGTAGGCGTTGTTGATGATGTCAAGGAATTGAACCCTAAAAGAGGAAGTACATGATATAGGGATTTGTCGATACCAATGATGGTTAGATAAGATGTTAAGACACATAATAATTAAATCCAATTATTATTCTTGATTTTATGAAATGCATTAAACAGGATGATTTAGAATTTACAATCACAGCAGCAGGTGGAAACACCTGGAAGCTCAAGCACAGAATTTCTAAAAGATGTAAGATACTTTAGGTGATTTCTGTAACATACCTAAAATCCAGAGTGTCTGTTATGGATAGATTGGCCCTTTAACTTTCATGTGGGCATCTGCCAGCCTGTTCAGCCCCTGTATCCTTTAAAATTATAATTTACTTTAATTTTTTTTTACTACTGTTATACATTCAGAGTACTGTTTGAGACATGCACTTAATATCCCATTGTTCCATAAAAAGAAAGGATCGGGTGATAATAAAGCCAGTAAAGAAAATAATTTAGGATAATCAAAAATTGTACCTGTTTACAAAGTAATGGTGGCTTCCCAGGCCACAATCTTAGTCCCATTAAATCAGCACATATGAAGAGTGGGCCAAAGGATTCCCCAGAGTGCAATAATACCTCCAAATATGAGAACTCGTTATCAAACAACTGTTGGAGAATATTTAAGTCATTCTCTTTTCTGTGGCGAAAGGGAAACAAGATAGTTAAGGGACAAGTACCACATTTATCGTTCAAATAGTTGGTAAAAACATTGCTACTCGTTCCAAAAGATCTACATTCTGTTTTTTGATTGAAAATGTGCCTAACTTTAAAATCCTGGGCTCTAGATGATAGATGAAGGAGCCTCCACTTAGGGTAGTGAGTATTCATATTTAAATATGTGAATGTGCATCCCACTCATCTCCAACATTCAACAAGAAAAATCAAAACTTAAAAAACACCTTTTATCATGGTCCGGCCGCTTGGTGGCATAACAGATTGTACTGCTTCCTAAAATGTTATACCTATTTAGGACACTTCCAATACCTGTGCCCACTTCCTTTTTCACAGTGATGCAAAAACAACTATCACAATTTATCTGGGCAGGAGCAAAGCGAGATGCTCCTCACAAATCCAACAGAAACAAAGATTTATGGGAGGCATAGGCCTTCTTGTGCTGATAGACTACTACATGGCAACATTATTAGACCAACTCAAATTTTGGTTCAGCAGCCCTCCACTAAAATCTTGGTGTCAACAATAGAGAGCATGGATGGACAATAATTCTCCTTTATCCCTACTTATGTCCCATGCCCTTAAACACCAAGGGAAAACTATCGATCACCCCACTATTCTTCTCCATTCAGGCCTGGATATACCTTCTAAAATGGGGGACCCCAACCTATACTGGTCGGAGATTCCTATTCCCTTAGAATCTCTTAAATGGATTATACCAGATATCTCTGGGGCCTTGGCATCATGGGGGTATTCATAATTTACAAGACTTGTTTTCCAAAGGCAAATTGCTGGTATTGAAAGACTTAACCCACAAATTTTTATTACCAATAAACAAAACTTCTCATACCTGCAGATATCCTCATTATGTCATGCCTTGGGAGGTACACTCTGCCTAGTCCCAGACAGTGTCTGGAAATTCTGGCACTCACAAGATTCCAAGCAAAAAGGCATTTTGTTAATTTATAACACTTTCAATTCTAAAATGACATTCAAAAAACTAACCTTATTACAAAAATGGGAAAAAGAGTTGGGGAAGGTCTACTCCAACAACCAATGGCTAGGAGAAATGAAGTGCTTATAACAATACTCTCGCTGCACTAACTATTGGGAATTGGCACAAAAATTCCCTCTTTAGATGACACTACACTCCATATACTGTGGCTAAATTCTCTGTTACTAACGCAAACCTCTACTGGAGAAGATGCGATCAAGTAGGCACGCTAACACATATGGTGTGGTCTTGCCTGCATCTTCGTAGCTTCTGGACTAAAATCTTTAAACTAATCTCCAAAGGTTACTGGCTTCCATTGAACAAGCCATTCTAGGTATTAATATGATGTTTTTCTATGTTTAAGTTAGATCAATAGCCTTGCAAATAATTATGGCAGCTCGTTCGGCAATAATGCTCAAATGGAAAACAAATGACGTACTAATGTGAGGGAGATAATCAGACAGGTCAACATGATAGCTGAATAAGAAAAAATACTAGCCTATAAAGACGGAAACATAGCTAAATATGAGCTCAATTGGTCTCTTTGGAAATCCTGAATACTTATAACAAATGTTCAGTCAGATTAATGTTTAATTCTGTTTCTGATGCAATTATTTCTTTTTGTTTGAAATTGTGGTTCAATGTAGCAATCAAAAATTCCTTTCATTAATATATACTCATTAAGCGGAATATTGTTACTCTATGGAACTATACATTCTTTGTTTGATGGTTCTTATTCACTCTTGTTCATTAGAATAAAAAAAAAAAAAAAGAGTTGAAGTTGGCCATGTTGCCTCCCACCCTATGACACAGCTTGCTCCCAGATGGGGTGCCTGGGTGCGGAGTCAATACCCCTACCGATCAATCAATGATAATACTATAGTTACTGTTCAAGCTTAAGTGTGACTTCTGTTGTTTCAATCTAACCACTCAAGTAATCCTCTATTATATGTTCTAATGCATTATTAGGAATTGATATTGTTTTCCTATTTTTCTGTACTTCTTTGTGGAAAACTTAATAAAAAATATTGAATTTAAAATATGTGAATGTGATGGCATCATCCCACATAATGCAGTCTTCAGACATGATGTTGGTGGTGTACTGGAGAGTCTTCAAAAATATAGGCTTGCTTCTGAATCCAACATAAACCCACAGATACGTAGATAAGGGGTACTATGACCGTTTAGTCATTTTAGTACTACTACTCAACTACCCCACATTAGCACCCAGTGAAGATACACAGCCTTCTCCATTGAACATGTTACCTGTTCTTTCAGCTGCCTATGAGGTTATCCCTGATGGGCCCGGTGAAAGAAAGTTGATGCAAATAGTATAGCAGGTAACACTGGAGCATACACAGAAACCGTGAGGAATCAGACGGACGCGAATACGGAGGTATGGTTACATGGCTGAATTAGAACTGTAAGAGGAAACACTAGAGTAAACATCAGGCCATTTACACCGGTGCTTACTACATCCTTTCCAGCTGATTATCAGAACTGTCTGTATTCCTGCATACCCGCTAAGCACTAAGAACTGTGATGGGATTTCTGTGTCCCGCTTGCACAACAGCTCGTCCAGACCAGTAGAGTTAGCACTACACTTACCAGTCCAACCCCAGACCCTCCGGAAGATTTTTTTAATTTGTTTTTTGTTTTTATATATACTAGTTACTTCCACTAAGAGTTTGTCCGCAGCCTGTCTAAAGTCACATTGGCTGGAGTAGACACCTGCTGGCTTGTACACCAGACTCTATATACTGGAGCTAGCCGTTATAATTGCTGGTTTGTATACTTCCCCTCTCTTATTAGTCGGACTACAGATTTTCTTAGCCGTAAAACGGATCTACTCACCAAGTATATAGACTTACCTAACTGCAAAACAGGTCTACTTGCAAAGTTTGTAGACTTCATTCAAACTTGTAAATGCACTGTTTTGTACATTTACAAACTCTTCAGACTTAAGTCTTAATCATATGTTAAATTTTGTGTGAGTGGGGTGAACTGTCTACAGATACTGCTTACTTTTTATAAAGAACTGTGGTAAAGGGCAATAGGGCATACATCCACCCATGAATGGTCTGTGACAACCCCAGGACAAGAAAGGAGGTTAAGACTCCTATATAAATATAGGGCATTTTGGACACAAATACAATACCCTGAGAAAGGGGAGCTGGAAACTAGGGGTTCTTTTTAGGACTGTTAGAAATTTGGTTAATTAGAATACAATCTAGAGGAGCTTCTGATCCGCTGTTACATTTGTTAGTCAGGTGAGACTTGGAGAGATCATCTCGTTCGTCTGTACAGCAACCTGTTTACACAAGATGAATGCGGCCAAGTATAGGGATATCCTGGACAAAAACCTTTTCCAGAGTGCTCAGGACCTCAGACTGGGCCGAAGGTTTACCTTCCAACAAGACAATGACCCTAAGCACACAGCTAAAATAGCGAAGGAGTGGCTTCACAACAACTCCGTGACTGTTCTTGAATGGCCCAGCCAGAGTCCTGACTTGGCTGTCCACCAACGTTTACCATCCAACCTGACAGAACTGGAGAGGATCTGCAAAGAGGGATGGCAGAGGATCCCCAAATCCAGGTGTGAAAAACTTGTTGCATCTTTCCCAAAAAGACTCATGGCTGTATTAGATCAAAAGGGTGCTTCTACTAAATACTGAGCAAACGGTCTGAATACTTAGGACCATGTGATAATTCAGTTTTTCTTTTTTAATAAATCTGCAAAAATGTCAACAATTCTGTGTTTTTCTGTCAATATAGGGTGCTGTGTGTATATTAACCTCTTCAGCCCCGGAAGGATTTACCCCCTTCCTGACCAGAGCACGTTTTACAATTTGGCACTGCGTCGCTTTAACTGCTAATTGCGCAGTCATGCAATGCTGTACCCAAACTAAATTTGCGTCCTTTTCTTCCCACAAATAGAGCTTTCTTTTGATGGTATTTGATCACCTCTGCCATTTTTATTTTTTGCGCTATAAATGGAAAAAGACTGAAAATTTTGAAAAAAAATTATATTTTCTACTTTTTGTTATAAAAAAAATCCAATAAACTCAATTTTAGTCATACATTTAGGCCAAAATGTATTCGGCCACATGTCTTTGGTAAAAAAAATGTCAATAAGCGTATATTTATTGGTTTGTGCAAAAGTTATAGCGTCTACAAACTAGGGTACATTTTCTGGAATTTACACAGCTTTTAGTTTATGACTGCCTATGTCATTTCTTGAGGTACTAAAATGGCAGGGCAGTACAAACCCCCCCCCCAAATGACCCCATTTTGGAATGTAGACACCCCACGGAAATTGCTGAGAGGCATGTTGAGCCCATTGAATATTTATTTTTTTGTCCCAAGTGATTGAATAATGACAGAAAAAAAAAAAAAATTACAAAAAGTTGTCACTAAATGATATATTGCTCACATAGGCCATGGGCATATGTGGAATTGCACCCCAAAATACATTCAGCTGCTTCTCCTGAGTACGGGGATACCACATGTGTGAGACTTTTTGGGAGCCTATCGGCGTACGGGGCCCTGAAAACCAATCACTGCCTTCAGGATTTCTAAGGGTGTAAATTTTTGATTTCACTCCTCACAACCTATTACAGTTTTGAAGGCCATAAAATGCCCAGATGGCACAAACCCCCCCAAATGACCCAATTTTGGAAAGTAGACACCCCAAGCTATTTGCTGAGGGACATGTTGAGTCCATGGAATATTTTATATTTTGACACAAGTTGCGAAAAAGTGACAATTTTTTTTTTTTTTTGCACAAAGTTGTCACTAAATGATATATTGCTCAAACATGCCATGGGCATATGTGGAATTACACCCCAAAATACATTTTGCTGCTTCTCCTGAGTATGTGGATACCACATGTGTGGCACTTTTTGGGAGCCTAGCTTCATACGGGGCCCCGAAATCCAATCACCGCCTTCAGGATTTCTAAGGGCGTAAATTTTTGATTTCACTCCTCACTACCTATCACAGTTTTGAAGGCCATAAAATGCCAAGATAGCACAAAACCCCCCAAAATGACCCCATTTTGGAAAGTAGACACCCCAAGCTATTTGCTGAGAGGCATGGTGAGTATTTTGCAGCTCTCATTTGTTTTTGAAAATGAAGAAAGACAAAAAAAATGTATGTATGTGGTATCCCCGTACTCAGGAGAAGCAACAGAATTTATTTTGGGGTGTAATTTCACATATTCCCATGGCATGTTTGAGCGATATATCATTTAGTGACAACTTTGTGCAAAAAAAAAATTAAAAATTTGTCTTTTTGCCGCAACATGTGTCACAATATAAAATATTCCATGGACTCGACATGCCTCTCAGCAAATAGCTTGGGGTGTCTACTTTCCAAAATGGGATCATTTGGGGGGGTTTTGAACTGTCCTGGCATTTTATGCACATTTAGAAGCTTATGTCACACATCACCCACTCTTCTAACCACTTGAAGACAAAGCCCTTTCTGACACTTTTTGTTTACATGAAAAAATTATTTTTTTTTGCAATAAAATTACTTTGAACCCCCAAACATTATATATTTTTTAAAGCAAATGCCCTACAGATTAAAATGGTGGGTGTTTCATTTTTTTTTTCACACAGTATTTGCGCAGCGATTTTTCAAACACATTTTTTGGGGAAAAAACACACTTTTTTAAATTTTAATGCACGAAAACACACTATATTGCCCAAATGTTTGATGAAATAAAAAAGATGATCTTAGGCCGAGTACATGAATACCAAACATGACAAACTAAATACATTTTTAAAAGCCTTTAAAAGCCTTTACAGGTTACCACTTTAGATTTACAGAGGAGGTATACTGCTAAAATTACTGCCCTCGATCTGACCTTCACGGTGATACCTCACATGCATGGTGCGATTGCTGTTTATATTTGACGCCAGACCGACGCTTGCATTCGCCTTTGCGCGAGAGCATGGGGGGACAGGGGTGCTTTTTTTTTTTTTTTCTCGATTATTTTTTTGATTTTTTATCTTATTTTTAAACTGTTCCTTTCATTTTTATTTTTTTTTAATCATTTTTATTGTTATCTCAGGGAATGTAAATATCCTCTATGATAGCAATAGGTAGTGACAGGTACTCTTTTTTGAAAAAATTGGGGTCTATTAGACCCTAGATCTCTCCTCTGCCCTCAAAGCATCTGACCACACCAAGATTGGTGTGATAAAATGCTTTCCCAATTTCCCAATGGCGCTGTTTACATCCGGCGAAATCTAAGTCATGAAATGCTCGTAGCTTCCGGTTTCTTAGGCCATAGAGATGTTTGGAGCCATTCTGGTCTCTGATCAGCTCTATGGTCAGCTGGCCGAATCACCGGCTGCATTCTCAGGTTCCCTGTTGGGACAGGAGAACCAGAGAAAAACATGGAAGACTGTTGGGGGGGCATTCCCTCCCACTGCTTGTAAAAGCAGTCTAGAGGCTAATTAGGCACTAGGATTGCTTTTACATGAAAGCCGACCGCTGGCTGAAAAGAATGATACCAAGATGATACCTAAACCTGCAGGCATCATTCTGGTATAACCACTCAAAGTCCAGCAACATACCAGTACGTTGCTGGTCCTTGTTGGGCATATATTGTAAACTTTTTTTTCATGCAGCCTGTGGGCTGAACGAAAAAAAGATATTGATCGGTGGGTATGCCCACCATTAGAATACCTCCCTTCATCCACCCACTTCTAATGATGGGCATACATGCACCGTATATATATGCCGAAGCATGGGGGCATCCTCCCGCAAAAGTTAGGCGCAAATCGCTCTTCCGCCCACTGCTGCCCCCACGCTTATATACGGCATATATGCTGAAGTATAACTGTGGTGGTGAAATCACCTCCAACAGCGCTGGAGTCACGGCTTTATGTATCGTGGGAGCAAACGCTGTTGCTGTCAAGATAAATAAATCCGCCCTGCAACTGAATGGTGTACCTGCTAAGCAAATGATAATTAACAAAAACAAAGTAACATTACAGTATAACAGTAATACTTACCATACCTGCAAAGCAAATACAAAAAAAAAACATAGTAAAAAATAAAACATTTAACGTAACCTGTGCCTACCTAAAATATATATATGCCGAAGCATGGGGGCATCCTCCCGCAAAAGGCAGGAGCAAATTGCTCCTCCACCCACTGCTGCCCCCACGCTTCGGCATATATGCTGAAGTATGTAACTGTGGTGGTGAAATCACCTCCGACAGCGCTGGAGTCACGCTTTATATATCGTGGGAGCAAACGCTGTTGCTGTCAAGATAAATAAATCCGCGCTGCAACTGAATGGCGTACCTGCTAAGCAAATGATGGTTAACAAAAAAACAAAGTAACATTACAGTATAACAGTAATACTTGCCATACCTGCAAAGCAAATACAAAAAAAAACATAGTAAAAAATAAAACATTTAACGCAACCTGTGCCTACCTAAAATATATATATGCCGAAGCATGGGGGCATCCTCCCGCAATAGGCAGGAGCCTTTTTATTTTTTTTATTATTTTTTTTTTTTTTTACACTTTTTTTAGTAACTTTAACTTTTTTAACTGGTACCAGGTTTGGGTCTCTCAAAATGCGATGGCATCTTGGAATAACCTGTGAAAGTGTGTCCTAGTCTGTGCAGTGCTGTACCCTACGCTAATACTCAACTAGTGTATGGTAGCGTTCAAAACATTCACCAATGCATAGACCAGGATTGTCAGGACAGGAGGGACAACAATACCGGGTGTCACGCCTAAATCCGCGCTTGCTGCAGACACGACATCTTTTTTGGGGGGCTCGTTGGGTAGGGGTACTCTGGAGGACATAAGGAAAATGCCTCTCATGCAGCCGGCTTACTGCATTTGGTTGGGGAAGGTGAGGTGGAGCACCATCTGGAAACAGAAGGGCTCTGACGATCTCTTCCTGGAATTTAAGGAAGGATCCAGTCCGTCCTGAAGCTCTGTATAGCACATGAGCATTCAGCAAAGCCAATTGAAATAAATAAACAGACACTTTTTTGTACCAGCGTCTGGCCTTACGGGCAACTAGGTACGGCGCCAACAACTGGTCGTTGAGGTCCACCCCTCCCATATTTTGGTTATATTCGTGGACACAGAGGGGTTTCTCCACAACACCAGTCGCCGTAGTAATTGGGGTCGTCGTGTCTGCATGAAGGGAGGTAAGAACGAAAACATTCTTATTGTCCCTCCACTTCATAGCGAGCAAATTATTACACTGCAAGCAGGCTCTCTCCCCCAGCCTAAGACGGGAATCTACAAGCCGCTGGGGAAAGCCCCGGTGATTAGGTCGCACGGTGCCACATGCTTCAATCTGTTGATCAAAAAGGTGACTAAAAAGTGGCATGCTTGTGTAATAATTGTCCACGTACAAGTGGTACCCCTTTCCGAATAAGGGTGACACCAAGTCCCACACTATCTTGCCAGCGCTTCCTATGTAGTCAGGGCAGTTTGTCGGCTCTACGTGACTATCTTTGCCCTCGTAAACCATAAATCTACATGTATAGCCTGTGGCCCTGTCACAGAGCTTATACATCTTGACCCCGTATCTGGCACGCTTGCTGGGAAGGTACTGTTTGAATGACAAGCGGCCAGAAAATTTAATCAGGGACTCATCAACGCAGACAACTTGATGGGGAGTAAACAAGTCTGCAAAACACTGGTTGAAGTGGTTTACGAGGGGCCGAATTTTGTAGAGCCGATTGTATCCAGGGTCTCCACGAGGACGACAGAGTTCATTGTCGTTGAAGTGCATGAACCGCAAAATCTGCTCGTATCGTGCCCTGGTCATGGAGGCAGAGAACACGGGCATATGGTGAATTGGGTCAGTGGACCAATATGACCGCAACTCACTCTTTTTAGTTATGCCCATGAGGAGGGAAAGACCCAGAAAGGTCTTAAATTCGGAAACCGTAATTGGTCTCCAATCTCTGGCAAGGGAGGACTGGGGAATAGTGGTGATGTGTTGACCAGCGTACAAATTGCTTTGGTCCACAATAGATCTATAGAGATCTTTGGTGAAAAACAGTGAATAAAAATCCAGTGGCGTAAAGTCAACTGTTTCCACCTGAATTCCAGGTTGGCCAGTGAATGGGAGAAGTATGGGTGCTGCAGAAGTGGTGGGTTCCCAATTCGGTTTGGCGAATGCAGCAGGAAGGGCACTATGGGCACGACGGGCCTGTGTTCATCTTCTTGGTGGCAGCGGGACACTACTTGTGCTTGCCACCTCGCAAGCTTGAACTGCACTTATGGGACTCGCCATATCACCAAGTGTTACTGCAGTGCTGGATGTACGACCAGGGTGTACTAGGCCGCTGGTGCTTACCAGTTCACCAGAAGGAATAGCGGCACTAGTACTTCTCTTCTCCATACGAGAGCCCTGCGGTTCTTGCACTTCAAGGACAGAAGAAGTTTGGGGTCTGGCACGCCTGACCTTAGCAGGGACCACAACTCCGTCGTCAGAGCTATCTGTCATGGAGCCGCTGTCCTCTACAGGATCGTATTCTGAGCCTGAATCTGACAGATGAGTGACTTCCTCTTCACTATCTGTCATGCTCAGAAACGTGTAGGCCTCTTCACTAGTGTACCTTCGATTTGCCATTTTGGGCTCTAAATTTAGGGGTACACTACTGAGACTCACAGGCAAAAAAGCTCCTGACTGTTAGCGACTGATTCAAAACGCTACCAAAAAACTGTTAGCGATCGCAGGGAAACAGGCCTGACTCTGCAAACGCTGCAGTTATGTGTGCTTAGTGTTTTGTAAGTGTCAGTGATCGATCGATACTGCACTTGGGTGGGCTGGGCTGGGCAGAGGAGCAAAACGCAGGTGCTAGCAGGTATCTGGGCTGATCCCGCTAACACTGCATTTATGGGAACCCTAAACTGCTGGGGAGCATAGATCTGATCGGATCAGATATCAATCCGTTCAGATACTATAGCACTAAGGGAGGTGTATGCTGCGTGCGTGGGTTTTAGCGGTACTGGCGCTAACCTGACGCTGCCTGGGGCGACGCAGACCTTATCTGATCCTAAAAACGTAACTTATATCACCGCCAGGCAATTAGGGGGTTAAACCTTTATAAGGTAATAAACGGCGGGTGCCCTAAAACTATAATAAACTATAAAAAACTATAAAAAACAAACTAACTAACCAGCGTCACCCGTAACACTTATACGGTGATTGCTGGTGAAAGGGTTAACTAGGGGGCAATCAGGGGGTTAAAACCTTTAGTAGGTAGTATATGGGGGTCCCTGTCGCTATAAAACACTGACAGCGAACCTATATACTTACCTCCCTAACTAGCGTCACCTGTGTCACTAATACAGCGATCAGAAAAACGATCGCTTAGCGACACTGGCGACGGGGGGTGATCAAGGGGTTAACCTTTATTAGGGGGGTTAGGGGGGTACCCTAGACCTAAAGGGGGGTACCCCAGACCTAAAGGGGGCTAACCTAACTGCCCTAACACTTATAACTGTCACAAACTGACACCAATGCAAAAAAAAAAAACTGCTATTGGTGTCAGTGTGGCAGGGGGTGATCGGGGGGTGATCGGGGGGTGAAGGGGGGTGAAAAGTGTGCCTGGCGTGTTCCACTGGAAGTGTAGTGTTGGTGCACTTACTTGGATGTCTTCTCTCCTCGGCGCCGTAACGAAAAGACCGGCTCGAGGAGGGATGACATCACTTCCTCTCCCTCTGTTTACATTACAGATGGAGAGGAAGCATTTTCATTCGTCGGGAGCGATCAGGAGGGGGTGGCCAACAATGGATGGCCTCCCCCTCACCTCTCATCACCCGCGAACTCGAGCCGACCACTTCTGGCACCGGGGGGGTCCGATCAGACCCCCCACCCGCGGAAGGCAGATCAAGTATAGGTACGTGATTCTTCCTGCCCGTGCCATTCTGCTGATGTATATCAGCGTGAGGCGGTCGGCAAGTGGTTAATGAGGAAAAAAAAATAACTTAAATGATTTTAGCAAATGGCTGCAATATAACAAAGTGAAAAATTTACGGGGGTCGGAATATTTTCCGTCTCTACTGTATATATACATATAACATCACATTGCAACAGGACTGGGCTAAGGGGTGGAAGGACCCTTAATAGTCGGGTTCAGTGCTCAAAGACTTGCATAAGACATGTATTTATCATAAGAAATATGAGGAATTAAAACTGGGGAGGCGGAAAGTCATAAACAAAAAAACGTAAAAAAAGTATGAAAGGGAAAACTACGAAGGGTACTGAAGTAAAAACCCCAAAAGGGGATGCAAATACCTGCACGATCAAACAATACATGACTGAGGAGGCTAGCCCAAAGAGCCTAGGATTAAGAAAACAGTAAAAAGTGCCACAGGAAAAGGTAAAGGACACTGTGATAGGGCAAGGAGAGATCTCAGATCAATCTAGAGACTAAACAAGTGCAGAAAGCGAAATGGAAATAAGTAAAATGGATGAACGAAATACCGATGCTCAAATGACAACTAAAATAGAAATGTCCGAGATGTTCTCAAGACTGGAAAATCCTATAGAACTAGAAATCTCCACTTTACGAGTTGATCTGGGACAATTGCTGAAACGTGTAGAGGAGACAGAGGAGGGAACGGATATACAAGCTCAGGAATTGAGAAAATTAAATGAACATGTCACAAACAATGCAAGCAGACCAGAGGAAAATCTTATACAATTTAGAAGATCAAGAGAATCAAAATAGAAGACAAAATCTGAGAGTTTGTGTGCTCCCAGAGGAAAGAGGAGAGGATTTGAGAAAAATCATGAATATAATATTGAATCCTCTACGGAACAACGGGGCCGAAGACAGTCTCAAGATTGAGAGAGTTCACTGGCTTAGAAAACCTTAAAAATATAGCTGATGACCGGCCTAAAGATATTATCATTAGATTTCAACTGTATGAAGATAAAGCGGAAACATGGGGGAAATGCAGGGAAGACCACCCTTAAAATTCGAAGGGGCTGAGCTCCAAATTTTCACTGACCTGGCCCCAGAAACACTCGCTAGGCGACGACTTCGAAAACCCCTACTGGAGCAAATGCGGGTTCAAAATATCAAATATAACTGGGGATTTCCAGCGTGCCTAATAGGCCAAAAAGATGGAAGATCAAGGAGATTAAGGTTCCCAGAAGAATTAGGAGATTTTTGTAACCAGCTTGATCTCCAGGTCCCAGCTATTCCAGGATGGACAGAGGGAGTATTGATATGATAAAAAGCGAACAGTAGTAAATAAGTGGAAAATCAGCCTGGAGGGAAAAGTATGAATAAGGAAAAGGAGAAAGGGGAGAGAACTGACCAGAGGGGTTTGGAGGACGTGGGAATGGGGGAGGGAGGGTGACGGGTGGGGGAGGAGTATAGTGGGGTCCGAAACGGGTAATGGAGGGTTTACCTGGGCGCTCTTGGCCCACGCCTCCACCCCCTCCACCCATGGTTTGGGGGTGGAGGGGTGGAAATGGGGGGCACGGCTGTAGCCACACCTCAAGAATGGAGAACCTGGAGCGGGGATGGAATATAGTCCCATCCATGGTTCAGGGGCCAGTAAGTAGCCAAGAGGGGGGAGGTGGGAGAAGTACCTCACAAAAAACCAGCAACTACCCGTAGTAGACAAAGGCCTGATTACAAGTCAATACACCCAGACCTTCAACAGAACAGGGACCCGCCAGGAGAAATTTCAATCCTATTTAGTGACATTATACTATACTAAACACATATGACCGACACAAATCTTTTGACATATAATGTTCGAGGTCTAAATACACCAGCTAAGAGACAGAAAATTTTAAAAGAACTTAAACAGTATAGAGCAGAAGTGGTGTTTCTTCAGGAGACCCACCTCTCCCATGAAACAAACGTGAAACTATACTCCAAAGACTTTCCAAACTGGTATTACGGGGATTCAACAACTAACAGGGCTAAGGGGGTGGCAATTGGCTTCGCGAAGGGGATGAGGTTTACACTTGAGGACAGGATGACAGACCCTGAAGGTCGATATATCTCTTCCTGAAGGGTAGATTGGGCGAAATGACAAGTACATTGCCAAATATATACTGCCCCAATAGAAACTCTATAAAGTACTTGAAAGGTGCCTTGGGTAAGCTAATGGACTTCAAGACGGGAGAGGTGATATTAACCGGTGATCTGAATTTCTGTATGGACCCTAAACTGGACAGTACGTCCCGTCTACAGGGGACAAAAAATGTCCTATTAAAAATGATAAAGCAAGTGGGGCGTGGTCTAGCGCGCGAGCCGGATGGACGTGTGAGACCGGAGCTCCGGCGAGATAGGGGACAGTAGCGGCACATAACGACCATCCGAAGCGAATAACCATAAGATCTGGCAGTGGGCAAGGCTGGGAGACCCTACAACTATGCTCGGGAAGCGGAGAAAGGACGGAAAGGTCCAGCGTCTCACGGACTTTTATCCCCCAAACGGCAGAGCAGATGAGCAAGATGGCGCAGAGGCTTACTTCACAGCGGCGGCTCCAGCACAACAACGATCATCTCTAGCAGGTAATCATTCCCAAAATAAAAGCTCCCCAAGGGATAAGATGCAGAACCCATCCACTCCATCCACTTGCAGTCCAGCCAAAACAAAACCCAGGCTGGATGCTGGTGGATTCCGTGACACAGGGAGCCCGGTCTCAGATTTTGGGGAGGACACCAGAGAACTCCCAGAATCGATCAAATCCTTTCCCACACAAAACCAGCCAGTACTAGATACAGTATTAAAAGAGATGCTGCTATCTTTGAGAAGCACATTACAATCTGACATGGCAGGATATATGCACCGCATGAACAAAGACATACAGGATGTGAGGAATAGAGTGGATCATATAGAGACAAAAATGGGGGAATATGCTTCCACTATCAATGACCTGATCGCCGCTCAGGAGGACACTGAGGCAGACAATGAATGGATCAAGGCAAAGCTGACGGACATGGAGAACAGATCCAGAAGGAACAATTTAAAAATAAGGGTGATCCCTGAATCTGTGCAACAACAGGATCTGGGCCCATATACTGCCACTTTGTTCAAATCGCTTGTACCAAGTCTTACGGACTTAGACATTACCATTGATAGAATTCACCATCTGCCTAAGCCGCCCCACTTGCCAGATCTAATACCTAGAGACGTAATACTCAGGCTGCATTTCTTTCACGTAAAGGAACAACTGATAACCACAATGAGAAAACAAGAGCAGATTCCGTCACAATACCACAATCTACAATTTTTTGCAGACTTGTCACAGTACACCCTGCAAAAACGTAAAAACCTGAACACAGTGACAAAAGTACTACGCAACCACAAAATTGTGTACAGATGGGGGTATCCCACAAAGATAAATATCACCAAGGGCAACCGCACTTACACAGTGACATCCCTGGAAAAGGACATCAACCTCCTGAAAGAGTGGGGTATCCTCCCTGACCCCCCAGAAGAAACTGCGGCCACTAGCACCTCGCGCCACTTATCACAAGAATGGAAAACGGTTACTGCAAAAAATGCCACCTCTCATTCTTGAACAGATAAAGATGGTCTACATTCTTTTCTTTTAGTCCCTGACTAATGAAGTCCTCAAGATTGAACTTATCCCCCAGTTACATGTAACAGCAAAATGCTGTTCTTGGGTATTTTTTACCCCCCCCGTATATGTTGCATCTATTGCGATATACCAAAGTTGAAAGTTAAAAATCCTTTGTTTTTCTCTTCACTTATATTTTCTATTTTTTCTATGCTCTTGTCGTTACTTTTGGGATGTAGGCAGCATCGCTTCACCCACACTCATACCTCTTCTACACAGGAAAGACAACAGAAACTTCTACGACAGGACTCGGCTTCGAATTTAACCTCCAAGGATGAACAACCTCTCTTACACCAAAAGACAACCTATCTTATGACCTATAAAGTAAGTCTACACTATCACATAAAGACATGATTGCACCAAGCATATGTGGACTAAGCACTAGAATTGAGATGATGGTCTTAATTTTAAAGCTTATCTCATATAAACTCAATGCCTATTAACATCATTTCCATAAATGCTAAGGGGCTCAATAACCCCATGAAACGCAAATCACTATGGCAAGAAGCATTGTCGCACCAAGGAGATATACTATGCGCTCAAGAAACTCACTTTTGCAGCCAAGCACCACCGAAATGTACCCACAAAAGCTTCCCGCATGTTTTTACTGCCAATGCAGATTCTAAAACGAAAGGAGTATTAATAGCCATAAGAGATTCTGTAGCATTCACTCTCCACCAAGAAATCCGAGATCCTCTGGGCAGATACCTAATTCTGATATGCGAACTGAACTCTTCAATATATACACTAGTAACTGCTTACTCCCCTAATAAGCATCAAATACACTTCTTTAACAAACTAATGAGAAAAATCAGAAAGTGTCAAAGAGGACCGCTTATACTATGTGGTGATTTTAATGCTACCCCGGACCCATCATTAGACTCTACATCTAAATCCATACGCTATTCTCCCCAGGACCAGATGGTTTTTGTGGAGAATACTACAGAGAATTTAAGACCCTACTGACCCCCTTCTTGACTCATATATTTGGTTCAGCAGCTGCCTCTGCCTCTTTCCCTCCAGAAATGCTAGAAGCTTTAGTTGTGGCTTTGCCAAAGCCAGGAAAGGAGCCCACCTCTCCCTCAAATTTTAGACCAATATCTTTACTAAACATTGATCTTAAATTGTATGCCAAGATCATAGCACTACGTCTTGTTGACATTATGCCTAACCTTATCCACCCTGATCAAACAGGCTTTACAAAATACAGACAAACTTCGGATGCGACTAGACGCATGATTAATATCATTCATATGGCGAAGGTGCACCAAAGGCCTTCTCTGCTCCTGGCGTTGGATGCAGAGAAGGCCTTTGACCGTATACATTGGCTATATCTAACCAAAGTATTAGAATCATTTGGTTTTGTAGGACCTATCCTATCTGCCATTATGGCTCTATATTCTAGTCCGTCTGCCAAGGTCTATATATCTGGAACTATATCAAAACCCTTTAGTATATCCAATGGTACAAGGCAAGGATGCCCATTGTCACCTCTAATCTTTAATTTATTAATGGAACCATTGGCCATATATATTAGAAGGCATCCAAATATAAAAGGATTTCCTGTTGGTAAGGATACTCACTCTATAAGTTTACTCGCAGATGACATTATCATGATATTGACCGAGGTGGGCTCTTCTCTCAAGGTGGCACATGAGGCATTACGTTTATTCAATACATATTATAAAGTCAATGAAAATAAATCGTATATTTAAGGTTTGGGATTAGACAGTATTACTAGCAAAAAGCTTAACCACTTCAGCCCCGGAAGGATTTACCCCCTTCCTGACCAGAGCACTTTTTACAATTTGGCACTGCGTCGCTTTAACTGCTAATTGCGCGGTCATGCAATGCTGTAACCAAACGAAATTTGCGTCCTTTTCTTCCCACAAATAGAGCTTTCTTTTGATGGTATTTGATCACCTCTGCTGTTTTTATTTTTTGCGCTATAAACGGAAAAAGACCGAAAATTTTGAAAAAAAATGATATTTTCTACTTTTTGTTATAAAAAAAATCCAATAAACTCAATTTTAGTCATACATTTAGGCCAAAATGTATTCGGCCACATGTCTTTGGTAAAAAAAATGTCAATAAGCGTATATTTATTGGTTTGCGCAAAAGTTATAGCGTCTACAAACTAGGGTACATTTTCTGGAATTTACACAGCTTTTAGTTTATGACTGCCTATGTCATTTCATGAGGTGCTAAAATGGCAGGGCAGTACAAAACCCCCCCAAATGACCCCATTTTGGAAAGTAGACACCCCAAGGAAATTGCTGAGAGGCATGTTGAACTCATTGAATATTTATTTTTTTTGTCCCAAGTGATTAAATAATGACAAAAAAAAAATAAATAAATAAAAAAAAAAAAAATTACAAAAAGTTGTCACTAAATGATATATTGCTCACACAAGCCATGGGCATATGTGGAATTGCACCCCAAAATACATTCAGCTGCTTCTCCTGAGTATGGGGATACCACATGTGTGGGACTTTTTGGGAGCCTAGCCGCGTACGGGGCCCCGAAAACCAAGCACCGCCTTCAGGATTTCAAAGGGCATAAATTTTTGATTTCACTCCTCACTACCTATCACAGTTTTGAAGGCCATAAAATGCCAAGATGGCACAAAACCCCCCCAAATGACCCCATTTTGGAAAGTAGACACCCCAAGCTATTTGCTGAGAGGCATGTTGAGTCCATGGAATATTTTATTTTTTGACACAAGTTGCGGGAAAGTGACAATTTATTTTTTTTTTGCACAAAGTTGTCACTAAATGATATATTGCTCAAACATGCCATGGGCATATGTGGAATTACACCCCAAAATACATTCCGCTGCTTCTCCTGAGTACGGGGATACCACATGTGTGGGACTTTTTGGGAGCCTAGCCGCGTACGGGGCCCCGAAAACCAAGCACCGCCTTCAGGATTTCTAAGGGCATAAATTTTTGATTTCATTCCTCACTACCTATCACAGTTTTGAAGGCCATAAAATGCCAAGATGGCACAAAACCCCCCCAAATGACCCCATTTTGGAAAGTAGACACCCCAAGCTATTTGCTGAGAGGCATGTTGAGTCCATGGAATATTTTATATTTTGACACAAGTTGCGGGAAAGTGACAATTTTTTTTTTTTTTGCACAAAGTTGTCACTAAATGATATATTGCTCAAACATGCCATGGGCATATGTGGAATTACACCCCAAAATACATTCTGCTGCTTCTCCTGAGTACGGGGATACCACACGTGTGGGACTTTTTGGGAGTCTAGCCGCGTACGGGGCCCCGAAAACCAAGCACCGCCTTCAGGATTTCTAAGGGCATAAATTTTTGATTTCACTCCTCACTACCTATCACAGTTTTGAAGGCCATAAAATGCCAAGATGGCACAAAACCCCCCCAAATGACCCCATTTTGGAAAGTAGACACCCCAAGCTATTTGCTGAGAGGCATGTTGAGTCCATGGAATATTTTATATTTTGGCACAAGTTGCGGGAAAGTGACATTTTTTTATTTTTTTTGCACAAAGTTGTCACTAAATGATATATTGCTCACACAGGCCATGGGCATATGTGGAATTACACCCCAAAATACATTCTGCTGCTTCTCCTGAGTATGGGGATACCACATGAGTGGCACTTTTTGGGAGCCTAGCTTCATATGGGGCCCCGAAATCCAATCACCGCCTTCAGGATTTCTAAGGGCGTTAATTTTTGATTTCACTTCTCACTACCCATCACAGTTTTGAAGGCCATAAAATGCCAAGATAGCACAAAACCCCCCAAAATGACCCCATTTTGGAAAGTAGACACCCCAAGCTATTTGCTGAGAGGCATGGCGAGTATTTTGCAGCTCTCATTTGTTTTTGAAAATGAAGAAAGACAAGAAAAACGTATTTTTTTTTCTTTTTTCAATTTTCAAAAGTTTGTGACAAAAAGTGAGGTCTGCAAAATACTCACTATACCTCTCAGCAAATAGCTTTGGGTGTCTATTTTCCAAAATGGGGTCATTTGGGGGGGGTTGTGCCATCTGGGCATTCCATGGCCTCCGAAACTGTGATAGGCAGTGAAGAGTGAAATCAAAAATTTACGCCCTTAGAAAGCCTGAAGGCGGTGCTTGGTTTTCGGGGGGCCCGTACGCGGCTAGGCTCCCAAAAAGTCTCACACATGGGGTATCCCCGTATTCAGGAGAAGCAATAGAATGTATTTTGGGGTGTAATTTCACATATTCCCATGGCATGTTTGAGCAATATATCATTTAGTGACAACTTTGTGAAAAAAAAAAAAAAAAAAATCTTTTTCTGTCTTTTTCCCGCAACTTGTGTCACAATATAAAATATTCCATGGACTCGACATGCCTCTCAGCAAATAGCTTGGGGTGTCTACTTTCCAAAATGGGGTCATTTGGGGGGGTTTTGAACTGTCCTGGCATTTTATGCACAACATTTAGAAGCTTATGTCACACATCACCCACTCTTCTAACCACTTGAAGACAAAGCCCTTTCTGACACTTTTTGTTTACATGAAAAAATTTTTTTTTTTTGCAAGAAAATTACTTTGAACCCCCAAACATTATATATTTTTTTAAAGCAAATGCCCTACAGATTAAAATGGTGGGTGTTTCATTTTTTTTTTTTCACACAGTATTTGCGCAGCGATTTTTCAAACGCATTTTTTGGGGAAAAAACACACTTTTTAACATTTTAATGCACTAAAACACACTATATTGCCCAAATGTTTGATGAAATTAAAAAAGATGATCTTAGGCCGAGTACATGGATACCAAACATGACATGCTTTAAAATTGCGCACAAACGTGCAGTGGCGACAAACTAAATACATTTTTAAAAGTCTTTAAAAGCCTTTACAGGTTACCACTTTAGATTTACAGAGGAGGTCTACTGCTAAAATTACTGCCCTCAATCTGACCTTCGCGGTGATACCTCACATGCATGGTGCAATTGCTGTTTACATTTGATGCCAGACCGACGCTTGCGTTCGCCTTTGTGCGAGAGCAGGGGGGGGCAGGGGTGCTTTTTTTTTTTTTTTTTCCTTATTATTTTTTTGCTTTTTTATCTTATTTTTAAATTGTTCCTTTCATTTTTTTTTTTTTTAATCATTTTTATTGTTATCTCAGGGAATGTAAATATCCCCTATGATAGCAATAGGTAGTGACAGGTACTCTTTTTTGAAAAAGTTGGGGTCTATTAGACCCTAGATCTCTCCTCTGCCTTCAAAGCATCTGACCACACCAAGATCGGTGTGATAAAATGCTTTCCCAATTTCCCAGTGGCGCTGTTTACATCCGGCGAAATCTAAGTCATGAAATGCTTGTAGCTTCCGGTTTCTTAGGCCATAGAGATGTTTGGAGCCATTCTGGTCTCTGATCAGCTCTATGGTCAGCTGGCTGAATCACCGGCTGCATTCTCAGGTTCCCTGTTGGGACAGGAGAGCCAGAGAAAAACATGGAAGACGGTGGGGGGGGGGCATTCCCTCCCACTGCTTGTAAAAGCAGTCTAGAGGCTAATTAGCCGCTAGGATTGCTTTTACATGAAAGCCAACCGCTGGCTGAAAAGAATGATACCAAGATGATACCTAAACCTGCAGGCATCATTCTGGTATAACCACTCAAAGTCCAGCAACATACCAGTACATTGCTGGTCCTTGTTGGGCATACATTGTAAACATTTTTTTCATGCAGCCTGTGGGCTGCATGAAAAAAAGATCTTGATCGGTGGGTATGCCCACCATTAGAATACCTCCCTTCATCCACCCACTTCTAATGATGGGCATACATGCACCGTTTTATATATGCCGAAGCATGGAGGCATCCTCCCACAAAAGGCAGGAGCAAATCGCTCCTCCACCCACTGCTGCCCCCACGCTTCGGCATATATGCTGAAGTATGTAACTGTGGTGGTGAAATCACCTCCGACAGCGCTGGAGTCACGGCTTTATGTATCGTGGGAGCAAACGCTGTTGCTGTCAAGATAAATAAATCCGCGCTGCAACTGAATGGCGTACCTGCTAAGCAAATGATGGTAAACAAAGTAACATTACAGTATAACAGTAATACTTACCATACCTGCAAAGCAAATACAAAAAAAAAAACATAGTAAAAAATAAAACATTTAACGCAACCTGTGCCTACCTAAAATATATATATGCCGAAGCATGGGGGCATCCTCCCACAAAAGGCAGGAGCAAATCGCTCCTCCACCCACTGCTGCCCCCACGCTTCGGCATATATGCTGAAGTATGTAACTGTGGTGGTGAAATCACCTCCGACAGCGCTGGAGTCACGGCTTTATGTATCGTGGGAGCAAACGCTGTTGCTGTCAAGATAAATAAATCCGCGCTGTAACTGAATGGCGTACCTGCTAAGCAAATGATGGTTAACAAAAAACAAAGTAACATTACAGTATAACAGTAATACATACCATACCTGCAAAGCAAATACAAAAAAAAAACATAGTAAAAAATAAAACATTTAACGCAACCTGTGCCTACCTAAAATATATATATGCTGAAGCATGGGGGCATCCTCCCACAAAAGGCAGGAGCAAATCGCTCCTCCACCCACTGCTGCCCCCACGCTCCGGCATATATGCTGAAGTATGTAACTGTGGTGGTGAAATCACCTCCGACAGCGCTGGAGTCACGGCTTTATGTATCGTGGGAGCAAACGCTGTTGCTGTCAAGATAAATAAATCCGCTCTGCAGCTGAATGGCGTACCTGAAAACAAAAAAATGGTTAAAACACATTAAACTATAAAAAAATTACATACCTGAAAAGCAAACATGATAAAACATAACAATAAAACATTGCAGAATAGAATACAGTAAAAAAGAGCAGAACAATAGAGAGAAAATAGAGAGAGAGAGAGAACAATAAAACGACAACTATTTTTGTTTTTTTTATTTTATATTTTTTTTGTGTATTTTTTTTTTTTTTTTTACTTTTTTTTTTTTTTTTTTTTACATTTTTTTTTATAACTGTAACTTTTAAAACTGTAACGGTTCCAGGTTTGGGTCTCTCAAAATGCGATGGCATCTTGGGAGACCCTGTGAAAGTGTGTCCTAGTCTGTGCAGTGCTGTACCCTACGCTAAAACTCAACTAGTGTATGGTAGCGTTCAAAACATTCACCAATGCAAAGACCAGGATTGCCAGGACAGGAGGGACAATAATACCGGGTGTCACGCCTAAATCCGCGCTTGCTGCAGACACAACATTTTCTTTGGGGGGCTCGTTGGGTAGGGGTACTCGGGATGGCATAAGGAAAATGCCTCTCATGCAGCCGGCCTACTGCATTTGGTTGGGGAAGGTGAGGTGGAGCACCGTCTGGAAACAGAAGGGCTCTGACGATCTCTTCCTGGAATTTAAGGAAGGATCCAGTCCGTCCTGAAGCTCTGTATAGCACATGAGCGTTCAGCAAAGCCAATTGAAATAAGTATACAGACACTTTTTTGTACCAGCGTCTGGCCTTACGGGCAATTAGGTACGGCGCCAACAACTGGTCGTTGAGGTCCACCCCTCCCATATTTTGGTTATATTCGTGGACACAGAGGGGTTTCTCCACAACACCAGTCGCCGTAGTAATTTGGGTCGTCGTGTCTGCATGAAGGGAGGTAAGAACGAAAACATTCTTATTGTCCCTCCGCTTCATAGCGAGCAAGTTATTACACTGCAAGCAGGCTCTCTCCCCCAGCCTAAGACGGGAATCTACAAGCCGCTGAGGAAAGCCCCGGTGATTAGGTCGCACGGTGCCACATGCTCCAATCTGATGATCAAACAAGTGACTAAAAAGTGGCACGCTCGTGTAATAATTGTCCACGTACAAGTGGTACCCCTTTCCGAATAAGGGTGACACCAAGTCCCACACTATCTTGCCAGCGCTTCCTATGTAGTCAGGGCAGTTTGTCGGCTCTACGTGACTATCTTTGCCCTCGTAAACCATAAATCTACATGTATAGCCCGTGGCCCTGTCACAGAGCTTATACATCTTGACCCCGTATCTGGCATGCTTGCTGGGAAGGTACTGTTTGAATGACAAGCGGCCAGAAAATTAAATCAGGGACTCATCAACGCAGACAACTTGATGGGGAGTAAACAAGTCTGCAAAACGTTGGTTGAAGTGGTTTACGAGGGGCCGAATTTTGTATAGCGCCGTCGTATTCAGGGTCTCCACGAGGACGACAGAGTTCATTGTCGTTGAAGTGCATGAACCGCAAAATCTGCTCGTATCGTGCCCTGGTCATGGAGGCAGAGAACACGGGCATATGGTGAATTGGGTCAGTGGACCAATATGACCACAACTCACTCTTTTTGGTTATGCCCATGTTGAGGGAAAGGCCCAGAAAGATCTTAAATTCGGAGACCGTAATTGGTCTCCAATCTCTGGCAAGGGAGGACTGGGGAATAGTGGCGATGTGTTGACCAGCGTATAAATTGCTTTGGTCCACAATAGATCTATAGAGATCTTCGGTGAAAAACAGTGAATAAAAATCCAGTGGCGTAAAATCAACTGTTTCCACCTGAATTCCGGGTTGGCCAGTGAATGGGGGCAATACGGGTGCTGCAGAAGTGGTGGGTACCCAATTCGGATTGGCGAATGCAGCAGGAAGGGCACTGTGGGCACGACGGGCCTGTGTTCGTCTTCTTGGTGGCAGCGGGACCCTACTAGTGCTTGCCACCTCACCAGCTTGAACTGCACTTATGGGACTCGCCACGTCACCACGTGATACTGCAGTGCTGGATGTACGACCAGGGTGTACTAGGCTGCTGGTGCTTGCCAGTTCACCAGAAGGAATAGCGGCACTAGTACTGCTCTGCTCCATACGAGGGACCTGCGGTTCTTGCACTTCAAGGACAGAAGAAGAAGTTCGGGGTCTGGTACGCCTGACCCTAGCAGGGACCACAACTCCGTCGTCAGAGCTATCTGTCATGGAGCCGCTGTCCTCTACAGGATCGTATTCTGAGCCTGAACTTGACAGATGAGTGACTTCCTCTTCACTATCTGTCATGCTCAGAAACGTGTAGGCCTCTTCACTAGTGTACCTTTCGATTTGCCATTTTGGGCTCTAAATTTAGGGGTACACTAGTGAGACTCACAGGCAAAAAAGCTCCTGACTGTCAGCGACTGATTCAAAACGCTACCAAAAAACTGTTAGCGATCGCAGGGATCAGGCCTGACTCTGCGAACGCTGCAGTTATGTGTGCTTAGTGTTTTGTGACAGTTATCGATCGATACTGCACTTGGGTGGGCTGGGCTGGGCTGGGCCGAGGAGCAAAACGCAGGTGCTAGCAGGTATCTGGGCTGATCCCGCTAACACTGCGTTTTTTTGGGGGACCCTAAACTGCTGGGGAGTATAGATCTGATCGGATCAGATATCGATCCGTTCAGATACTATAGCACTAAGGGAGGTGTATGCTGCGTGCGTGGGTGTTAGCGGTACTGGCGCTAACCTGACGCTGCCTGGGGCGACGCAGACCTTATCTGACCCTAAAAACTTAACTTATATCACCGCCGGGCAATTAGGGGGTTAAACCTTTATAAGGTAATAAACGGCGGGTGCCCTAAAACTATAATAAACTATAATAAACTATAAAAAACTACAAAAAACAAACCAACTAACCAGCGTCACCCGTAACAATTATATGGTGATCACTGGTGAAAGGGTTAACTAGGGGGCAATCAAGGGGTTAAAACCTTTAGAAGGTAGTATATGGGGGTCCCTGTCGCTATAAAAAACACTGACGGCGAACCTATATACTTACCTCCCTAACTAGCGTCACCTGTGTCACTAATACAGCGATCAGAAAAACGATCGCTTAGTGACACTGGCGACGGGGGGTGATCACGGGGTTAAAACTTTATTAGGGGGGGTTAGGGGGGTACCCTGGACCTAAGGGGGGGTACCCTAGACCTAAAGGGGGCTAACCTAACTGCCCTAACACTTGTAACTGACACAAACTGACACCAATGCAATAATCAGAAAAAAAAAAAACCTGCTATTGGTGTCAGTATGTGTGGGGGTACAGGGGGGTGATCAGGGGGTGACTGGGGGGTGACAGGGGGGTGACAAGTGTGCCTGCGTGTTCTACTGTTAGTGTAGTGTTGGTGCACTTACTTGGATGTCTTCTCTCCTCGGCGCCGGATCAAAAAGACCGGCTCGAGGAGAGATGACATCACTTCCTCCGCTTCTGTTTACATTCACAGAAGCCGAGGAAGCTCGTCATTGGCCAGGAGCGATCGCGAGGGGGGAGCCACGAATGAGTGGCCTCCCCCTCACCTTCGATCGACCCTGACCTCGATCCGACCGCCGCTGGCACCGGGGGGGGGTCCGATCGGACCCCCCACCTGCGGGCAGGCAAGGACGTACCTGTAAGTCCTTTTGCCTGCCCGTGCCATTCTGCCGACGTATATAGTCGTGCGGCGGTCGGCAAGTGGTTAAATCACAATTTCGGTACAAATGGACTACAGAAGGGATAAAATATTTAGGAATAACACTTACAGCTGATACAAAAAAAATAGCAGAAACAAACTATACTCATTTCTTACTAAACCTAAACCAAAAATTGCAAATAATAAATAGAGCAGAATTTACGCGGTCAGGCCGCCTTGCGGCCTTTAAAATGAGGATACTCCCCCAATTCATTTATTTATTCAGGGCCCTTCCAATACCAATCCCAGATAGTTTCTTTGTCAGAGTGCAATCCATGATTAATGGATTCCTTTGGCAGGGAAGAAAGGCTAAATGCGCATTCCATAAGCTTATCAAATCCAGAGGGACAGGTGGAGTGGGACATGTCCTATTGAAGGACTACTATCTTGCGGCAATTTTGGCCCAAATAAATTATTGGTTTCAAGGAAATCATATACCAAGATGGCAAGAATTGAAATCTTTCCAATCCCCTAATCATAGCTTATATGACCTAATATTGGCCTGCAGAATGATGCCACCCCCCCCCCCAAACTTTCACCCACAATGGAAGTATCCATAAACACATGGAAAACATTCCTAAACACTCCTGTTACTGATAATCCTCTGAAATCCATTGCCCTTCCCATCATCAGTTTACAACTGTTGATACCAAATATAAATATTAAACATTGGGAATCTAAGGGCCTTAAAACAGTTGAAGATCTTTACATAGGTCCTACAATAAAGACTTTTAGGGCAATTCAAATAGAACATAATTTAGATTCTAAAGAATATTATACGTATTTACAAATATCACATTTACTGTCCTCTGTCAATGATGCTAACACAAATATTTTATGGAAGGTTTATCTATACTTCACGAATCCCACGACCTCCATCAAAGGCATCTCTTTATTCTATAACCTCTTGCACCAGAAATCAATATTCAGCAAGACACCTTCTATGAGGACTTGGGAAATTGATTTCAATACATCCTACACCTTAGAACAATGGAAACAAGCAATCTCATCCATATACAAGGCCACCAGAAGCGTTAACTTGTGGGAACTATACCAAAAAATACTCTTAATGGTACTTAACCCCTACACGTTTAGCAGGGTTTAACTCCCATATATCCCCACTATGCTGGAGAAAGTGCGGCCAAAGAGGTTCCATCATCCATATATTTTGGTCATGCCCAAGATTGAAAACCTATTGGACCAACATATTCCATTTTATAGAGCAGATTACCAAAGTCCAATTATATCATACCTCCAACATGGCTATCCTATCCTTAGGAATAGATATGGTACCTCATTCCATGAGACATATAGTCACCCAGATCCTTACTAGTGCTCGTCTTGAATTGATGAGACGATGGTTGAAAACTGAAATACCAACCCTTAATGATGTGATCAGAACCACTAATCTCCACATATCATACGAACTTATGTTTGCCGCTTCTCAAGGCACTTACACAACCAAAAGTCTGATTTGGAAACCATGGATAGATTGGCATCATACATTTTGCACCAAGTGAGAAATTAAGTTATGTCTGCCTTATATATCTATACTAGATATCCTTTTACCCTCTTATTTTATTCATTTTTTTTTTTTTTTTTTTCTTCTCTTTCGTTAAGTAAAACTACCTATTTACCACCTCTTTATAGAACTATTGTTCTACATGAAGTTGAAGCATAACACTACTCTGGAATACAAAACTTAGCCTACGGGTAATAGAGATAGGATGATATTAACAAGGTGTGCGCTCGTCACCGAGGCACAGAGAGTTCCCATTGGGGTGCCGGGTGAATGAGATGTACACTTGGAATTATACTGATGTTAATCCTGTCTTGCTACCTTATATAGGTATATATATTTTCAACTAAGATGTTATTGATGTAAAAGTTTTTACAATGGAACAATAATAGCAAATTTCTATGTATACGGTTTCTATGTATACGGTTACTACCTACATGATATTTCTCTCCCTTTGTTTTACCTGTTATTGTAAAACTCAATAAAAATTATTGAAAATAAAAATGATAAAGCAGATAATGCATCAATGCCAAATGATGGACGTATGGAGGGTCCCATACCCGATACAGGATTATACATTTTACGCCCCTGTGCATGGGACGTACTGTAGGATAGACTATATTATGGTGGACCATAGGTTACTGGAGTGGGTAACTGAAACAAATATAGAAATAGCTACGCTATCTGACCATTCCCCAGTGACAAGGAAGATGAGGATACCAGGAACCCAAAGACAACCTTACTCATGGCGACTGAATGAAGCCCTATTACAGGACAAGAAAGTTGCTGACATAGTCATAAAAGAAATAGAACAATATTTTCTTATCAACGATACAAAGGATATTTGAGAAGCTACCCTGTGGGAGGCCCATAAAGCCTTTATTAGGGGTATTCTTATCTCTATAGGGGCGGGGGAAAAAAAGAGAGAGTTAAAAATAAGAATACCTTAATAGAAGAGCTATATAGATTGGAACAAATCATAGAGGGAGATGACTGGTCTGCCCAGGTTAAAAGGGAAAGGGGGCCGTGCCACATCCAAAAAACTTTTATAGAAAAAGGAAGGGGTTCCCCTGAGTGGATTTTTCCGGCACTTGCAAAAGTAATGTATATAGAATAGAAAAATACACGTATAATATATATATAAGATAAAACAGTATTTATATTTATTCAAAACGTTCTTGTGTTAAAAACAATGCATACATTTGCAGACAACAACAACATATAGATTAGACATATTACAAAGCGGTTGTGATATCTATTTCGGTTAGTAGGTAACAAATGATATTTAAATAGTGGAATTCTTTTCAAGCCCAACGCGTTTCGGGTATATTCTATTTCAGTCCTTCTTCAGGGGCAGAAATTGAAAAGAAAGGTTCATCTGTTATGTTACCGTTGGTGTTAATGTAGAAAAAGACATTGGTAATTACAACCAGGAATGGGAAATGCTTGCAAGAGAGATGGCGTTTAATTTGATGTTCATGAGTAGGAGAGCTGTTCTCTGGGTACTTGTATCTCATGTATAACACTTCCCCAATGAGAGATGAGGGGGAGGGAAAGGTTTATAAAGTTTTTTTGGGGTTTTGTTTTAATGGTGTATATAGAGGTTCACCTACCCCTGCCTCCCCCCGGATGCGTGCGGGCCACAGCGGTATACTGGAGCGAAGAGGAACCGTCCTGTTCTTAGAAAGTAAACATGTTGAGCCAGCCACGCATCCCAGCATCCGGCAAGTAAAACGCCTTGATATAGATAGATTGGAACAAGATCATAAAAAATGTCAAGGTCAACAGCAGGAGATATTCCACCGACTGGTAATTAAGAGAGATGAGTTAAGGGACATCATGGAACAGGAGACAAAAAGGACATTCAGCAGAATCGTAAAAGAAAGACATCAATGGAGAAATAAAGCGAGTAAACGCCTAGCGAGAATGTTAAAAAAGAAAAAATCCTTAAATTATATAGAAAAAATCCAAAATAAGAACAGGGAAATGGTATACACAACAAAAGAGATAGTGAAGGTGTTTAAAAGCTATTATGGGACCCTTTACTCAGTAAACCAGAAGGGACAACAGGTAATAGAGAAAATAGAGAAGATAAAAGAAGATAAAATAATTTTTAAAAAAGGCTAGATTGCCCCTCTTATCCGAAAGTGAAAGGTCCTTGCTAGAAAAACCTATAACAGAGGAGGAAATTTATAAAGCACTAAAGACGCAGCCCTGGGCAAAAGCCCAGGACCAGATGGGTATACATTTTATTATTATAAAAAGTATAAAGAGATTTTAGTGCCAAAGCTCTGTCAATACATGAATGGTTTGGGAGTAAAATACAAGATGGGAGGGGAAGCCCATAACGGTCATTTTGAAGGAGGGGAAAGATGGTACATTGTGTTCAAGCTATAGGCCAATCACTTTACCGAGTGCGGACACTAAATTGTACGTGAAAGTACTAGTGACCAGGATGAAAAAGCTGATGACCGACCTGGTACACCCCGACCAGGTGGGGTTCATCCCGGGGAGATATAGGAGGGACAATGGTGTGAGAGCGCTGCTCCTCCTACAGTCAATAAAAAAAAAAGCAGGTCCCCAGGTCTATTCCTGTCGATCAATGCTAAAAAAGGATTTGACAGGGGATTTACAAAAAGAATATTGGAAGTACTGGGCTTCAGCCCAAGAATGATCCAATGGATCAAAGTACTGTATACTCATCCTACGGCAACTGTAAAAGTGACTGGGGTGTCATCCCCTTCCTTTGGGATGGAAAACGGGACTAGACAGGGCTGTCCCCTTTCACCACTCCTGTTCATGTTGTCCCTTGAAACTCTCCTTGCTTCGATTCGTAACCACCCAGACATAACAGGCATTAAGATCGGGGACGAAAAGCATAAGCTGGCAGCTTTTGCCTATGACGTACTGTTTCATATATCAAATCCTAGGATTACAATGCCAAATTTATTAAAGACATTAAAACAGTGTGGAGAAATATCCAACTTTAAAATAAATCTCAATAAGTCAGAGATTTTAAATATAAACATAAGTAAACAGGAAGAATTGCACTTGCAAAAGGAATTCCATTTCCCATGGAGGAAAGACATAAAATACGGTACTTAGGGATAAGACTAACTACCTCTGTCCAGAAAATATACTTAATTACATCCCTCTGTTAGATGAAATTAAAAATGAAATAAAAAGAATAGCAATAAGACCTCTCTCATGGATAGGGCGAATCAATACCATAAAGATGGTACTAGTTCCGAAAATATTGTACAAGTTTCAAATGCTGCCATTAGCACTTCCGCAGTCATATTTTAAAACCCTAAAAACTATGATAAAGTTTTTTTGGCAAAATAAAAAAACTAGAATAGCATTCTCGGTATTAAGAAAAGGGAAAAAACAAGGGGGTTTAGCCGTACCAGATTTCAAAAAGTATCATAATGCAGTGGCACTTACATGAGTGGTGGAATGAGCTAAGGAAAAAAATGAAAAAAGGTGGGTTAACTTAGAATCTGAAATGAGCGGTACACAATTAAGAAGTATAATATGGAATCCCCCACAACATATGGCACTGGGGGAAAACACGCACAAAATGACCCGTAATGCAATTAAAATTTGGTATTGGATTCACAAACACAATAAATGGCAATATAACTCGCCTTTAATATCACTAAAGAAAAATTATTATTTTAAAAAAAGGTTAATATGTGGGAACTGGGTAAAAAAGGAAAATGCGCAACTGAGAGACATAATAAATATAGGAAAAATAAGCATATACCAGGAGTTAAAATTGGACACTGATTTAATGGTGATTAATGAATGGCGGTTTCTCCAGTTGAGGTACTTTGTGGAGAAATTGCCTCAACCAATAAGATTGGGGGAAGACTTAAGACCGCTGGAGCGCCTCTGCACGATGGTAAAAATGAGAAATAACATATCTCGGATTTACAAAATACTTTCAGCTATGGAGGAAATGGAGCTACCGCCATACATTGAAAAATGGGAAAAAGAATTGGGGTCACGAGGAAATAAACACACTCTAGAAAAAAAATTGAAATTAACACACACCTCTGCCGTTGATATAAAGACGGCCAAGATGAACTATAAATGTCTGTCAAGGTGGTACGCAACCCCAGATAAAATAAGTAAATATCAACCAGGGAAACCCCCAGAGTGTTGGAGAGGATGTAAAGTAGTAGGATTGATGGCTTGATCGATTTATGGTGGGCGTGCCCTAGAATTAAAAAGTACTGGAAAGAGGTCTTACAATTAATAAAGGAAATCACTAATAAAACAATATCTGAAGAACCATGGACATGCTTGTTCCATGGAGTGAAAGGTTCAATAAGACAATATAAAGCATCTGTAATCCCCCACATGATAAACGCAGCGAAAAGTCTTATACCCAAAAAATGTCAAGAAGTAGAAAGTCCCAAAATCCGGGACTGGATATTTAGTATAGAAGAAATATACAAAAACCTGGAGACCTTAAAATATAATGGGGAGGAAGAAGGTGAGGACCTAACAGACAAATGGGAAAGTTGGAAACGGTTTAACCACTTGACCACTGGGCACTTAAACCCCTCTTCCTTACCAGACCAATTTTCAGCAGTCGGTGCTTTCACATTTTGAATGACAATTACTCTGTCATACAACACTGTACCCATATGAAATTTTTGTCCTTTTTTTCACACAAATAGAGCTTTCTTTTGGTAGTATTTAATCACCGTTGGGTTTTTTATTTTTTGCGCTATAAAAGAAAAAAGACTGAAAATTTGGTAAAAAAATGAATTTTTCTTTGTTTCTGTTATAAAATTTAGCAAATTAGTAATTTTTCTTCGTAAATTTTGGCCAAAATTTATACTGCTACATATCTTTGGTAAAAATGAGTACAACTTGGTGTAAATTATTTGGTCTTTGTGAATGTTAGAGAGTCCAAAACCTATGGTGCCAATATCTGAAAATTGATCACACCTGAAGTACTGACGGCCCATCTCATTTCTTGAGACCCTAACATGCCAGAAAAGTACAAATACCCCCCAAATGACCCCCTTTTGGAAAGAAGACATTCCAAGGTATTTGAAAAGATGCATGGTGGGTTTTTTTGAAATTGTCATCTTTTCCCACAATTCTTTGCAAGGATCAAGATTTTTTTTTTCTTTTTTTCACAAAATTGTCACATTAGAAGGTTATTTCTCACACACAGCATATGCATACAAATTACACCCCGAAACACATTCTGCTATTACTCCCGAGTATGGCGATACCACATGTGTGAGACTTTTACACAGCCTGGCCACATACAGAGACCCAACATGCAGGCAGCACCTCCAGGCGTTCTGGAGCACCCAGGCCAATTCTGACATTTCTCTCCTACATGTAAAAATAATCATTTATTTGCTAGAAAATTACATAGAACCCCAAAACATTATATATATATATATATATATATATATTTTTTTTAGCAAAGACCCTAGAGAATACAATGGCGGTTGTTGCAACTTTTTATCTTGCACTGTATTTGCGCAGCAATTTTTCGAACGTGTTTTTTTGTGCTTTAAAAAAAACAAAACAGTAAAGTTAGTCCAATGTTTTTGCATAATGTGAATGATGAAGTTACGCTGAGTAAATAGATACCTAACATGTCACCCTTCAAAATGGCACACGCTCGTGGAATGGTGCCAAACTTCGCTACTTAAAAATCTCCATAGGTGACGCTTTAAAATTTTTTACTGGTTACATGTTTTGAGTTACAGAGGAGGTCTAGGGCAAAAATTATTGCTCTCGCTCCAACATTCGCAGTGATACCTCACATGTGTGTTTTGAACACTGATTTCATATGTGGGCGGGACTTACGTATGTGTTCGCTTCTGCATGCGAGCACACGGACAGGAGCGCTTTAAAAATTTTTTTTTTTTATTGTTCATTTTACTTTATTTATTTTAGTTTGACACTTCCCCCCCCCAAAAAAAAATTTTTGATCACTTTTATTTCTATTACAAGGAATGTAAACATCCTTGTAATAGGAATATGGCATGACAGGTCCTCTTTACAGTGAGATATGGGGTCAATAAGATCCCACATCTCACCTCTAGGCTGGGAAGCCTGAAATAAAAAAAAAAAACGATCCTGGCTTCGATCGTAGCGGTGAGTCGGTAGAAGCACCGGAGGGTGCCGGGAAGGGGGGGGGCGTCCCCTCTCGCCTCCCATAAGAATGATCAAGCAGTGGAACAGCCGCTATGATCATTCTTATGGTGTAGGGAATCGCCGGCTGAAAAAGCTGATATCTGAATGATACCTGTAGCTGCAGGCATCATTCAGATATCCCCGCTAAAAGTCAAGGACGTCATATGACGGCGGGCAGGAACAGGTTAAAAATTGCAGGGTATTGTGGAGTATTGCAGAGTATTGCAGGGTATATTGCAGGGTATATTGCAGGGTATATTGCAGAGTAGTACAGGGTATATTGCAGAGTATTGCAGGGTATATTGCAGAGTATTGCAGGGTATATTGTAGAGTAGTGCAGGGTATATTGCAGAGTAGTACAGGGTATATTGCAGAGTATTGCAGGGTATATTGCAGAGTAGTGCAGGGTATATTGTAGAGTAGTGCAGGGTATATTGCAGAGTAGTGCAGGGTATATTGCAGAGTATTGCAGGGTATATTGCAGAGTAGTGCAGGGTATATTGCAGGGTATATTGCAGAGTAGTGCAGGGTATATTGCAGAGTATTGCAGGGTATATTGCAGAGTAGTGCAGGGTATATTGCAGAGTATTGCAGGGTATATTGCAGGGATGGCTGAGCATGGAGGGATGGATGGATGTGACTGCAATTGTCACTGAGCACCGCTGTGGGCACTACACATGCAGCCCACAGAACAAAACAGATAATCTATAAAAATACATCTTTATTGGTACAAAATAAAAAACTTTTTGGTGATATAAAAGTTGAAAAAGCAACTTGTCTTTTGGTTGTGTCACACAGAAATGTTAATTTATTTTCTCTTTCACAGAAACGGTGACGGTAGAGTATCTATCCAGACATGTTTCACCACTAAGGGCTTGCTCTGGGCATTTTTTGATAGTCACTATTCAAAAGACAAATTATACCAAAGGAATATACAATGCAGCAAAAATAAACAATCAGAGACAAAAAACAAAAGAATAGATGTTGTTGTTAGCCATGTTTAGCCATCTAGAGATCACCCAAATATTGTCTCTCAATGCTTCATGGAGCCAAAGGAGAGCACTGCAGATGACACAAGGGGTGCCATACAGCCACAGAGGGTACACAAAGAACAAGCTATAATATATAGTTAGTTGTAAATTCTATGTAACTATTTAAATGTAAATTACTTAAATATAAACAAAATGAAAATAGTGGACACCAAACAATGCTGGTGCCACATCAAATGGGTATGTAATTTTGAAGCATAAATTGCTAATGAAGAGGTAACCAAGGGTGCCAAATTGGAATGCTAATTATCAAAAAAGCCTAACAAGAGCTGAAAAAAGCTGAAGAAATAAAAAGCAAAAATAAATATATAGTATAAATAGGGTATAAGACACACATATGAATCTAAATAAACCTCCAAAAGCAAGAGGAATATGAATGCAACAGCTTCATGTAAAAAAAACTGTGCAGCTATCTTATTTCTATATTAGAGAAACTAAACCAAAGAGATAAATGTTCAGTGACTAGACAAATCGCTGACCAAGGCTGCTAAACATTGACTGAGTCCTTAACAATAGGGATACTTTAGTCAGTAGCAGTTTTATGGCAATAGATGTATGAAACCATGGCAAAACCATTTAAAAGTATGTCAACCCGCTGCAATAACAATAAACATGATACTTAATATATCAAAAAGAGCAAAGCAAGAGTGAGATAAAAAAACAAGTGAGCACTTAATTGAAAGCATTTACCTTGTGGAATAGATTAGCAATGTATGCTCACCCTTGGATTTCCAGAAAGACCCTACTTCTATCTACATGTGAGCCTTCTGGTTTACCATCCCCCCCCCCTTTGCCCCCCTGAGCAGTGGTTGGCTGCTGTATGGCCATGGCTTGATCGCTGCTCTTTTCTTTTGGTAGGTCCTCACGCATGGTCTCTGGCCTCTGGCCTCTGGCCAGTGGTGGCATTGTCACTCTTGCCTGCATTGCTCCTTTCTCCCCTGAACCGCAGTGTGTCCTGGTCAATGCAGTAACCTCATAATTCTGGACTGCGCAGTGGTTTCTGCATGTCTGCACTCGGCCGGAAATCTCGTTGGAAATCCAAGGGTGACCATAAATTGCTAATCTATTCCACAAGGTAAATGCTTTCAATATTGTTTTTTTTTATCTCGCTCTTTCTTTGCTCTTTTTGATATATCAAGTATCCTGTTTATTGTTATTGCAGTGGGTTGATGTACTTGAAATGGTGTTACCATGGTTTCATATATCTATTGCCATAAAATTGCTACTGACGGAAGTATCCCTATTGTTAAGGACTCAGTCAATGTGCAGCAGTCTTGGTCAGCGATTTGTCTAGTTGCTGAATGTTTATCTTTTTGGTTTAGTTTCTCTAATATAGAAATTAAATAGCTGCACAGTTTTTTTACATGAAGCTGTTGCGTTCATATTCTTCTTGTTTTTGGAGGTTTACTTAGTTACATACATGTGTCTTATACCCTATTTATACTATATATTTATCTTTGCTTTTTATTTTTTATTTCTTCAGCTTTTTTCAGCCCTTGTTTGGCTTTTTTGATAATCGGCATTCCAATTTGGCACCGTTGGTTACCTCTTCATTAGCAATTTATGCTGTGAGTATGCTTCAAAATTAAATACCCATTTGATGTGGCACCACCATTGTTTGGTTTCCATTATTTTCATTTTGTTGATATTTAAGCAATTTACAACTATATGTTCTAGCTTGGTCTTTGTGTACCCTCTGTGGCTGCACAGCACTCCTTGTGTCATCTGCAGTGCCCTCCTTTGGCCCCTGTCCGAAAGCATTGGGAGACAATATTTGGGTGAACTTTAGATGGCTAAACATGGCTAACAACAACATTTATTCATTTGTTGATTGTCTCTGATTGTTTATTTTTTGCTGTATTGTATATTACTTTGGTATAATTTTTCTTTTGAATATCAAAAAATCCCCAGAGCAAGCCCTTAGTGGTGAAACATGTCGGGATAGATACTCTACCATCACCGTTTCTGTGAAAGAGAAAATAAATTAACATTTCTCTGTGACACAACCAAAAGACTTAAAGTTAAAGTTATTTTTTCAACTTTTATATCACCAAAAAGTTTTTAACTTTGTACCAATAAAGATGTATTTTTATAGATTTTCTGTTTTATTCTGTTTTTGGCACCTCTAAAATCCCAACAAAAACCTTAAGGGATGTTGGTGCCTTTTTGATTCCTTTGCTAAATCATACCACAATCCATACCCTTGTTATTATATTACTCTACCATCAGATGCTAATTTTCATCATTTATCTGCAGCTCTGTACTAATACAGGCTAATACCATCAATACTGTAAATTACATTTGACAAGGTTGAGTAGTTTGATTTAATGGAAATGCTTGAGAGATTTGGTCCAAGAAGCTGCTTATTTCATCTAGCTCCAATTCTTTACTAGTCCAGCACATTTAGCTGCAGTGAGACAAGGATCATTTTTCAACATATAAAGAAACTTGCCAAGCCTGCATGTGTCATTCTCTGCGCACCTTATTTCAGGTCTCAGTCTCCGAGCAAATACACAGAAATTTGACAGCCTGATCTGGGCAGATGCACCAAGTCTCACCTGAGCAAAAAACCTTTGTTATTGTATGCCATTGTATTACCGAACCAATTTATATTACTTGTCTCGAGGGTGACCTTACACGTTTTCTTATCAGAAGTTGTCATGAGGTTAACACACAAAAAAAATGACCTTTTAGGCTTAATAAGAATTAATAGCACCAAGCTCTCTTCTATTTAGCATTTTCCCTGTAGACCAAAACTGCATTATATGATGAAATTGTCTTACACAACTTTAGATGTTTATCATTCTCATAAAAAGGATTTAAAAATGCTGAATACTGCAAAAAAGCTTTAACAATTTGGCTTATTGAAAAATGTATAATGATGAAAAAAATAAATGGTAAATAAATGCATACATAAAATGCATAAAATGTATACAAAAGCATAAAACATCAGGTGTCGACCCACCATCAGGCAAAAATGTAAAAATGAAAAGTGAAATAATCCATATTAACCAATCTGAGCTTTTTTTGCTGAATAAATGCTAACTTCCAGACAAACTGCTACAGACACAGTTGCAATTCATATGTGTGATCTGTTTTACCCACCAAAAGATTTGTAATTTTATTTGGCAAGTCTTGGGATCCTGGAACCCCTGCTAGACAGCAATGCATTCTTCCCAACACACACGTTCCTGTGAAAGTGGATGCATGTCTAAGTGGGTACTGAACCGACCACCGGCTGGAACCATGAGCTATCAGAACAAGGAATGTCACCAGCACACCATGGGTCTCTAAAAAATTGTTCCAAAGCTTTATTCAGCGATCACATACAGTTGTGTGATAAAGTATTTGCCCCCTTCCTGATATTTTATTTTTTTGCATATTTCTCACACTTAAAGGATTCAGATTATCAAACAAATTTTAATATTACACAAAGATAACCCGAGTAAATCCAAGATGCAGTTTTTAAAATATTATTTCATTTATTAAGGGAAAAAAGCTGTTCAAACCTGCCTGGCCCTATGTGAAAAAGTAATTGCCCCCTCCCAAGCTGAATCATGAATGAACTGTGATTAACCACAATTTTTTGGAAAGCTAAGTTAAGTTTCACTTGCCACACCCAGGCCTGATTACTGCCAGACCTGTTGAATTAAGAAATCACATAAATAGAAGCTGTCTGAAAAAGTGAAGCACACTAACAGATCACAAGAAGCCACACATCATGCCACAATTTAAA